>NW_008795017.1:6940152-6988814 GCF_000699145.1 Aptenodytes forsteri
TAGCCAGGCCGGTCGTCTTCCCCGCCCGTTCTTCTTACGGCGTACAGGGACAGCCTGCTCCTGCGCAGACAGCTGAACAGGCTTCAGACTAAACGGCTACCATAGAGGGAAGATCTTGAAACAGGTTAGACATTACAGTAGCTATACACAAGAGCAAGCGGGTAAAATATTTCCCATGCAACAGGCCTCAGACTAAACTGCTACCATAGAGGGAAGATCTTGAAACAGGTTAGACATTACAGTAGCTATACACAAGAGCAAGCGGGTAAAATATTTCCCATGCTAACAAAGCTTGAAGTGAATCCTTAACAATGTGCAATATTTAGGCAGTGTTAAGCTTCCATTGTTCCATCAAGACTACGTCGACTAAAATCTTTGATAGAATTTAAGACCATAGATTACTGAAAACATTTGTGAAGGAAGCACGTCACAGTTATCATTTTCACAAAGAAGACGGTGCTGAGGTGAAGATTTTTCCTTTTGTTCCTGTTTGTTCAGTGTGAAATGGTGGAGGCATTGGGAGGGTATCAAATGACCCACTGTGGTTATTATAACACGGCAATATGCACAGAAAACATACCATTCTCTGAATGCAGTCTTGAGCAGACCCTTCCCTTTGTTGCTGTTGTCCTGACGTGGTGGAGTGTCCTTGCTGCAGAAAGACCAGCGGGAGCCAAGGACAGAGGCAGCTCTGACACTGCAGGTCGCTGCAGGGTGAAATGTCGTGCCGAGCTCAGAGACCATGGCTGTCACTCAAGGAATCATTAGCAGTGAAAGAGAGGCGGTGAAGCTTGTTGTGTTGTCATCACACTGTAAGAAGGTTGGCTGCAGCCCAAATTAGCTTGCTTAGGGAGTGTGAATCAAAATGACATGTAATCTGAATGTTAATGAAAATTTTCTCTTGCTTTAGACTTCAGATTCCACCCAGAAAGCTGTCATCTGGAAGACATTATCTGTCTCCCTTCCTCTTGCTCTCTTCTTAGGATATGTATTTGCAAATATATATAAAAAGTGGAACTATTTATTTCTCTTAAAAGCTGCGCTGCTTAGATCCCAGTTTCCAGAGCACTGTTTCCAGAAATGGCCCTGTGGTATTAGGGATTTTTGAACCTGTGCAGTAGCAAATGAAAAAGAAAAGCAGTACAGAAAATGCTCTGCTTTTCAAGCAAGATAATTGCACGGGTTTCATAGGCAAAAAAATGTCATAGCTCTAAGTGCTGTTGTACAGTGGTGCAGTTGCACTGTCACAAAGAAGGTTCCCATTTACGTTACTAGAGAACTGGACTGTTTAGATGTCATTTGTGATATTCATCCACGTTAAACTACATCAGTGAAAACTACATGTTATTCCACTCGACAATAGAGTTACTCCAATGTGAAACCAGCCTGCAGTGATGGAAATTAAAGGGAAGCCTTTAATGTATACAGTCATCCATTTCCTGACTAACATGCAGTCATATGCCCCACCACTTGGCAAGGAGCATAGTTAATTTTAATTTGTATCATTTTTTTCTAACAGCTATTAGAAACCTCTGGGTCTGCTGAATTCAGAGGTCCTCTTCTCTCCCCTGGAGAATAGAGAAGCTGGAAAATTGAATCTCCTGTCACATGATGCCCACTACACAGTTGTGTTCTTCACACTACATTTCAAGGAAGTTGCTATACGTGCTACAAAGCAAGTAACAAGTAATCAATAAGTATAAAAACCTCTTTCTTATCAGAGTCAAAAGAAAATAAATTACTGGTTTAAGAGACTTGAGGTCATACAGTGGTGAGCACTACTGGTCTAACTTATAATTGAGTCAGTAAACTATCCAAATGCCATTTTCAAATCAACAGACAGACAGATTCTGGCTTAAAAGAGAGTATGAATGCCTGAACCTAGCAAAAATAATCTTAGCAAATTCAGACAGATGTTTCAACACAGAAATTTGAACACAGTGCTATCACTGAGAGACAATTCAACATTTGTAAAAGAATTAGGACAATTTGTGTTTTATAAACATACTGTTAGTCCAAAAGAATTCAGATTTTAATGAATATTAATACTTAAAGAAGTCTTGGTGTACTTTGAAGATTCTGTATTTGGGCTTTTTTTCAAGTTACATATTTACCCTTTCAACAAAGTTGGTTGTAGAAACATTTTTTTCTGCATTTGAGACAGTAGCACACTCAAGAACGAATGTAAAACAGACTAAAGTCAATCGGGACTATTCCAGTCTGGAAAGGATGTCTGTATCTGCTTAAAGTTGAGTTTCTGATTCAGTGTTATGCTTAGTCAGTGTGTACACTGTTGTATTTTCAAATATTGAACCAAGAACTTGGGCTGAGATACAAAAAGAAGACTTAGGTAACTAACTAAAATTTCAAGCATGTTAGGTCAAAAATTTAAAACCGTAAAGTCTTAAGTTGTCCTGAGAGACACCCACATTTTCATAGGCAAATAAGGTTCCCTGGGCTGCCAGACATGCACAGCTGCCCATCTCCTCCACTTTTTACATGGGATACTTCAGATATTCTCTGAGCAAACCCAACCCTACAGAAACAAGAACTGAATAAAGAGAAAGAGGCATCACATGGACATCACCTAATGAACTGAGTTTGCAAATCTTTGAGCACATAGTACAATTCCTGAGAATAAAATTTCATTGGTCTGCATTCATTTTTTTTTACTAGCAGTAAAACTAGTTTAACCACTTTCCTCACTCCATTGTGACATCTGCTCATCCCAGTGCAATTATTTGTAGGAACACACTATAAACCAGAAGAATGAAATTACCTAAATAAAACACAAATGCAAACACTTTGGGGAGCTGGTTTTTAGCCCACATGATTCACTGAGGCTGTCTCCAGGACAATGTACAAACAGCTCCATCAGCATAGCAAAAAGCAGCAGTAAACTTTGTTACAACTGTGCAGAAAATATCAGACACGCATTTGTGGGACAATCAATTTATAAAAAGTCTTTAAATATGCTCTTGATGCTACCTGAGCAAGAAAGAGCGCTGTTAAGAGACCCAGACTTTCATAAAAAAGTTCTTTCTACTGAGCACAAAGTCGTATTACTTCAACTGTGCACTCCTCTCCTTCCTTTGAAATATATTATTAGGAGGAAAATACCTTTAGTGTCTGTGCTGACAATGTATTTCTTAGTAAGTTAGCATTTATTTGCTTCTGGTATCTTATATGAGCAGTTTTGCAAAATCTTACCAGTGACACCAACTGGAAATGCAAAACACTTGACATTCTTTTTTAGGACAAACTGCCTTCTTGTCGTTTCTTACCTGACAATTTTTTTTCTTTTTACTGTTAAAATATTGTCCCTAAGTGTTATTTGGACCCTGTTACCAAGGCCTCATCACTAGCTAATCTGTGAAAACCTCTGGTACCTCTTGTGTTTGGGAAGGGGAGGATTAATATCTCCATTGCTAAGGGCAAACACTGTTGAAAGCCCCATGTAGAGTTCATTCTTTTTTGTAGCTCTTGTGCAATGTCTAGATGTAATGATAAGCTTAGATGTGATAAATTTGAAAGTGTGCCAAATAAAGAAGTAATGTATAAGGAACTGTAACTCAGGCTTGCTTCCACTCACTTAGGTTTAATTACAGCCACTTTACTCATGTGAAAGGTAGTCACATTATCATTTACATGCTTAGAAGACGGAAGAAGGTGTAACATAAAAGAGATTGGTTACTTATTTTCCATCTTCCTATAGCTCCTCAGCATGCCATTTAGACTAACCCAGGCTCCTTAACACATGGGTAGAGCTGGAGTAAGTGAGTCTTAACTAAGTGGAAGAAAATCTAATTTGTAACATTTTAAACACCATTTTTAAAGCAGGACCTCTGTATTTAATAGATGTATAGGCTTTCACATAGGCAACCTATATGCTCACTTGTACAGCTATACTGAGCAGAGAAGAGAGGGATCCTGTGGAAAAGATGGTATACAACCACACAGAGAAATTTAATGTATCCAAGTAAGTGAAGACTTAAAGTTGTGCAAAAGCTAGAAACATATCCTAGCCTTCATATGCTTGACTATGGAATATGAAGAAACAATGCATTTTTGTGTTTATACATGAATTTCTCTTTTTTTAGTGCTAAGAGGAAACCCTGAGTGTGTGAAACCTCTTCCCACCTCTGTCATACACCTTTAATATCCTTCTATCCTGAACTTTCAGCACTGCAACACAGCTATGACCAAAGTCTTATTGTAGGGCATTGTCATCCGAAGTCAGTTGCTATTCAAGTGAGAGCACAACATGTCCAGCTCTCTGTCCTCTGCTTCTTCTCTTGCTCTGGACAGTTATGGCTATTTCCATTCCCACACAGAGCTGAAAAGTCATTACATAGGCTGGAGAAGGCCACAGCTCTCTGAAGCAGAAGGTAGAACAAGGAATAAAGTTAGCTGTTACCTCTCCTTCCCTTTCCTCACCGTTGAAAGAGTTTCAGCCTCTTATGTTGTCCTAACCAGTAAAAGGGAATGAGCCTTTATGGCAGAGTTTAATGGAGAGAAGTCACTTGCAGTGCATGGAATAGCCTGAAACAACCCCTATACCGTTTAGTATGTTCAGAGGCTGAATCTGTACTAATTATGAAATAGAAAATATTATTTTAATAGAAATAAAATGGGTCACAACCTATTCTAATGCACTGTCACAGCATAGCTTGCATCTCCTCAGCTAAGATATCTTCTCCTCAGAAAGAGGTGGTACCCTTTACACTGCCTGTTGAGAAGAAACCCTGGCATGTACTCTCCCCAAAAACCACACCTAAGCTTGGTCTGGGAGTACGATGATTGTCACAAGGCAAAACTTTGTGAGGCAGCATCTCTGTTAAAAGCACAGATAACCACAAGGCAAGGGTCAATCTTAATGTTCACTGGCTTTTTTTATTATTACTTAGGACAGATTTAGTCAAAGTGTGACTGGAGAAGGAAGAAGAGGTGTCTGGTCTTCTCCCTTCTGTAGTCTCTCAGCAAATCCTGGGAACTTTTAATAGTCTGCTATTGCTGCTCCTACTGCTGTTGTGGCAGCGATATGACCCCAGCCATTGAACATTCCTATATTTAGCCATTATTTTGAAACATTGCCAAAGCATGCCAAGGAGTGCAAACTAAAGCAATGCTGATGTAAAATTCAGCAGCAGCTCACTAGAGATCCACGGCATCAAAAAACCACCTCCTTACTTCCTTCCTACTTTCTTAGGCCTAAGAGGATTTATTTTGGCAGCAAAACACTGCACCTATAAGGCCTTCTGTGAAAAGGTAGCAAGAATCATTTATGAAGGGGAACAGTAGGCAACTTAAAAAGAAGCTCCTACTTGCGTAATCTACACCCACCTTTGCCAGGTAATACACAGATCCTTGACCTGTGACAGCTGTCAAAGCATCTTAAAATTACAGAGCAATGCAGGACAACCATGAATCAATACCAATGCATTAGCCAGCACTGTGCTGCTGCAAGAATCATCTCTCAGGAAAGGCATATAATATGTGCAGCTGGACAAATGTTTTGGTTTTGGTTTTCTCCTTGAGTAAATCCGTAGGCAGAAGTATAAAGATTTGACTACCCAGGACTATTGCAGGTTATTTTAACTTGTGTACACTTTTTCCAAATTCACCACACCTTCTGGAAATCGTGTACCGCGCAGTAATCACTGCTGCTATCTCAAACCCACACTCATCACACACAATCATTAGAAATATGCCTATACATCATTGTTTCATAGTCTATGTGGAGATAATGTGTAAGGGAATGGGGGTCACATACCATCCAGTATGACCTCATGCCATGTCACCTCAGGTTTCAGTGCAGTTAGTCTGAGGCATGAACTGGGAGCTGAAGGCCAGTTTACATTGGAAGGATATGACTCAGTTGCCCATAATTACCAGGTTTTATGTCATTGCTGAGACTGTCTTGTTTGCAGAAACTGCTGATGAAGATTAATACAACACAGGCAAATTTTGCATTTGGAGAAAAAATGAGGTGGAGTTCTTTAGGGCCTCTGTTTTGTCTGCTGTTTCTGCATGCAATTACCAGTGATAACACTTGGAGTTGAGCAGGGATATTCAGAAACAAGATGAGGTCCCAAACATATGATTCGTTTAAAAGCAGTTATATGAAATTTCTTAGAAGTTAATAAAAGCTTACTGAGACACCCTGATAGTTTTAGACCTGCTTTTTGCAAAGGATTAAGGGTTCACTGGAAGAGGTTGAACATCCAAACCATTTGCACGTGCTGTCTTAACTGCTTCCTTTTGAAAACAAACAGTATCTCTGAGGCACTTGAAGTGTCAATAATATTTCCAATCTCACTTAAAAGAAACACCTTTTGTTTATGAAATATATCTTCTTGATATAATATCCTGAAATTAATCAGGTCTGCTATCAATCCACTTAAATCAACCTTTGATTGCTAAAATTTAGCAGTTTTCTTTTCAGCATTCCAAGGAATTTTACTAAATATGACCTGTTATTTATGCTCAGATCCAGAATAAACCTCTCCTGTATCTGAAAAGCAAAGGGTTGGGTCCAGCCTCCCCAAATGATACATCCAATTAAATATGAAGTATGCAATTTACAAATTATGGAGGATGGCTTCCATTCAAATCTACAAGAGCACTAAATGTTATACCTGTTCATATGGCATAGTTCATGGTATGCAGTTCCTCTCTAGTGTTAGCTTTCTTGATAAACATCATTTTTCCAGTTTAAATTCCATTCTCTTACTTAGTATGAATAGCCCATCCTTTGCTCAAAATATTGAAAATAAAGAAGTAAAAATGCCTCAGTTTTTATTCTCCAAAGTTAATTTGGAGCAGCAAAATTTAATTAATTATATCAGACAATGCAAGAACCAATTGCTTCTTTATATTTAGAATTAAAAAAAATCACAACCGGATGGTTTGGGGGTCAAAATACACACACACACAGAGACACACACACCTGCCAGTTTATTACTGATTGTGAGTCTGTGTGACAGACAAAAAATATACAAGATATCCTGCAACTTTTTAAACCTTTAATTTCCTGTATTGTTAGAGATTGCTTTCTTCCTTCTTTACTTACTACCAAACATGCTTCTGGCCTCCATGCTCATTTCTCAGCTTGATATATACAGCAGCTTCATCTGATGTCTTCAAATGTCTTTGCTCTGAATGTTTAAGAGAAGAGAAATATCTTCTGAATGCTAGAGTAAAAGAGGTATTTGAAGACACTGTCAGAACTGGGAGCCATTCAACATAATATCAATTATTTGGGTGTTTTAAAAGAAAGATTTAAGGTTGCTGACTATAATTCCCAAAACCAGTTGGTCACTTATGTTGGGTTAGGCTACATTCTGCCTAAAAGTTTGGGAAAAAGGTCTTCAGGTCAATGAGCCTTTATATCCCCCCAGAGTGATGGAAGTTTTTGTGAGGCAGGGGCTGCTGTGTCGAGAAGCACTCGGAGTTCTGCAAAGCAGTGCAGGGAGAGATGGCCAACAGGTAGGGTGAGTCTGGAAGAAAGAAGTCTTACATGGGTTGAACAGAAGGAAAAGAAAAACTCACAAGAGCCAAATTAACTTCCATACTTACATTCATCTTCATCACCAGGCATAAGTTGCACACGCATCTTTTTCTTAGTTCAACAGGTAAGTGTACCTAAGTAGCGAAATATTTGGACTGTTATGTCTGACAAACCTGTCTAGTTACTGTGTTCCTCTCCTGTACTCTTATTATGTAACCTTCCTCCTTAATAGAGAAGGTCAAGGCGTGTTTTTGTTGCGTTTGCAAATTTTCAAGACAAATATAGCAAAAAGAGCTTTTAATTTTTTTTTTCTTGGTTATCTTTTCTGATGTTTCCAAAAGCCAAAAGGAAGTGTCACTGATAATTGTGGTTGTTTGTTTGGGTTTTTTTTTAATCCTGAATTTTCTATTGGAAATTTCCATTTAAATAAAAAGCTGATGTATCAAAAAAATCCAAACCAAAACCATTTTGGTTTTTGACCTCGGTTTTGGAACCACTGAGATTAACTTTGAGCATGTCAGTAGCCTCACTTAAATCCAGCACACACAAGTCTGTCCAAATGCAAATTTAATTCACTCTCTCTCAAAACAAAACCAAACAAACAAACAATAAAAATGATCATGTCTTGTAAAACAGAGTCATAGAGCATAATAACTAGAAATGTTAACAGAGGAGAAACGGAGGAAACCATTCTAAGAGTCTATTCTCCTTGACAAGTGGTATTTATTTAAACAGTCTTCTTGCTTCAATCTCCTGATTATTACACAAATATTTTATGCTCTGGTCGTTTTACAAGTGCATTAGCTCTTAGGAGAAGTGTAGTACTTTTATTAGTGTTCTATGAGACTGTTATAAAAAAAACCACCTGGGAGGTTTAAATTTTATATCTTCAGCTCTACTAATTATTCTCTAAGGGATTAATTAGAGTAACTTTTTTAGCTTTCCAACAAGTTTATACTCATATTTATTCTGGGTTGAGAAACAGCTTGCACTGTGATCACAGAAAAATTCTGTTTGTTTCTTTAATATATAAACCTGCTGATAAGGGCTCACAGGTTAAAATAAATCTACATGCCAACATAACAGTTTTAAAAGTATACATTCACATTTCCACTTGTTTTTGTCCTCTGAGTTCTCTGGGCAAGGATAATTATTTATAAATAATATAAGGAAGAAGTTGAATGCAGTTAAAAGCCATCCATGTTTGTGACATGTTCTGTGTGAGAGGATCTGGTTACTCAGTTTAAAAAGGTATTTTGCATTTATCTAACATTTTGTTAGTGTTTTTCCCCGGGTGTTCAGTCAGATTGTACTTTTCAGACTAGCACAGAACAGGCCTAATTAAAAAATAATCTCTTATCTTTACCCCCATGACCGAAGCCCTTAGCCAAATTCCAGAAATAAGTTGTTGAGATCAGTCTTAGGTCTGTATTAGACACTGAAACATTTAACCCATGGTCTGATATTCATACTTCTAGGTACAAATTTGGACTCCTAGCTCAAGTCCATATTTCCAGAGAAGCTTGCTAAAATCCCAATCCCTAAAAAAAATTGTTGGCTGCTATACTTGTTTGAAGCATGATAGGGATTTAAAGAGGGGAAGATAATATTAACCAAGAAAAAAGATGCTAACATCCAGATATCAACAGCAAAATTGTCTGTTGGAAATGATCCCTGCATGTGCTAGGTCCTAACCTGTGCCCAGCATTAGTTTGGGACTGCGCTGGTTGACCTGGGCCAGGACCATGCTTGGGACCATTGAAACAATCAAACAGCATAAGTTATCAGGTTCATTTTTACCAGTGTCTATGTAGACTCTGTGAAACACCCTCCAGTCACTGGCCAATCAACTTGCTTTACAGTAATATGAATTGTTCTTTCTGAGATCATAAACTAACTCTACTTTTAAGAGGATTCAAAAGTGAATTTGCAGTCTTGAGTCCTTCTTATTTTCTGTTGTTTACTAGAGAGATGGCAATGTTTGCCATGAGTGAATCCTCTGCCAAACTGAGGATATCTAGGCACCAACTGTTCTAGCCTGGTTCGGAATGGCTACAAGGAAAATATGGCTGGGAGGTATTGATTTGCAGGGAGACACCGAGCTGTAGGACATTCAGTTCATATAGATCTAGACACAGCCTATGAGAACAAGGCCAAGTTTATCTTGCAGAATGCCATGTAGCTTGTTCAGAGCTAGTTTACATATTTCTAGTCTTTCTGGTGAGTTAGAGGCCAACTCCTCTATGAAGACTTTTCTTCATTGAACAATTTTATTTATCTAACACTTTAACTCTTAAGAATTTTTTTTTTTCCCAGGAGGTCTCAGGGGGCTGGTAGCTATGGCTTCCGCAGCTTTATAGAGGAATTCATGCATTACAGGAAAGTCTCCCTCTGGTGATTCAAACGCAGATTTTGTCCTTGATGTATTGACAGGTTCTAAAATAGGAGGCAAAACTTGTTTAGGTAAGAGCCTTATTCTGTGGACAGACATTGTATTTTGTGAAGTTTCTCAGTATTCTTTAATAAAGTGCCAAAATGCTTATTCCCCTATAAAAAAACAGACACTTCAAATTATTTCCTCAGAGTTAGACGAAACACCAGCTGTCAAACATGAATGCTGTGTAACAAGCAATTGCCTAGCCTGGAAACGCAAGCAAAGCACCTCTTTAGATTGTGGGGTTCTATTTTTATAAAAGAGATTAGATTCCTTTAAAGTTTACCATACATTTGAATTAAGTAGTAAACAGCTACCCACTGGTAAAGCTATGAAACCTTCCATAAAGTTTAATTTCATGATATACTTTAGTACACCCAGCAAACTATTGCAATTAACTCTGCCATTGCATGCAAAAGCAGGAAGAAATGCCAATTTTACACTTGGTAAATTTGGAAAACCTAAAGAATATGTACTTCCTGCTTCACTGTATAAGAGCTTCCACCCATTGACAGTAAGAGTCATGGTGTTTAAATTTAATTTTCTTTAATGTAATCATTTTTTGCCTGCTATGTTTAAGGCAATTTGAATCAATATCCCATGCAAGTCATTAAGAGTCCGTAGCTGTAACCATTGCAAACACTGACTCCTCTGAAGAAAAAAATAATTTGTATCGAATTTCCTGCTTTCTCTCACTGGCTGTTTATAACAGTATTCACACTGATTTGATTTGATTTTTTAAGAACAAATGATAGTATGTTTAATAATATTTGCATAAAGACAGATGTTTCCTCATCTTGTACTGAACCTTGAATAAAAAAAAATAGTTCTTCATTGAAAGAACAAGTTCTGCTCTCTTGTCTTCCTATTATAAGATACAAGGTAGTGGTTTAATCAGGTCTGTCAAGTCTTGCACTTTGCATTTAGCTCAAGGATCCACTCACATGACACTTCTCAGAGTATGGCACATTCCTAATGCAACATCTGTGGCTGCACTTCTACTGCTTCTAGACATCTCACAAGGATTTCTACACCATCAGTTGTGTCCAATGAATGGCTTCTCTAACAAGGAAACACCATGGTACCATGAAGCCACCTTGGAAGTCACATATCTTCTAAGAGGACCCTGCAGCCAGTGCAACCCCAGGCCAAGGCACAGGCTTAGAGCTGTTTTGTCCCACAGCCTTATGTGATGCAGCCGAGAAGTTAAAAGGTGCCCTCTCACAGGACCCAATACGGGGAAAGATACAAACTCTGTGCATGTTCTTCAATGTTATTAGAATTAGAGAATATGTCTGAGATACCTTACCCTATTCATATTATAGAACAGTTATATAGGAGTTTTAGTGTTGATATATAAACCTCTTCAACAACAAATTCTTTTGATAAAGGTTTATGACATTTTTACTATAGATTGAGGTTTTCAGTTTGGGGTTTTTTTTCATGGTATTAAAAGAAACATTGGATTAATTAATTTAAGAATACTGATTTCTTATGAATAGGGAAGAAAAATCATACAGCTTTCCACCATTAAGATATGTTTTCCTTGCATATTTCAGTTCCGGTGTGCATATACTTCCTGCACTCAAAATCATAATCTATTATTCAACAGTTCAAAGTGGGGTCATGTTCCTGCCCTGCCTCTCCCAACAGGACAAAGTGTTACATTCACCCTTCAAATATTGTCTCCTGTCAGAATCCAGGTGCTACCAAACTGGCAGAAGACTAACTGAAGACTGGCAGATGAACGTCTCCTTCCAGAGAGAAATTTTGTACAAAAAACAGATCGGCAGGGTGTGCTGCTCCACAAATATTGGGAATTCTATGGGTACCAAGGGAAATAGTTCAAGATGTGACCTGACATTTTGTAAAGTAGGAAGATGACATTTCCCCTTGTATTAGAGACTTGCATATTTTCCTTAAAGGAAGGATGTGCCCTACATCGTTCAATTGCAGTGAAGGTTTTGGCTGTCAGAGGAGCAAAAGGAAGCTTCAGTACAGAAGTGGCATTCTGGTAGATCAAATGAGCCAAGCCACCATCGGCCAGAGGGGAAAACCTTGCCATCAGGACAATCTACAGCATGTTTTTCAGTACTTTTCTGAATGAGTCATTTCAAATTACCCTCCTTTAGTTTAAGATTTTGTTTGGAAAATAAATGTTCAAAGAACGTTTTGCAGTGATAGCAACCCCCAGGGAGACAAAAGAAACTTCTGCAGTATCAACCTCCGCTATGGCACATGAGAAACCTTAACTTAAACCAAGTTGGTTTTCATCATTCATGACTCAAAATCCTCAGTACCAAGTACACAAGCTACCAAAAATCCAAGCATTTAAAGATACTGTATATACATGCTAATTCTAACTACTAAATGGGGGTGTTGGTCGACAGCCAGCTGAACATGAGCCGGCAGTGTGCCCAGGCGGCCAAGAAGGCCAATGGCATCCTGGCCTGTATCAGAAATAGTGTGGCCAGCAGGACTGGGGAAGTGATCGTGCCCCTGTACTCGGCCCTGGTGAGGCCGCACCTTGGATACTGTGTTCAGTTTTGGGCCCCTCACTACAAGAAGGACGTTGAGGTGCTGGAGCGTGTCCAGAGAAAGGCAACGAAACTGGTGAAGGGTCTGGAGAACAAGTCTTCTGAGGAGCAGCTGAGGGAACTGGGGTTGTTTAGCCTGGAGAAGAGGAGGCTGAGGGGAGACCTCATTGCTCTCTACAACTACCTGAAAGGAGGTTGTAGCGAGGTGGGTGTTGGTCTCTTCTCCCAAGTAACAAGTGATAGGATGAGAGGAAATGGCCTCCAGTTGTGCCAGGGGAGGTTTAGATTGGATGTAAGGAAAAATGTCTTTACTGAAAGAGTGGTGAAACATTGGAACAGGCTGCCCAGGGAAGTGGTTGAGTCCCCATCCCTGGAGGTATTTAAAAGACGTGTAGATGAGGCGCTTAGGGACATGGTGTAGTGGGCATGGTGGGGTTGGGTTGACGGTTGGACTCGATGATCTTAGAGGTCTTTTCCAACCTTAATGATTCTATGATTCTATTATTCTAAATGGGATGACTGGGCACAAAAAGATATTGGCTTATGAGCTGTCCAAGAGAAAGGGACACTACTGTTTTTATTCCAGTCAAAAACTGTGAGATATAAGGAAAGAACAAAAGGACCAATGCCCATGCTTTACTACTTAGACCTCATCAGAAACAGGGTTAGAGAGGCACAGACATAGCTCCAGCAGACAGGATAGACCAAAAGAACCTTAGCCAGATGCTTGGAGGAAGCTATATCTACAAACACTTTAAGAAATTGTTAGCCTAAGATCTTATATATGCTGGCTTTGTATACACCAGTTCAAATTCATTAGTAACTGGGTTAAGGGATAAAAAAAATCTGTTATGACCCTTTGACAGACATAGTTTAAATTAGTAATATACTTTTTATTTGGTAGCCCTTAATTACAGATATGATATTATCATCCCAATCTTCACATTTAATATTTTATGAATCCTCCAAAATAGGTCATTTGGTCAGTGAACACGAACATATACAATTAGAATCACTGAGTATGCAAGGTTTTGTGAAAAGTGTTGTAAATATTGACATACATTGGAAGACTCTTTAAATTCTCTTTTACTGCTGTGAAGTAATAAAATTGTTGCATATCTTCTGGTATCTCATCTCTTAATCAATATGAATTCCCAGTAACAAGTAATGAATTCCAACCTAATTGAAACAATTAGCCTAACACTGTTGTCATGAAAATACACTGTTATAAATCATGACATATTAAGTATTAATTTCTTAATCTAATTTGAAGTATGACTGCACACAGCCTCTCCATGATATTCACTGTTGATAATACAAATGTTGGCTGAAAGCCTGCAAAGCGATCACTGTGAGTTTATATTGGCACATAGGGTCTACACATTTATATTACATTGTAGAATCTAGTGTACAGGGAAAATGGAAATGAAGAAACACTGCAGAACTTGTTTGTGGTTGGCTCTCCCAATCTGGGAATCTTTTCTGCAGAACTCAAGATCACCTATGTAAAGTTTGGAAAACAAGGCTCAGATGCATGCAGAAATAACCTTAGAATAACTCATTACTAGACAACAATAATAATTCTTAATTTAGTAACTTAGTTGTATTCTTAATAATAATTCTTAACAATTTAATTCTTAAATTAAATTCTGAATCTTAAACTGGAAGACTCCAATAGTTTATTATAGTCATTCTTATTTGGATTGTGTGTATACATGAAATTATTCCTATTAGAGGAAAGATATATACATAATAAAAGATAACTCCCTCTGAAAAACATATAGCCTCTAAAAAGCTAATATAAAGTAATAAAGGCAAAAAGGGGAGATATTCTCAGTAATATTTTAGAGATAGGAGAACTGAGAAATCAATTTCAGCAAGATGTCTCTCGTTTAGACATGTGCATATAACTTGTCATCTAAATTCCTTCATAGTAAAAGGAAAGATCTAGACACTTACCTCATATGTACAGTTCATCTCACCCTGAGGTAAACATCAAAAGCAGCTCAGTAAAGTTGTGCTATAAAAGTGACTGTTAAGTGAAATCTAGTATTGTTAGCTCACATCTAGCTCTCTGGTGTCCATGACTAAAGCAATATCAATCAAGGAAACTGCAAGTAGGCTTTCTTTCATCTAATTTTTGCTATCCAAAGGATAGATATCTAGTCTTAGCTAATTTTCTTTGTTCTTTCTATAGTTAATAGAGAAAGACAAGCACGTCCAGAAGGTAGTCTTCTTGTATCTGTCTTTGAATGGAATTACTTTCTGGAGTTTGAAAAAAGTATTTATGTTTTATATGTCTTGAGTTAGAGTAGAGAACCTCGCACTCTCTGGCTTACTCAAGCTTGTGCAGAAAAACTACAGCAAATTAGGAAATCAAGCTAAGTGTCAAATCCCAGATGATTATTTCAGCCAAAACAAGTTTTCTTTTCTGAGGTGTCTCTTTTGATTTGCTGCCTGATAAAACAGTAGTGAAATACACATAAAGGACCTACCTTGTATTAGGAAGATCTTAAAAAAACTTGATACATGAAGACATATGTGCATACACCAAGATCACTTTCTGCACACATAAAATATACCCTGCTCTAGAATGATATTTTATATCATATAATAATCCTGAACAGAAATTTGGTGTAGAGAATGGCAAATATCATTCCCTGAGGACTTTTTCATAAACTGGCCTACATCTCAAAAGAAATTGTATCAAGATTTATATCCTGTCCCTTCTGTGACCACACAGCTTACATTTTTTTTTATTTAACAGTCTTACTGGATATTTTAGGAACGACTTACCTAGAAAAGTAGTAGAAGTAGAGGAGACATTTTTTAAGAAAATGTAGAAAAGAGTTATCATTTTATGCAAACGAGAAAATTCCGTCCCACATGGCACACACATCTTATGTCACCAAAATGGATTTCTGGACCACAGTTTCATAATCACTGCATAAACAATTACCAGAAAAGTTATGTAAAAATATATAGAATGGAATAATTCAAAGCAGAGTGTTTCTTTGGTTTCAAGGCGCTTTCCAAATTTCTAAGAACTGTTGGATTCTTGTATCATATCAGTCAAAAGATCCTTGATTCTTGATCCAGTTGTACCTAACATTATTAGATGAATGCTTAGTCAATCATCTTATATTACCATTATTACTATTAGACTCTTTTGCCACTGAATCAATAGCAGCCTAATCTGCCTCTAAAGATCACAGCATTTGCAAGAGTTTACTTTTGTTCTTGGATCATTTGAGATCTATGTAGAGCTTTCATGTCAGTAAGGATGAGGTTTGGGACATAAGAAAACAGCCACCCATGTAATTTTATGATGGAGTAGTCCCACAAATGAACAGCTTCAAATACAAAGCAGAGGACACATGAAAAAAGACTTGGCAAAAGTTTTAAAGTGTAGAGTATTAAATGCATAATTTGGAAACTAAGTAAAAAAAACCTGTCAGCGTTGATTTAACATGTTAATGGGAGAGATTTTCAAAGCATCTCTAGGAGCTGAAGCATAATACCACTGTGAGTCAATGGGAACTGTGATCCTAAGCCATGTAACCATGATAAAAATTGTAGGCTGTGTATCACAGAATAACAGAATCACATAATGGTTGAAGTTGGAAGGGACCTCTGGAGGTCCTCTGGTTCAACACCCCTGCTCAAGCCAGTTGCCCAGGACTGTTTTTTTTTAATATCTCTAAGGATGGAGACTCCACAACCTCCCTGGGCAACCTGTTCCCAGTGCTCCATCACCCTCACAGTAAAATAGTGTTTCCTGATGTTCAGATGGCACCTCCTGTGTTTCAGTTTGTGCCTATTATCTCTTGTCCTGTCACTGGGCACCACTGAAAAGAGGCTGGCTCCATCCTTTTTGCACCCTCCTTTTAGGTATTTGTATACATTAATAAGATCCCCCCTGAGCCTTCTCTTCTCTAGACTGAACAGACCCAGCTCTCTCAGCCTCCCCTCATATGTGAGGTTCTCCAGTCCCTTAATCATCCTTGTGTCCCTTTGTTGAACTCTCTCCAGTATGCCAGTATGTCTATGTCTCCCTTGTACTGAGAAGCCTAGAATGGGGCACGGTACTCCAAGT
This sequence comes from Aptenodytes forsteri, assembly GCF_000699145.1. Taxonomy (NCBI): domain Eukaryota; kingdom Metazoa; phylum Chordata; class Aves; order Sphenisciformes; family Spheniscidae; genus Aptenodytes; species Aptenodytes forsteri. The sequence continues at coordinate 6,956,730 of NW_008795017.1, forward strand.
GTGGTTTCACTAGTGATGAATAAAGGAGAAGGATCACGTCCCTTGACCTGCTGGCAATGCTTTGTCTAAAGCAGCCCAGGATACCTTTAGCCACCTTTGCTGCAAGGGCACATCCCTGGCTCATGTTCAACTTGGTGTCCACCAGGACCCCCAGGACCTTTTCTGCCATGCTGCTTTCCAGCTGGGGGCCCCCAGCATGTATTGGTGTATGGGGTTGTTCTTCCCCAGGACTTCGCACTCCTTGTTGAACTTCGTGAGGTTCCTGGCAGCCCATTTCTCCAGCCTGTGTCCATTACAAGGAATTTATTACTGTGATAACCATTTTGATTCTTGTAACTGAAATTGAACTCTTGTGTTTATGGATCTTTTTTGTGAAAGACGACACAAATGCGTGGTTTTCTTCTGTTCATGGACAAGCATATTTTCATTTCAATTACTTCCAGTGGGAAATAATTCAAACTGTGAGAGGCGAATACACTCTTGCTTTTGCAACTTTCATACTATAACAAAGCCTTCTCAATTTTCAGGAGATGGCAAGCAGGAGCTCCCCACACACACTCCAAGAAAATGATGGAAAGGACAATTATATTTTGTTAACAAACAAATGTTAAGACATAAGGTAAAATTATGCCTGAGTGCACAGAATTTATTTTTTCCAATAAAGATCTAGTAATAAAAAAGATGCAAGACTTATTAGTTGTTCTCAGTGGGAAAGTGATTTGTATTTTTTTATTATACGGTACAGATTGCTCTTCAGTAACATGTAGAGCAAAGTACTTGAACAGAACATAAGTGTCACGTGAATCAAAATCTAAATAGTCTGTTGGGGGTTATATAATAATTTTCTAGGGTTTTTTATATAGAGCAAATATCCAAATCAAAATAAGGCTACATTAATTTGACTCACTTGAACTGGACTGGGGCTTCAAGAGGGAGCCAAGGGAGAAGAATAAGCTATTGAAGCTGTTCAAGTCAACAAGCATACCTCTTGATAGTTGAGGTTTTAAATTGCTTTCTTCATCCTTACCTCATTGGTGCTTAAGCTATTGAGAGAAATGGCTTCAGCATGTACTCTGGTCTGATTAATTTCCATGGTACTTATAAACTTGATTCCATTACAAATTGCATTGCAAAAGTACTGTCTTCAGTTAAGACAAATATCTGTGCATAAACATGCATAAATTCACCAGCACTGACTAGCCCTGGAATATTTTATTAAAGCATGTAGTATTAATCTGTAGGTTCCTAAAGTGACATGAAAATAGTTTGGATGCTAGCAGATAGGAACAGTCAAAGTCTGTTATAGTAACACAGTTTTTCTTTTGTTCTAGCCAAGACAGCAATGTGAAAAGACACTAAAGGCCTGATCCTTGCATTTCAGTGTAGGCAAATTAGTGAATTCAGATTAATGGTTTATCAGTTTCCGCACCTCCTGTTTTGTTCTAAGCATTCTAAATTCAACTCAACTAATTTAGGTATCAGTGCTAAAGGATGAAGATAAATTTGCTTGATGGACTGAGAACCCTCTAAATATGAGAGGAATTTACAAAAATTAAACTCTAATAAAGAGAAAACAGTCTCTTTTTAAGCACCACTTTCAATTTCTCCTCAAATATAAGAAAAAAGCTAAATACAAACTACTGAGTCATAAAAAGGTTTACTTCAAATCAGATGCAAATTACATCAGGAAGAATTTATCCCCAGAATACTTCAAAATGTAAAGTTACTGAATTTTTAAATATAAATCAATGTGATATTAGTGGAAATAATGTCATGATACATTTCAGGAGTAAGGAGCTCCATACCATTTGTCTTCTCTGAGACATACACCATCCTTTTCATTTATTTATTTAATTTATCCACAGCTGGCAAAATTAAGGAGATCTTAGAATGTGATTTCTTGGAATCGTGTTTTGGCCTTCCAAGCTTTGCAGCTGCTAATTTCAATATTTTATTGCAAGCCTTCCCACATTCCAAGGCTGTTTCTTTTTCTTGTCCCATCACATAAACATTCCCCTAGGATACCACAGAGTGTATTTCATTGCTGGACTTTCCACAGAAAGGCAAATGTACCATGAAGAACATCCGGAAAGTTTCTCATCAAAAGAAAGCTCTATTAGAAGTGAATATATTATTTTTGAGAATCCCTTAAAAAAGAAAAGCAAAAAACACACAGAGAAAGAAGTTTTTTTTCTAAATATCCCATCACACTACATCTATGTTCCATGTCAAAATGTTGGCTTTTGTGGCCAACAACCAGAAATGTTAGCCTCCATAATATTTTTTTTCAGCGTTTGAACAAGTAGTTTCCTGTCTTTTCTGTTTCTGCTCTTTGTGATTGAGAAATCTCCATAAATAACTACAATATCACATTGCCATCTTTTGAAAAATCCTTCTCTCAGTCTCTCCTTTTTCCATGATGTGCAGAGAAGCTGTTAACCTGTTATGCTGATTGACCTTATACCCTCATTTTTCTGTCCATAGCTATCTGTTATCTCATTTCTTACATACACTGTTCAGGATATGAGCCATCTTTTTGTTTTAATATTTGTACTAAATAGATTTCTGTGATATTGTCATTGTAATTCAAGGAACAGAAAAAAAACACACCAGTAAAAAGTTCTGGAAAAGATCTTTTAAAAGATTTTTTTTTTTAATTGCATATTTAGAAAAAAAAATTTATATTCTCTGTTGCCAATGGACCACTGTCTTTATTTCACAATGAGAGAACTACTCTGGATTTCTAGTATATCTCTGACATTTGAAATGCTGGAAAAATGCTAACTGTCTAACTGTTAGAGAGCATTAATAAAGAATTATTTGTGTTAAAAAAAAAGAATCCTTTGAGGATGAAAATAAGGGGTTTGGAGCTAAAGACTGCATTTGGGGGAGCTATTGTTGAGAGGTTTCCCTCAAGATTCTAGACTGAGACTGGTAGACGACTATTTCTTCTAATGATCTAAAGGAACCTCGAAGTACAAAATAATTAAGTATATGCCAGGTTGTACTTTAAAAAATAATCTGAATAGATTTGGAGCTGAAAGTAGAAAGTAGATTGAGTTCCTTTTACATTTAAATCTTTACAACTATCAATAAATAATACCAAAATTAGTGACACTTAAAATGTTCTACTCAATTTGTTCCTAGAATAAGAAAAAGCATCTCTAAGTGTTATAAGAGCCATCATTTGTATTTTAAGTCTATTAGCAAGTGACAGGATGCTTAAGTATACTCAAGACTGGGAAAAAGCTAGAACGCAGTACCATTGGATTTTATGTATGTGCATGCTCAGTTAGGGGAGAATACAACTTCTCATTCATCCAATCAATGTTTGTTCTATTCATTTCCACAAAGAATAACTCTCAAGATTTAGAAAAGATAACAGGAATACCCAAGGAATAAGAGGAAAGAGTCAGTGTATGTTCCTGGTCAGATCACCTCAGTTTAAGTGAGCCATAAGTTAGTTCTATCAAGTGAGGAAATGTCTCAAGCCAGTGAATAAATCACATCAAGTTGGCCTATTACACTGGATGCACCTAAATTCAAACAAAAGTTTCTGTTTTAAAGTGTAATCTCCCATACAACAGGATAATTCAGAAATGTCAGTTTTACCATAAATGACCATCTGAAATAAATTTTAACAAGCAAGGGGGTGACTATAATTTTAAAGCTGCTGACTACACCATATTTAAAGCATTCAATTCCAGCAATATTTTCAAAGATGTCAGATAAAATACAAGAATTCATGTTCTCTCATCTAATTGGTCTGAATAATCCTATTATGTTTATTCTCATAAGATTCATAACTACAACAATTCGGACCATCTGAAATAAATTTTAACAAGCAAGGGGGTGACTATAATTTTAAAGCTGCTGACTACACCATATTTAAAGCATTCAATTCCAGCAATATTTTCAAAGATGTCAGATAAAATACAAGAATTCATGTTCTCTCATCTAATTGGTCTGAATAATCCTATTATGTTTATTCTCATAAGATTCATAACTACAACAATTCACACTTATGAAACATTCTTCCTTCATGTTTCTCTATCTTGGCCTCTTTTGTAAGGTAGTGTGACACATGACTGCTTCATACCTTAAAGTATAAGAATAGTGAGACTGCTGGAAGCTGCACAAATGTAAAACTTCATAGGCTACAGCATAACACTTTTTCTAGGCAAGAAATTAAGAAATTAAGGTTAAGAGAAGGACCTCCAATACTCTTTTAAAAGCCTAACTTAAATTTTCAGGAGGACTGAAATCCTTCTGGTTAGTTAGACCTTGACTAACTGTTACTGTACAGACAATGGTTGCTTTAGCAAAAACTGTGCAAGATCCAGTACTTCCTTGAACAGTCATACAAGGAAAAGAAAAAAAAAAACAAACAAACTTGAAAACCTGGTGCTATCCCGCAGAACTTGTTGCCTGACATTAAGGCAAGTAAGTGATTAAAAGAGTAGCTTAAAATATCTTCAAAAGGTTCAACCCTAAGCCAACTCTGTCTGTTGAATGTGTAATTGCCTCTGGTCCTTTTCTTGCTCTTCTAAGATCTAAACCTGAAATTACTCTTCCCTCATCTCCGAATAAAGTTACACGTTTTCCTAACGTGAGTGAGATCTTTCAGTTTGCCTCTGCTTAAGTTCTTACAAAGTCAATGTGAACCTGGTTTCCACTATAGTAATGGCCAAGACAACATGATATGGACTTATCTGTCAAACCAGTCCATTTGCATGATGAATCTTTTGACCTCTGTTAAGACATCCTCCATTATCTTTCTGATTTTTAACATCTTAATGTATGGGAGAGAATTCTTAAAGGGTTTATTTAAACCATAAGAAAAATAAAACTTTTCAATTAAAAATTTAGATGCAGAACGCCTTAAAAATACATGAATATTTTTTCCTCCATTAAAAAAGAAATTTTCTTGTCAAACAGCCAAACTGGAGAGAAAAAAAATGAGGTATTTGTTAGAACTATTTGACCTGCAATTTGTTTTTCTTCAGATCTAATTCATATCTAAAAACTTTTGGCTTGCTTCCAAGAAAAAGTATTTTGCCCACAGTGAGGTTTAATTAGTTATGGCTTGCATAGCATTTTGAAGATGTGAAGTATTCCATTCAGCCTAAATTACCTTTATTCTCTCTCATTTACTTCCTGGCTAAACTAAATTGACTAAAATACTATGCTATTTCTTTCTTTTCTTTTTTTTTTTTGTTAAGTATTGCTCTAGAGATACACATCCTAAATACAAGGCAAAATAGTTCTGTGATTTTGCATAGTAGAAAGGTATTATTTCACAGGTGTATGTTCCTTTACTTATCCTTCTCAGTCATCAGCAGAAACACCATGGTTTTCACTGAGTGCCAAGAAAGCCAATATGATGTAATTTATTTTTATTGGTAATACTGAACCTGACTTAAATCACAAACCTGTACTAGACATTGCATATACACAATCAGCCCTAACCTGAAAAGCTTGCAATCTAAATGGGCGCAATACATTGAGAGACATAGGAGGGGAACTGAGGCAGAAAGGTCAAACAAGAAAACTTGTGCAGTTCAGACAGCTAGATTTGTAGTAGAACTGAGATTCAGCCTAGATTTCTCAAGGTTTAGAACATGTTTTAACAACAATACCTTAGGCTGGTACATATCAACGGGTTGAGAAAAGAAGAACCTGAAGGTTTATTGTTAATCTATAACTGAATACTTCAAACAGCAAAAAAAAAGTAAGGATGTGCTGAACACAGCAAATCTAATCCTGGGATGCATCAGTAAGAATATGAATGTGCAAACCCCAGAAGTTCATCAGCTCTGGGGAGATCTCAGCTAGAGTCAAAAGCTGTGTTAAGGTACTTCAGGAAACCTGTGGATCAGTTAGTGTGGAGTAAGAACAGATGAAAAGGTCAGAAAACATTGAAAACATAACCCACAAGAAAATAATGATGGATGTAGGCTTCTTTAATCAAGGAAAAGAAGAGTGAGGTTGTGGTGGGTTGACCTTGGCTGGCCGCCAGGGGCCCACCCAGCTGCTCTCTCACCCCCCCTTCTCAGCAGGATGGATTAGAAAATAAGGTGAAAAAGCTCATGGGTCAAGATAAGGACAGGGAGATCACTTATCAATTACCATCATGGACAAAACAGATTTGACTTGGGGAAAATTAATTTAACTTATTGCCAATTAAAAATAGAGCAGGACAGTGAGAAACAAATCAAAACTAAAGACACCTTCCATGACTCCCGACCCCCTTCTTCCCAGGCTCAACTTTACTCCTTCACTCCTGTCTCCTCTGTCTCCTCTCTCCCCCAAACAGTGCAGCGGGCATGAGGAATGGGAGTTGCAGTCAGTTCATAACACTTAGTCTCTGCCACTCCTTCCTCACACTTTTTCCCTGCTCCAGAGTGGGGTCACTTCAGCATGGACTCTTTTCATGGGCTACAGTTCTTCAGGGCATATCCACCTGCTGCAACGTGGAGTCCTCCACAAGCTTCAGAGCAGATATCTGTTATGACATGGTTCCCCATGGGCTGCAGGGGAACAACCTGGTCTTCTCCACAAGCTGCAGAGAATCTCCACTCTGGTGCCTGGAGCACCTCTTCCCCCTCCCTCTTCACTGACCTTGGTGTCTGCAGGGCTGTTTCACTCATACTTTTCTCACTCCTCTCTCACAACTGCTATACAGTGTTTTTTACCCTTTCTTAAATGTTATATACTAATAACATTATATATGTTATATATATGTTATGTACTAATAACAGAGACACCACCAGCATCACTGGGCTCAGCTTTCGGCAGCAGTGGGTCTGTTTTGGAGCTGGCTGGAACTGGTTCTGTCTGACGTGGGGGCAGCTCCTGATCTCTTCTCACAGAAGCCACCCATGAAGTCCCTCCGCTACCAAAACCTTGCCACTTAAACCCAGCACAGAGGTGAAATTGTTAATTCTTCAACTCTACTAAAATATTTGTAATGGAAGTTATTAAAAAGATAAACGATACAAAGCCCAGGAAATCTCGCGAGATGAAAATGTATGGAGGCTGGGGAATCATTAGGGATGAATTATGGATGCTTGCTCCATTCTCATTCTCCCACATCCCGTACCTGCCACTCTTTTATTGAAGGACATACGTGCTCTTTAAGACAGAATACTGGCTAAATGGTCTGCTCTGAACCAGAGCATCTCTTCTTATATCCATATATTCAGAATTTTATAAAACCAAAAGGATGTTTTATTACTTTTCTCTTCAATGTCACAAATAGAATTCAGCAAGATACTCTCGCTATACCATTAAAATCTGGGGATTTGAAGACAATCTTCTGTACCAAACTGAAGACTTTTCAAAGTACACAAATGATTGTAAAAGGAAGTGTATTTACTCAGAACATCTAATAATACCCATTAAAGTAGTGATGCCTCAAGATAAATACACTAACCTAATGATTGTTCTGTGTTCGGGGATAAATTAAAGTCTTCCCTGTTTCAGAAATTCCATCCTTACTGAAACTGGTAAAATCTTGCTGAAATGCCCTGAAAGTTTAGACTGGCCAGAAATATCACCATTGTTCCCTTACACTTCAAGCTGAAATTTTTAAGGAATAGAGCATATCAAATCTCAGTGGAAAAAAATAAGAAGATAATGAAATGTCTTGGATTGAGGAGGATGTCTGGGCCTTCTTTATGCACATTCTTAAAATGAAACACATGCTTAAAATGTTCCTGAAGTGTGTCCAATGTAAATACTGGCTAAAACTTCAACCACTTCCTTGGGTAAGACAAACCATTGTAATGAACACTGTAAGAACAGAGATAACTGAACACAAGACACGCTTGTACTATGGTTATGTACAACACTGAAATTTAACTTAAGCTGAAACTTTACTGAAACCAGTAGGGGGACATAAGAAAAATTTAAAAAAAATTGTAAGAGGTTCAACAGTCAGGTTTTCCACACATTTCATAAAGGGATTTTTCTAAAAGGTACCTGCTGGATAGGAAGGTAAAACAGCTTTCCTTCCTACCCTTCCCAAGTAACAGAATTATTGAAGAAGAGCAGGTCAAGCCTCTTTTACTGCAGTATTTAGTAATAAATGGCACTGTTATCCAACCTTCTAGTGCTACTTACCATTTTCTTACCACTTCTATAAAGTAACTGGTCCATGAAGTTCTGTTCAGAGATACACAGGGGTTGGTAGCTCAATTGCAGGCAAAGCAAGCTATCCAGAATGCGTAATTGGCATTTGATGAACACAAAAGGATTTAGAAAATGCTTAGCTGGTGCTTGGTTGTTTTACTGAAAAAGTAACATAAATAAGACAAATATTTATTTTAACAGCAAAACCCAGGATGCTTATTTAATGGTTATTAAAGAGGCAAACTCAACCCCGCAGCAACACACTTTCAAAGATCCTTCTTCCCTCTCTCTTATTATGTCCTTTCAAAGTGTGGTCATTCTGTTGGCACACAGGCAGCAAACGCCAAACACAAGCCTTAAATTCAGTCAAATTTGAGTTCCACTTTTACATTCCACACTCCCCAAAAGAAATTGGAAGCTGAGATACACCCACTCTCACAACTTCAAGCTTTATTTATTATGCTTCCAGGAACACTGTTGGAAGTCTTAAATCATGTTAAAGTTGGTCTCTAAATAGGATTTTCAAACTTCAGAAGAAATGCATAAGCAGTGTAATGCTCTTTCTTCTTATCTTGCATCACCAGTGCTTACACTAATTTCAACAAAATAATCTCTAAAAGACACAGATTTCATAAATTAGCAACACAGTACCCATTGGAATCCATCCTTCAGATCATCTATAGGCTTTGCATTAAGAACAGGGAAAAAAGGAGTATAAAGCAAGAACGTAAAAGTTAAATCTCTGCCTGAAGCACACAGGGTGATGTGAGTATTGATACCAGATTCTGTTTTTAATGAAAAGCAATTTAAGGAAGTTCTTTATAAAGTGGATCAGCTAGGCTGCAACTGAACAACATAATGGGCTTTTACTGCACTATTTGCTCCTGTTGCCATACTCTTGACTAGTGTTTCTTAGGATTTATAGGACTTTCTCGGGGGTCTTTTTCTTCAGAGTTCTGGATTTGGGGGTTTCTTTGCTTTTCTTCCTCCTCTCTTGTAAATTACTGTTGTCATGCCATGGGACCACAATTGTTTATTGTGAAAAGTCACTAATGAACAAATGACCCTGCCACCTGGAGCGCTTACAGCCTCATGTTAAACTCCAGCTACATAAAAAAAAAGTCTTCCCAGGCTATTGATTAGCTGGCAGTGTTTGATTTTACCCTGGAGGCAGGTGACAGCTAGGCAACTGGGTTCTTACTGTTTTACACTCCCTATTACACAAACCAAATAAATCTTCTGCAAATTAATTCACTTTTTTTCTCACTTCTCTGCTATGTGACAGTTCAGTATTGAACAATCTGTATGTTGTCTCCTTCTGGGATATTGAAATAAAAATTTTCATAATCTGCATAACAACAAATTTCTAGAGCCTCAATTTAGCTTTAACATAGTGGCAGCATTTGTTGTGCTCTACAGATTTTTGAAGCTGTCAGGTCAAAAGCATGACTTCTTTAATACTTACCACAGTCTTTTTGTGTTACCCTGATTATCTCATTTTGAAAAACATTTCCACTAACTAGAAATATGGGCAACACCTACAATGTGACCTCTCTTGTACTGTGACCATAAATGCAGCAAGCTGTCCTCAGGGGGAATGAAATGAGGTTTTAGGGATCAGGCTAGTCTATAATATGAATGTCTTGAAGAAATGCTGCAAGACTTCTTTAGAAAAAGTCTTTACAGCTTGACCAAAATTACATTAGCCAGCTAACTTCCTCAGGATGAAAAATAACCCCAGACACATGCCTAATAACCACACCAGGAAGAAAAGCAAAGGATTCCAGAGTCTGACTGGATTCGTGTACTGAGGGGTGCTAACACAGAACATGAGATTTTGGTTTTTTATTTGAAAATCTCATTCAATTTAGAGTACACAGTGTCCTTTACTCCCTGATATATACCATAGTGTGCATCACTGTGGTCTTAAGAGTACAGTAATCTTAAGAAAAAAGGTGCAGGAACAAATAAGCAGTGATCCCAAAGGACAGGAGTAGCCACAGGAGCAGCCAAAGCAGGAATATTTGGACATTCACGACAGGTTGTCTTGAAAGACTTCTCTTCTGATTGTCTGTTTTCTCCAGCTCTTTCTCCACTGCCTTTTAACCTCAGTTTCACTTTGTACCTAGCCCTGTGACCTTCTGGTCATCTGCCCTCTCTCACACCTTTTCTGTTCCCTTGTCATTGTTTATGCCTTCCTAATTCCCTGCCTCCAAATAACTGTGTATTTAACATGGCTTTCTGGGCATCAAGAAGTATCACATTTTTTTATCTTGAAGCCTTTTTTCACCTTGCATCTGTCGTCTTTGTTTCTATGGCTTGGTATCATGTATGTCTGTTTTGCTGTCTCTCTATGTGACCAGCTGAGTTTGATGATCAAACACAGGGAATGGCTTCTCTACAAGGAACTGTTGGGTAAGTTAGGACTCTTCAATCTGGATAACAGACAGTTTTAAGTAGGCTATAAAAGAGGGTTTCAAAACTGTGACTGGTGTGGGTGAGTAGGGGCTGACCAGTCACAGATTATTCCAAAACAAGATGCCACCAAATGAGGCCTCTAGGAGCAAGGCTTTTTCCCCCCAAGTATACCGTGCGGGGAAAAAATGTGTACAGTGTCTCTTCTGTTCATAGGCACCGTTGGAGACAGAATATGGACCTGGTCACAGCCAAAACAGTTCTTCACATGTGTAGACAATGCTAACCACAATGGGATCATTCTCAGAGACTAGCAACATAAGAACTTCCCAATAATAATCCTGCCATGTTCCACTGCTCACAACACCAATGAAACTCAGCTAGTAAAATAAAATAAAAATAAAAATAAAAAATTAAAAAGATTAATTGTTATTTAATTTTCTGTTAAAAAAAGTTTGGTTGGATAATTTTATGGAGTCCTACTCAATGGACTATAGCTAAATAAATTAATTAGACAACCAAAAGATATTTAGCTGCATGGAAAAAAAACACTCTTTCATTGTGTCTTTTGCAATTATTTCCATGCCTAAGTCCTTTTTCCATATTACTTTCACAGTTGGAGTATTAGAACTTGTCACCACATTTGAATTTGAGGTTATTTGGACTGACTAGGACATTTAGTATACAATGACAATTTAGGATCTTCTGTCATCAGTTCTGTCTTAATATTATGTATATATTTTAATTCAGCTCTTTGAAGTGCTATTATTTAAAAAGATAATAGAAGCGTTTGTAATTTCTCTTTTTTAGGCACATCTGCCTTTCAATTATGCTACTGTATCATAACAGATCTCACTTAATGTAAAGTAATTTAAAATTGTAAAAGGAAAGTATGCAGCTATCAGGATATTGTGTTACTAGAAACAGACAGGTTGCTCATGTTTTTCCCCTTACATTTTGAAGAGGCATCTGCCACAGGAAGCTGTGTTAAGTCTGAGATTATGGTAAATAGAGAATAGGGAGGATTTTGGTCCCATGTGCTCCATTTGCCTTCTGTGATTATTGACCATATCTGCGTAAGATACAGGGTTAGAGGTAGTTTAAAAAATGAGAAAGTCCTGACTGGACCCTCACTGCACTTAATTCTAAATAACAGTTACTACCGAAATCCTAATTTTGTTTCAGTAATTTATACTTTTGGAATTAGGCTAAATCCTACCTTTAGTCTATACATGCCATTAACTAATACTTCAAACTCAAATACTGAAGCTTTCTGCCTTGATTTATAATATACAGGAGGCTAACATAAACTCACTGATGAATTGGCACCAAGGTTTCCAGCATTGAAATGGAAACCCACAGACTTTTTGATTAAGTTTTGGCTTGGTTACCATAGCAAGAAAAACTTGTATGTTCAAATGAGGACTTAGAAAGTCTACTGGAGCCTTTGAAGCAACTCAAAAGCCTGTGACTTTCCCTGAAGGGGAGGGAAGGATAAAAGGCAATAATAAAAGTTCTGAAATGAGGACATCCTGTGAAGGGAAGAAAGCATAATACAGGATTATTTAAGGGAAGACTATACATTGCATTGAAGTGTCAGCGAAGTAGAATTAGTGTTGCTGAGGCCACTTTACTTGGGATATTCTCTTATTTCTCATCATCACAAAGAAATCCCAATACAATACAGAAAGATTTGTAGTTATTTATGTTTACTATGATACACACATATATGTGCATGTGCTCAGAAGCATGTATTTATTCAAAAAGCCAGATTCCACAACCTTTACTTCTGCAAAGAAGTACCTATTCATTTCACTTTAACAGATGAGATTATTTTGCATCAATACTTTTCAAAAAATGGAAGTACTATCTCCTTTGAACTTCCTATAAACTTCTTCCTCTTTGCATGCAACCACTTGTCAAGGAACAGGAACATCCAACAGTTCCTTAGTCCTTTCAGAAAGACAGAACAAAAAATTGTCTGTAACTACTAGTGGCAGACTAAAAAGCTCACTCTCCCTCCTTAAGGAACTAAGTTGTGTAGGCATTTAAAAGCAGTTAGCTCTGCTAACTAAACATCTGCAGTCACTTCTCATTACCCTTCCCTGAGGAACTCAGTTGCTCACAGTTATAAATCATCGTAATTTGTTTCCAATATTTTTTTATTTTAACTGCATCTCCAAGTCAATTTTATAATTAAGCATTTAAAATATAAAGACTTATGCTTTCCTCTCTTCACCCTTCCAATCTCTTTTTGACCCTTGCTGTGACCCTTGGGTGTCACAGCCCACAGGGTAAGAAAGCTGCCTTGCATCAGTAGAAGCCACTCCATGAGGAGCAATGGCTGCAGAAGCTGTCCTTCACTTGTAGGAGCTCAAGCTTAAGCTACCTCAGTTCAAGCTTAAGAACATTTGTAAATGTTCACACTACTTTATAAATCTCAGTGCATTACACCTTTTCTATTTGTTAAGTTGACAGATTACAGAAGAAACTTAAACCTAAAAGCAACAAATCCATTAGCCCAAAGAAAGGGTGCCTAATGGTGTTAGTAAATAACCTAAGCTAATAGGTGTTCTGCAGACTCCAAGAAAAGGTAGCATAGTAAAATAGACTTGTTGTGTTGCAATACAATTAATATTATTTGGCATAATAAGTTTTATAGTTCAGATATATAGACAACAGTACAACTGACAGACAAACATTACAGAGGATGCATTGCATAACTATATGGTATTCTAAAATTGTCTTTCTTGGAAGAAAAAAAAATTAAACTCTTCTCATGGTAAGATTAAAACCACCGAAATGTGAAATGGCTGGTATAATGTCAAAAATTATGCACTCTTTCTTCATTCCAAAAAGCAATATCTCATTGGGTTTTTTAGGGCTGGTGACAGTCTTTTATGTGACATTTACACCATTTAACTCTATGTGTGTGCGTGTGTCCCTTGTTCTGACCACATAAATATTTTTTAATTAGAAAGACAGAAGGGAAAACCACACTAGTGATTTATGAACAGTCTATTATTATTAGGTGGCTTGAAACTTAAATAAAACTGTCTTGACTTACACCAGCCCGGAATCTAACCCTAAAACATAAAACTACCCCAGACTTTTCCATAGTGCATTTCTTCCACTGTGTCATGTGAGCAGTTATCCTGATTTCTTGATAAATACTTTTAGGGAGAAAAGATGGAGATTTGCTATATGAATTGAAACTGTACCTCTATTTCACTGGCAGAGGAAGAAATATTCAGACAGGGCATGTTTTTACTGAGTGATTAGTAAAGTAAAACCTAGCCCCTTATAACTGTGACTAGACATGAAATGACAGGCGACATGGAGAGCTTCCCACAAGATGCAACACTTCAACAGATGGCATGCAAAAAGTGAAATTTCCAAGTACTTTTAAAGGACCATGTAGACAAAACAGTAATCTAATATGGAATTAAAAAAATCTGTTATTTGTTTATTTATTTAATGGAGCAAACCTCACTTTTAGAAAGTATTCCTTCACGACCACTTCAGTAGGTCAAGGTTAGGATAATGAAATGTGCAAAAAGGATGTAAAAGTCTTCTTATTAAAAAACAAACAAACAAACAAAAAAATCAGACAAAAAACCTAAAGCAAAACAACCAAGCCAAACAAACAAAAAATCCCATTTCTACTATTTTATTGTTTTCCTTCCCTCAGTCATCCCAGCCATAGCCTCAGTCAGACTGACTTTTGATCACATGTTCATGATGGGTCAGTTTTTCTCCAACAAATTTTTCTGGTTCCCTCTTCTACTCAAAGGACAAGGTTATTCAGCTGTTGATTATTCCTGAATTTCCTCTTCCATTAGGTGGCACACCCAGGCTCTGGTGCTCTATACCCCCTCAGAAGGAGAATGACATAATTACAGTGCCTACCAATGCACGTGGTCGTGGTGGCATTTAATACAGAGTTTGAACTTCAACAAGTATTTTCACACATGCAGACTGGAAACTCTGAATCTCTCACATTAGTTAGATGAGTCTGTTATTAAAAAAAAAAAAAAGTATGTAGCAGTATATAGTGTATATAACTGAGTTTACAACTCGTTTGCACAGCGATGAACGACCAAGTCATTAAACATTCTAGCAGTGTTAAAGTGATATGATATTGTTATAATATTGCGGTGAGTTGACCTTGGCTGGCTGTCAGGTGCCCATCAAGCCTCTCTATCACTTTCCCCTCCATCAACAAGATGGGTGAGAAAATATGATGAAAAGTTCATGGGTCAAGATAAGGACAGGGAAATTACTTAACAATTACCATCATGGGCAGAACAGACTCCACTTGGGGAAATTAATTTAATTTATTGACAATGGATAACAGAGTAGAATAGTAAGAAATAAGAAGAAATCTAAAAACCACCTTCTCCCCATGTGGCAGGCAAAGACTGGGGGCATTAAGACCACTGCGTCCTTACATGCCTTTGCGGTGGCGAGTGCTGACTGTCATGTACACACCTTGGGGCAGTGATTATGGTCACGTGTACACCTCTGGCAAGGAGTAAGAAAGTCAAGGCCCTCAGCCTATCAGAATTGACCACAGGTCAGATTCGACTAGGGTATAAATGGAGCCCCACTGGAGAGCAAGTGGAGCCGGTCCTCCTCAGAGCCGCGGGTCTGCAGTCGGGACTCTCCCCTTGAGTTGGGGCCCCGCCCGACTCTCCCCTTGAGTTGGGGCACCGCCCAAGGAACCTCCTCAAGACTGAGAGCTCTCATCCTATAGGTGAGTGATTGTGCATATTTTGGATCCTCAATTCTAAAGCCAGCTGGGCAGTATTAATCCCTCGTATACCATCCTGAACCTGTGGTTTACTGATGTTGTTGGAGTGTTGATGTCTCATTTCTAGTTAGTTTTCTGCTAAACAATTTTGGTTAAAATAAAGTTTATTTTTTAATCTATCACCTGCCTAATTTGATTACATGAGCCTCCGTGACACCCCACCCCTTCCTTCTTTCCAGCCTCAAATTCAATGACAACTCTTCTACCTCTTCCCCACAAGCAGCACAGGGGGACGGGGAATGGGGGTTGCGGTCAGTTCATCACACGTTGTCTCTGCTGCTCCTTCCTCCCCACACTCTTCCCCTGCTCCAGTGTGTGGTCCCACCCACAGGAGGGAGGGAAGAGAAGTCTTTCATGAACTTTTCCAACATGGGCTTTCCCACAGGCTGCAATTCTTCACAAACTGCTCCAGCGTGGGTCCTTTCCATGGTGTGCAGTCCTTCAGGAACAGACTGCTCCAGTGTGGGTCCCCTGTGGGGCTGCAGGTTCTGCCAGAAAACCTGCTGCTACATGGGCTCCTCTCCACAGGGCTGCAGTTCCTGCCAGGAGCCTGCTCCTGCGTGGGGTCTCCATGGGCTGCAGCTTCCTTCAGGGCACATCTACCTGCTCCAGCACGGGGTCCTCCACGGGCTGCAGGTGGGTATCTGCTCTACAATGGACCTCCATGGGCTGCAGGGGGACAACCTGCCTCACCATGGTGTTCATCGCAGGCTGCAGGGGAGTCTCTGCTCCTGTGCCTGGAGCACCTCCTCCCCCTCCTTCTTCACTGACCTTGGTGTCTGCAGAGTTGTTGGTGTCTGCAGGGCTGTTTCTCACACATATTCTCACTCCTCTCTCCCAGCTGCTGCTGTGTAGTGGCTTTTACCCTTTCTTAAATACGTTATCACAGAGATACTCCCACCGTTGTTGACTCGCTCAGCTTTGGCCAGATGCACCCAGGGGCGGGTCTGTCTTGGAGCTGGCTGGCACTGGCTCTGTCCCACATGGGGGAAGCTTCTGGTGTATTCTCACAGAAGCAAACACTGCAACCCCCCCAGTCCCCAAAACCTCGCCACACAAAGCCAATACAAATATAATATAGTAAATGTATCTTATTGCTGATATAATTGACTTCATTAATATGAGATTTCAAAATCTACACTAAAATAACACTAAGATTTGTCAAAAACTGGCAAAAGATAAGAAATTCTCAGATATACCTGCCTTTTTTTTTTCTATAAGAATTGCAAGGTTTTCTGAAGAGTAGTATTTGCATATCATCTCAATTATACCACATTGCAGTACCACACACATGAAGCAAGCAAAGAGAATGAAGTCAACATTTTATATATCATGGCTTTATTTGGCTTTTATATAAATGATTTGGCTGCATCACAGAGGTACAGAATTGCACTGAATCATAGAGCATCTAAGTCAGTGGAAAGAAACCTATTGATTGCAATGATTTTGTGTGAGAAATTGAGTGAACTCACCAGTTGTAATTTCACGAAGAGATTAAACTGAAAAAAAATAAAAATCATAGAAGTTAAATTTTTTTCAAATTTTTTGCCCAGCTCATTCCTTTATTACTAATACTGATTAAAAATAAAGTTTATTGCATTTTAACGCATTTTAACATTCGGTAATTATTTGAAAAGCAGATGCTTCAAATAGATAACATGCACTGAGACCAATGAAGAAAAACATGTTCTTTCATATATACAGTATAAATTGTCATAATATTAATGTAAAAAGAGAATGTTTTAGTGAGCCTTCATTAATGGAAACATTTTGATAACAACAACAAATCTGCGCAAGCGAAGTTAGAAATCTGAAGCCTGGAAAAATTGCTAGTCATATCTTATATGTCGCTATATTAATTAGACAGGAAGTGGGCTTGATGATTCAGGCCTTTGGGG
Organism: Aptenodytes forsteri; assembly: GCF_000699145.1. NCBI lineage: Eukaryota > Metazoa > Chordata > Aves > Sphenisciformes > Spheniscidae > Aptenodytes > Aptenodytes forsteri. The sequence goes on from NW_008795017.1 coordinate 6,973,989, forward strand.
TCAATATGGTGGCAATCAAATATCCCAAAATTAAAGATCTGGTCTATTGCAGCTGCTGGGTGGTGCTAGGTTTTTTTCTTATTATCTTCTCAGAGAATATACTCTGTAATAACTGATGGAATAATTACTAATGACCACAAAGTAATTATAGTTCAAGCACTAACCTCTAGGGTTTCCATAGTATCCACTGCTATTTATATAAAAAGTTATTCCACCGCAGGAAAAGGATAACGTGGCTTTCCAGTGTTAATGCTGGCAACATTAACAAGACTCACATACTCTGAAATAGACACAGCCAGTAAAGCCATTCAGATATGCCACCTTATAAATGTTTTCCCGCTTCACATCTAAGCAACAACACACTATCAAGCAAAAAATGTTTTTCTATTTTAAAATGTCCAAAGAGAAGTTAGTGCCTCAGAAAGTGCTTCCTATCTTAGAGTTTGCCTGAAGAATAAGTTCTAACTTACATGAAAATGGATAGATTTAGACTACAAGTAGAATTCCATTTTATGGGACATTCATTTATTTCAAACTTTGCTTTCCTTCTGATCCAAAATGAATCATCAAGCATAGTTTTCTACAAAGAAGACACATCCCAAAGTGGATTTGGATACACATTTTTAAAATTAAAACAAAACAAAACAAAACAAAAAGCATTTTCATGTTCTTCCATTTCTCATTTTAATTTTGGGGTTTTTTTTCCAAAATAAAATGTCACTGAAATGGACATATGTTGACAGAAAGTTTTATTTGATTCTCATCGTTTTCTGATGAATGATGAAAACTTTTCTACCCAGCTCTGAAAATAACAATCTGGCTTTGAAAGAATATTAGCTTAAATAAATTGATGTTATTCTATTTTGTTTGTCATAATCTTTTGTTCTATTGCTACCCAGCAGCCCATTTATTTCTATAAAAGTTTATAATATGTTGATTTATTTGATCTGTTTATTTACTTAGTGCTACATTCATGGCCTCCTAAAGTATGTGCATAGAATTCCCAAACAAAACTTAAATCTTAATTTTATTTTTCCATGGCTTCCCTGGAACCCAGATCAAATATAGCTTTTTCAGTAGAACTGAAAATTTACAGGAGGACTTAGGAGATGTTAATATATATGAATCTAAGTTGAAAAATAAAGGAGTCCAAAGACCCAGTGTAAATTAGGGGTTTAATGAACAACTCATCAAAGTTAATTAAATGACAATTAACTGTCATTGACTTCCATAGGCTTTAGATCAGTTCTGTTAGTCAAGGTGTTTGATACTTCTAAATCAGATGGAACTTGTTTCCTTCTGTTATTTCTTTGAATTTGTACTTTACTAGACTGTATCACATTAATAGTACAGCTTTGGATTTTATGAGGTCTCTCAGTGCCCAAGGATCAAGGACAAGATTACAGTCTCTTAGCAGCATCTGTGACAGAAGTGTTTTGAATTGTGTGTTTTCCAGTAATGAATGTTTTCTACCCAGTTAAAAGATTTTTCATTCTAATAATGCCACAAGTGGCATATTATTATTTTCCAGAAGTTATTTTGTATGTATATATATGCATATATATGCACATATATGATGTATTTGTGTGCAATATATATATTTCAAATGAACACACGTATCTATTGTGTTGTAAGCAAATTTCCTTATGATAAGAAGAGTTTATTTTCTTTGTATTTGAACTCAAATCATACAATAATTTTACTTAATGCACTTCATTATTTTATAGAAGACTTGAGCAGTTTCAAAGGTCTGTTTTTTTCCTTTTCACGTGTGGTAGATATAATAATAATTTTATTTCATTTTACAAATTGTTACTATATATTACTATATGTTGTTATGTTATGTTGTTATGTTATGTTATTATACAGTCACAGCCCAATCATCTGCATGTCCCTTAAACTCAACTAAAGCATTAGTTGTTTGTTTGTTCTTTAGTAGTTTAAGTATAAAATATTCCTTTTCAAAAATAGTATTTGTTAGGTTAATGTATAGAAAAGGCAATTTTTCCTTTAGTTCCCGGTTTTAAAACCTAAAGACTGCATTGTACAGATTATTCATGATAGCCTAAAGAAAGACTTCAGGAGTACTAACAAAATTTGACTATCAGTTTAAGCCTTCCTTAAAAAGCAATCTTTAGTGCGTCCACCTTGCATTAATGAGTTATCTCAAAAATTCCCTAATGACTCAGTAAAATCAATCACTGTGCTCCTTTTGTTCTCCATCTGTGCTAAGTGTATGAAAACTCCAGATTTTAAAAATCAGCAGGACCTACATAATGAGACATTCCTGACAAAGAACAAGCTTATGTTGTGTTAAAGCCACTTCAGTGTAGCTGCTTCTCAGGCAGCAGAGACTGGGAGATGCTGATTCAGAAAGCAGATTTTCTTTTAGCTTTCCCTCTTGCAAAAACAGGTCTTGACCTTATCAATACCCCCAAACATTTTTGTCCTAAAACTCCTGTTGTCTCCTTTTAGATTTCCCACCTTGGCTAATAACAGTGGGTGATATCCATTACTATTCCCATACTAAAACTGTATAGAAAGACAGTTTAAGATGTTTACGTCCTTCTACGACCTGGAAGGAAAGAATGCTACCTCAGCATCTCTGCTGACTAAGAGTCTTGCTGATGACTGCACGGATCACTACCGCCAATCTAGTAAAATCTACAGCTCGAGCTAAAGGAATAACCCATGTTCGTGTAAAAGGTTGAGTCTGTGGTAGCCAGGGAGTTTGGGCACTTAAGGATCATTCATATGCTAATTACACAAGAACAATACTTAGAAGAAAACTATGTGTTGGCTGCCATTTTATTGTTGCTTGGGTTTTTTTACATAACACTTGATTTCACTCTTGCTTTGAGCAGTGTGTTGGAAGCTTTGGTGAAGAAGATGAAGGGAGGGAATATAACACGTAATATCATTTGAAACCAAAGGCTGTATATTTCTCTTTGGTTTTGCAGAGCGAAGTACAAGGGATACCAGCTGAGACAGTTATATGTAAGAGCTGTAAGAACTACATTATAAAAGAACACTACATTTCCAAAGTCAAATAATGTGATGTTGTGAAGTACTAGAAATAAATGTATCTGCTCCCTCTTGCTTACAGCACTGGAATCCTGTAGGAATTCAATAGGGAAAAAAAGCTCTCCTGAGGCCTAGGCAAGCATCTTACATAGAAGAGGACTTTTATTTCATCCCCTCTTATATAATTTGCTGCTTGTACAACCACCAGTGTCCTTGCAAAACTGTTAGTCTGCAGTCACGCAGTTAAAAGGCATTGCCATAATGCATCCACAAGCAGAAGAGAGCTGTCTGCACCAGTTTTAGAAAGCAGACATGGGCACAACATGCACAGTGTGCCTGCATCTCATGTAGTTTCCTCTTGGACTCCCTATAGTCTGCATGTGAAAAACTGATGCAAGGTGTTGTGGTTGCCTATGCAGATAGTAGACATGCTCAGCTATAAGGAGTCCTATGTTTTCTAATGGGTCTTCTCCAACTGCTTGTGGTTATGCAAACTGCAAACACACAACTTGTCTGGTCTGGAGCTCAGCCTGGGTGTAAATCTCAAGATAAAAAGTACACTTAGCTAGAGAAACTCTTGTTTGTAGAGACAAGAAGTACAATTCTTCCATTTACAATAGCCCTCTGGTACCCTTTTGGCAATGGAGAGGCCCTTAAAAGAAGGAGTTTGATCTTAGAAGAGGGGAACAGAGAAGGAGAGAATATCAGGGGATGGAGGAAACTGCTGTAAGAAGAAGTAGAGGATGTCATCAGTTAGAAAAGCCACAGCGACCTCTGGAGCAGTCCAGAAACTGGAAAGTATAAAAGTGTTTAGTCATCTCCCATTCTGACCACACGAAACATTGCATAAAATTTGACCCCTGCTTTGCCGGAAACGTCAACAATCTAATTGCAATATAAGCAAAATAATCATTCTTGCTTTCTAAAATAGCAAGATGTGGCTGTGCTCTGCAAGCCTTGTGAAACACATGCAGCTGAGGAGCAAGGACTACTTTGATTCCTGCCAATGCCTTGAATCACATCATCTCAGCAGCCAAAGCCTGAATTCTGGGTCCCCAGTAATTCTCTGTTTGTCATGAGAGAATCAACATGCAGCAATAGTGAATTCACTGGGGGAAAACACTTGGACGTTTTACCAGAGAGGCCCTCACAAATTCAAGTCATACATGTACTAAAATGTTCATTTATAGCAGTGATGGGTTTTTACAGCTTCATCCAATGGTATCTTTAAACCCTGGACCTCTGACCTATATTAAGGCTCACATTCCTGAGATTAAATCCAAGGAGGAACTGTAACAACTTTTCTTCCAAAATTTAATTTTCTGAAAGGATTACATAACTGTTCTTCACACACTTGGAATTTCAGCCTGATGCACCAGAAGTGCTAAGCAATGTCAGCTGCAGATGAGACTCCCATACACAATAAATTCCTATCTCAATAAATGAAACAAGCCTTTTCCAAGTTCCATTCCTGAAATTCATGCTTCCTGCCTCCCAAAATGAAAATTTCTAAATCTTACAAAATTACAATAATTTCTTTCCCTCGTCCTTCCCACTCCAATTTAGGCCAAAATAAATCAATCACAGATGTGGAATGAACATTCAAAAGTGTCAGATTGAGTAATTCCACCTTTTTAACATCAAAATTACACATATAGAAATCATAATTTGTTCACAAGTTGGCATTTAGGAAAAATAAACACTATTAAAATACAAAAATCAACTTTTTTCTCCCTAACATTTTTATATTTCATCAGAATTTTATATTTAATTGAAAAATGCTGGAAACATTTTCATTGTGTCTATTATTCAGAAATACCTATGTACATGTCCATGTCTATGTTGCCAACCAGGGGACTTTCAGAGAATATTTCTCACTTAACGTGGGCATATGAATGTCCCTATGACTTCCCTCATTACACTCATGCTTCAACTTTCCTTTCCAACCAGTTTCAAATAAGTTTCTGCAGCATGCGGAAACCGTGCTCCGTGATAAGAGTTTTCATGTATTGCCTATTCTTCACATAAGTTTGTAAAAAAATAGTAACTAGGGAATAGCAATTTTAAAGGAGTCATATACTTCAGCATGTTAAGTGCTAAATTATTCACTTACAGTAGCATGGCCTTACGACAGTATACACACAGAGCAATGCATGATTACCTGAAATTCTGGGGTTTTTTTAGACCTTTGAAGGCACTGCTTTCAACTCCAGAGATTTAAGCAATAGTTTTTTATTTATTTTAATAAAAATAGTTTCTCAGCCAGTAAGTTGATGGAAGAAGCATGTGGAAGTGTGCAATTGTGTGTGTGTGAGTATGCAACATTGATTAATACACTGGCTATCTGCAGAGCATGCTTTGGTGCCAATGTCTTATAGTAAATTGCAGCAAAATCACCATAATCCACTGCCCTCCACCACTGGGAAAAACTCTTGAAAGTAAGGAAGATACAGGTATTAAAAAAAGGCATTCACCATGCATTCATAAGAATAACAATGATTTATATATACCAAGGTTTACTAATGACTGTGGCTTTTATTGAGAGGTTGGTATCAGCTAGATAAATCATTTGCATTCCATTTTATCAGGCTTTCAAATGTAATTGATATCACCCATGTAGACCACACAGGTCTATACTTCAGGTAAAAATCAAAACAAAGCTGTGTGGTCTAGTTTGTTAGCACTGTAAAGGCAACTTATTGTTAACCTTAAGATAAGCCACTGCATTTAAATCTATTTATAGCCACCTTCTGTAACTATGCCTGGATTCTTTTCTACTTTCCAGGTCAAAGTCACAAAGGCTGTCACAGGAAGGTGTAAATTACACTTCTTTGCATCAGCAAATCCCTTTGCATAAGGGATGGAGTACATTTCAGCTGAAAACAGTGAGCTATTTCACTGCTACCTTCTCTCAGGATTTCCACTACAGAACAGAAGAGTGGGCAATTTAATTTTGATAAAGCTGTCAATGGAAGTCATTGAAGAATCACAGACCTTGACCACCCCACTTTTATGCCAGAATTGCCTACTTTTAAAAGCTTGTACTAGCCCTTCATGCCAGGTAACAAAGAGAACTATAAAAGAAGATTGCAGCTAGTTTGTGATGTCATTCCCTCTAAGAAAGGCAATTAAAATAGCTTCTGTTCACTTCCCGTGGAAGAGAATCAGTAAAGGGAGAAGAGTACTGTATGAATCCAGCTATTTAACTGCTCTCACAGAACCAAACCAACCAGCTTGCAAATATAGAAATAATAAAAATAATAAAAAAAATCTATCTCTGAAGGCCTATGTAGGTTTAATTCTCCTGGCATCCACAACAATGTAAATTTATTCTCTGCCCTGCCACCTTAATTCTTGGCATACTATTCCTTACCCCCACACACTCACTGTCTGTGGAACTATCCCCAGTATAGCCAATGTAACAACAGAGAGAATCAGGTTTCACGACGCTTTAAAAAGTCAAAATAAATTTAAATTTAATCTATCTTGTTATAACAGAAAGATCTTCCTCAAACCACCCAGAGGTACTCAAGACATCTAAAATGATTGTTTGGGAAGGGAGAAGAAGGGACCCAGCTCTAGATCCATCCCTCAGAGCCTTCTAATAAAACAGAACATCCTTAGCTGAGTTTCCACGTGCACACTGGAGTGTTTCAGAAAGCCTGGACAGAGGCCCAAACGCAGTTTACAATCCTTCTTTCACAATTACAACTGGTCAAGGAGGTTGACTTATGTCTGCTATTTATACCTTATGCCCCATGGCTTCTTGTTAGAGAGCTGGCTGTGCTGCGAGCCGGGTGATTGATAACGAGTTAATGGTTCCATTGTCTGCAGTAATGCAGAAAGTACAATTCTCATGCATCAAATTGAACGGGAGCTTTATCACCGAGGCTCTGTACTTTTAAGTGGTGCTGTCACTAATACTCCTGAAAGGAACAGCAACCAGGAACCGAGGCGCTAGGATGAGTCTTTTGATATCCATGTTATTAATATTTCTGTTAATTCCCCAGGGTGCAAAAGTTATAGAAGAGGGCTCATCAGAGTTGTTGTTATGACGAACACATTAGGATAGACAGAAGAAGGGCAATTTTTCACCATGCCTACAGCAGTGTCCTGGGTTTTTTTTGTTCACCACTGCAATTATGTGCTTACAATCAGTTACTCAAAATAATTGTTACAACTGTTTTATCTACTTTTATTCAATGCAAACATTACCTTGTTTCCCCCTGCTTTACCAGACCTATAACACTAGACTTCCTCCATGATACTCCCCCTTACTGAAGTGACTGGCAGTGTGCACACCAGTGAGTGGCTTAAAATTCAGACATGTCTACTGAAGAGAAGGAGCACCCATTAGTTTTCCTAGATCAGTTTCAGTTCTGTCTTTAATAGGCAAGGAACTTTAATTTCACTCTCATCATTCTGCATTGCCCTTTGAAACTATTCGCAAACACCAGGTCTTCTAGATTCTGCAGTGTGTGTTAGGTACAAATGAGGAGCTGGAAACTGATTGTTGCATTGGCTTCCCCCTGCCTGCAGAGATTTCTTCACATGATATGGCACTACTCCTGTTGGAACAATATTACAGCCATTCACATTGGGCCCTATGTGATGCCTCCAAGGGTCTGGAAATGTCACTAGCTGTAACCTCAGAGGTGTAGAACTACCAATCTGCCCTACCAAGGGTGCAGTTTGGTGAAAAAGGTAAAAAGCCTCAGCAGCCTACATTTTATTGCTCTATGCGGATACCTGGGATTCACAGAATTTTCCCTGTGACCTTAGAAAATTCACAGATTTGTGTAGATATATGACCCATCACTGTATTTTTTGAATATTCAACTCAGTGAGTAAGATGCAAAACTTACTACAGCCCTATATATGAATAGGATTTAAGTTCCAATGCTAGTTTCACATTTTGGACCAAAATAAAGTCAGTAAACTACTGTACACCAGAGTCTTGCTCAAACTGATCTTCAGTATTATTACCTTCTCCCTTAGGCTTCTTCTCTACAAGACCGCAAAAGCTTTGAAGACCAAGTCCCAGAAAATTAATTCACTGGCCAAACTGAAAAAAGAAAGAAAAAAAAGAGTCAACTGAGCTACTATTGACATCCAGGAGGACACAGCACTTCCAGTTCAGAACCTTCACTGGGAAATGTAACAGCAGAGAACTCCTAGGAAAGACAGCAAATATATAGAATTTGGATGATGAAGTAGTGTTGCCCTGCTTCTGCCAAGAAGTCCTGGAAATACTCTGCCCAGGACTTTTTGGACAGAAATATATGGTCCAGTGCTGTGTAGAGCGTTGGATTTGCACATTAAATTTCCTGTGTGTGCACTGGCTGCCTGTGAGCTCAGGCACAGCAGAGGTGTTAGATCCCGCCTGCATTCCCCACAGAAATATCCAAAGTTTTCAACTTCTGCCCAGAAACAAGTTTCAGACAGGCAGAGTGGACATGTTCAGGGAAACCTACATGGATGATGTTCCTAATAAATATCAGTAACACAGTTTGTATTTCACTTTTATTTGCCCATTAGAATTTTACATACAATTTTATCTCCCAGTGTGAAGAAAGGTAGTCCTGAAATGGTTCTATAGACAACGTAATGTGCAATTGTGTGGGGCATGATAAAAGCTGATCCAAAGTCCCCAGTGTCAGCGTTACTGGCACAGCCACATAACAGAAAATAGAGCATTTTGGAGCTAACACTGAAATTTTCATGCAAAGCTGGATAGAAGTTATATCTGAATAAAAACCACAGGGTGGGATCCTTCATACGTAAATCCTAGTGTGGTCAGGGTGCTAATCTTCTTAAAACCATATACTTCTGGAGAAGGTACTGACACAGATTCCCTCAAACAGTTCATTTCACATAATAATTTGCAACAGAGCAAAGTAAATGGTAAATCTTAATTAAATATAATGACAATGGTTGTGCTTTTCATAAAGGTGTAAATGATAGTACATCATACAGGAGGAAAAAGAAACTGTCCCAGTTACAATTTTTCAGTCATCACCAGTGGAAGAAAAACAAGCTTTTATTATATATCCTTGTTTAGCTAATTATTACTGCTGTTTGTGATGGCAAAGAAAGGAAACCTCAACTTCCTACCAGAAGGGAGGTAGTGCGTATATCAGTCAAAAGAAGAACTTGCAAGGGACTAAAATAGATGAGAAGGTAGTAAAATAAACACTGCTAATGATTTGTTCTACAAACATCCTAACTCCTCCCTAAGTATTATTCATCTTTATAGCTTTACCTGTCATGTCTGAAATATTGTCTGTATTTTTCTGTTTTCTAAAGATTTTTACATTAAATCTGTTCACTTTACAGAAAAAGTATATCTGGAAGCAGTCTGAGATTTACTTAAACTATGCATAATTCTATAGGAGTTCAAAATCTGGAATGGTTTCTTGAAATAATTACTGATTTTCTTGGTTAAACCTCTATAATTTATAAGGTTTTGATTAATAACTCATGCAGTCAGAAGAAAGGCTGTAGGAAAAATTACAAAAGGTGTCTTTTCAGAACAGTTTATCCTGATGAAAAAGTTAATTAAGAGGTTTCTTTAACCATGGCCCACTATTAAAACAGGGGTTAGGAATTTAAGAATGTGGAAGCTTTTAGTTCATGTTCAGTGATAACATTAAAAATGTTAAATTTCCAGAGCAACAGTATTTCCTTTTACTAATTTGATCATCTGCTGCTGCTTTAGGATGATATGCAGATATATGTATATTGAGTTCTCATTTTGCTCCACCATTCAGTTAACAAGAACTGCGAGAAAGGTTAGACAACCTCGGTTCTGGTCTAGTGTTTCTGTAGCTCCCAAATAAAGCAAATAAAGCAGTGGAAGACTTTCTCTCCCTTCACAGTAGCTTGCTTTTAAAAGCTAGAATAGAGACTTGCCTTTTGGCAGTGCTAGTAATGTTAGGATATCACCTTAGCATAACAACTTTAATTGTACAGCAGTAACCCTTCACCCCAATTATGTTCAGTCTTGGTTTATTTATTACTGATACCTGATGCACTTTCGGTAATGGGCTTTTTACTTTTGCCTTGCACTTTTTCTAACAAAATATTTTATACTCCACATATATTATCACTAAAGGTCCTTTGATTAAGGTTCTTTCTCTTTGACAAGTCTAAATGCAATTAAAGTGCAAGAAAGTCCTGAGAGAGCTATTTCTTATTTCACTTTTATTTGTCCATCATGGTTTTTCCTTCTCCCTTGGCTTTATAATGTCACCTCCCATCTGTGAGGAAAAGCAGCCCTAAAATGATCCTACAAAGACCTACAACTTTCTGAGTAACAGTCACTTAATGTGGTATCAAATGACAAACTTAACCTAAGACACAATAAACTGGTTATACTATGTGACCTAAACTAGTGCACACTGATTACAGATTTAAAACAAAACAAAACAAAACACCTTTTCTCAAAACACTTGGTATCTTCATCTATTCACTAAGCCTAAACTTGATTTCCCTGTCTCCAGTATTACACTGACTTCAGTATAATTGCTGATTGTATTTATTCCTGAGTTATGGGAAGGCAACGGATGAGCTCAGAACTAGAGAGCATTTACTTACTCCTTACTCTTCTTTCAAGGATGCTTTTGCTATAACAATTCTAATCTTGTTTGGAGACCTCATTCAATCTCAGAATACAAGGGAGAGAGAACATACCTACTTTCCCATACTGTAGGCATAATACACAAGATCAATCACTGTTTAATAAGGACCTGTTCCTGTCATCCTACAATGTGCAGGTAAAAGCTGCACCGCCATGGAACTTGATTTACCTCAGAGGGCTTTTGTACAGTCACAGCCATCCACTGTTGAGCTGTAAGTAAGGATATTCGGTCCCTAGATCCCAGTTAATCTAATATCTGTGCCTATATGCATCAGACCAAAAGGCACAGACAATCCAGCATCTCTAACCAGTGACAGAGAGACCTTTTACTGTATCGTCTAAGATGACTCTATTTTGTGCAAACATCACTGATTTCAAAGACAGAAAAAGAATACTGCCCTGAAGTTATGAAATTGCAGACGAAGTTAACATAATTTTTTTGGCACCAAGTTTAATTCAAAAGGATTAAATAAGTGTATTCATAGATTTTTAAACCAATCAAATCTAGAAGCCATTTCCTGCATTAATTTTCCAGCTAACTTAATTATACAGCCCCAGGCTCTGGCTCGTGATCAATTAACAGAGCTGTAAAAATCTGGAGCCCAAGTCTACCACATATTAATCACCACATATGATGTAAGGAAAACAGCCTTTATTGTGGTTTCTGGATTTGAAATCAAACCAGTAACCACAGCTGATGTAGCTGTACTCCACTTTAAAAAAATAAAGATTTTTTTTTAATTAATATTTCTCATGACTTAGTAATGTGTGGGAATGACAGATTGTAGTATGCGAAACAGGTCTGAGGAATATTTAAAGCAGAATAATGTGTTCATTGTAAACTACTGAGAAAAACTATGCATATCTGCATATCTGGTGGAAAAGAGTTCACTAGTGCTGCCCACCAGGTAGTATTTTTTGTCCAATACTGCAACTGCTTAATTGTTTTCCTCTTCATGATGCAAAAACTGTCTAGTTCATGCTCTCCCAGCAAATTAAATCATAACTGCATGATGAGCAACTTAGTCACGGCTTACCAATTTGAACACGCATTCCCTTTCTGCCCCACATACATCTCGAGTTCAACAATGGTTTGCTAGGACAGCAGGGTGTGCAATTCTCATTCAGATTTTATTTATCTGTCTTCTTCTTAGAGAAGAAGCATGCCAATATCAAAACAGAGTCTGCAGTGAATCACCCAACAGCTGAGGCAATCCTGTTAGTTCACTGTAAATTCAGGTAGATTAAGGCTTGTTCAGAAGGACGATGCTACCGCTAAGGTACAAATGGACTCTTCTATAAATAGGTAACAAGACTATAAATAGCTTCAATAACATTTAGGGGGAAAAAAACCCCAACCTTTGTGCTGGCAGAACTTTTCTGTGGTTAAGCTGATGCATACTGTGAATGTGTAATAGTTCGACAGCGAATAACCAAAGAAGAAAATCCATGGAAATTATGGGGAATTAAATAGCTCCAGACAAAGGTTCCAATTATACTGAAGATTATTGACACTTCCTTCAGGAGAATATTTTCAAAGTGGTATCTTCAAGGCTTGATTGACAAAATAGCAGTGCCTGTTAGCCTGCCCTGATCCAAAAGTCCTTTGGAAAGGCTTCCAGGGATGCCTCTGAGCAGTGGATCAGGCTCATAGTTTGCATACATTTAAATGCTGTGTTGAAATGGCGCCACAGACACCCTGTAGAGACCAAGGGTCAAACCACTATATTAGAATCCACTGTTATGATGCAGCTTTTCCCGGTTTACTTTGTTAAGGTTGCTTTGAAATGTCTTGTGCCTTTCTGGAAGGTGAAGCAGAGTTATGCTTATATCTGAGAGCCAGGAAACAAATTATTAAGCTATATGCTAACTCAGTTTTAATTCTGATCTCTCTAGCATTAACCATACATGTTCACAAAAGGCTCACACCCCTTCCACCTTTGCAGATAATATCATTCAAGTAACAGTATCTGTGTCAACTATAGCACAATTAATATCTTCTTTCCACCAAAGCAGAGTCATGTTTATATTTTGAGGTCTAACATCAGTTTCCTACCTATGCTCTACTCTCAAAGAGCAAATCTGTTAAACCAGATGCAAAGACATCTATGCCAGGTATTAGAATCTCTTCTCCCCCTTTTACAACCAAATCATTATACTGCCACTGTCATTATACTGTCCTTTTACTAATCCTCCCCTTGCATTAAAACCCATATCCTGCTCCCATATCCCATCTCAATTATAGGGATTTCCAGGGTACACATATACCAGGAACGTCTCCTTAAAACTTTAGTGCTAAAATAAGGACTACCAGACCCTTTTAAGCTCCTCAGAGCTAAGTACCTTTATATTTAACATTCCTTACTCTTTCTTCAGAAGGGATGAAAAAGGAAGTTAAATCCTATACGTCAAGGAACTAGAACATGTAAGGGCAATAAGTGGAGCTATGGCTCCACTAAAAAACTAAAAAAAACATTGTTTGGTTGTTTTCTAAAAGACTGGTAGAATGTGTGAACTCGACAAGTTCCACGGATGGCTGGAGGTTTATATCTGAGAGACCCCTTGCTCAGTTAATCCTAAAGTTGCATAGTTAACATATCTTATTATGCTCCAGTAGGGCATAGAGGATTTTAAGAAAACCTCAGTGAATACCTACGTTTTAGAGCACTCCTATGTTTAAATAGGAATGGTTGCTTAGGAATAACAGTGCTAGTTTTCAGATGCTCTATGACATTTGAAAGCAATGCCTTTTTGATAAATAAAGACCTTAAGCACACCAACTCAAATGAGGGTTTTTTTGGAGAGGGAGAAAGTAATATGCTATGGATCTCAGATGACTCTGAGAATTATAGCCTCTTCACCTGAAGGAGATATTAATACAGCATTAAAGCAAAAGCATTTTGACAAAACTCCCTTTAAACTGTCTAGAAAATCTTAGAGGTATCTAGATAATTGAAAATGATGAAGAGTGACATGAGAAGGCATCCCAAACCACTATTTCCAGTGCTCAGGAACATGACATAACCACCACACCTGAAACAATGAAGTGTGAGGACACACTCCACCATTCCTACTGATGCTAGACACTACGCAAAAAGAACAGAAAAATTATGGGAGTTTTGCCCAATTCATAAAATAAGCATGCTCTTAGAACCCGCAGAAAAGACATTGGATATGGGAGTCATAGATTCTGGGCTCTGGCCCAAGGACTGCTACAAGTCTTGTTTCTGTCTCATAGCTAGGGTACTTTTCTTGGAAGTGAGGGTTTGATCTCCCTCTGGAAGATACATTTCACAGGCGAGCATTCAAACCAAAAAACTATTACAAACTGATAAGTTTACAACCATTGGACACTACTACTACCATTATATTTCAGAGTGTATTAGTTACCCAATAGGATGACTCAGCACCTTAAATTATGTGAAGGTTTTAGGCTATGACTTTCAGCTTCACAGGCACAGTGAAAAGCATAAAACTCAGGAGAAAAGTGGATTGCAGAAACACTTTGGTATTCACCACTTGCTGGCTTAGATATTCAATCCCATTCAATGCTGGCTGTTGTGAATTCAATTCCTTGGCACCTTACTATCCTATATGTTGCTCAGGGACTATAAACACCTAGCTGGGGTTATGAATTCAACTCCACAAGGCAGACATGCCAAAATTTAGCTGAATTCTGTTGGCAAGGCTAGCTCTTGGTGAATGCTTTCTTCATTCCAGTTTACAGCTCCACACCAAGAAGGGTAGGTTTCCCAGATTAGGGCTCAGAGGAAATGTCAAGGTTGAACTGAAGCCAGAGATCTCTCTGCTGTTTCAGCTTCAGAGAGATCTCTGCCATTTCAGCTTATAACATGAAATAGAGCAAGTAAAATAGAAGAACGCTATTCACTATTCAATAGAAGTTCGCTTTCACTTTGGCAGAGATGTGAGAGGAAAAAGAATTGATAAGGACAGGCATCCTGACTCCATGTCCTGGTTTCAACAGGGATAGAGTTAATTTCCTTCCTAGTAGCTGGTACAGTGCTGTGTTTTGGATTTAGGATGAGAACAAAGTTGATAACGCACCGATGTTTTAGTTGTTGCTAGGTAATGCTTACACTAGTCAAGGACTTTTCAGCTTCCCCTGCTCTACCAACGGAGAAGGCTGGAGGTGCACAAGAAGC
>NW_008795017.1:6989683-6991405 GCF_000699145.1 Aptenodytes forsteri
GGCGGGGGGAGTGAGCGAGCGGCTGCGTGGTGCTCAGTTGCCGACTGAGGTTAAACCATGACACTCTATTATCCCACAAATCCAGGTATTCAACCCATTCTCATGCTTAATTTCTCTCCCTGTGACCCTTTTTCCATTACTTCGTTCTTCCACCCGTTTTTCACTATCAACCTTCTCAATGCTGTCTTTTCTCCATTTATATTAAAAATACAACTCGCTTTTCTAGTCTACATCTCTGTTCCCAAACCACTAAACCCTTCCCATCAAACACTTACATGTGTAATTCATTTCTTTTTGAAACAATCTGAGCAATTTCTGAATTATCTTCTTTACTCAGATTATACCGCTCCCCCAAATTAATCTTGCGTTCACACTCCAGCAGAAGGAAATTTTAAATGCATGTCTAAAGAAAACAGGTTTCTGCCAAAAATGACTTTCAACCTAAATTGCTTGGGTGGCACACATGGTCAGCGGTCACAGCATATCCTCCCAGAGCCCCCTCATTTCCCCTTCCTTCAATTGTGCTAACACTAGATGTCAAGATAATCTCTTGGCTGGTGAGTGCAGATGAGCATCACAAGCCATCTCATGTGTGTTTGGCTTCACCCAGCCCAGGGACCACACTCCTTTTTGGTGTTTCTTTTCAATTGCATCTTTTCTGTGTGTTAGCTGGAGCTATGCACTAGATCAGATAAAGCATAGATGTTTAAAACCATAAGGGAGGTTGTGACCTGAGCCACCATGTCTGTGCAAAACATAAAAAATTAATCATTAACTTTAAAACATACCAGGAGGCTATGCCTGAAGATTCCTTGGTTTAAAGAAGCCCCAAGGTAAACCATGAAAGAAAGTGAGGAAAATACATGGATTTTGCAACACTTAGAAAAATGAATCTTTAAAAAGAAAAAAGTGAATTCAATTTTAACTATAAAAAAGCTTGTCATCTTCTATTACGAACAACACACAAAATATATGGACAGAGCTTCTTCTCATTTTATGAGCACTAAAATTGCATACACGAATTTTTTGAAGGTATTTCTATTCAGTAATATACAGCATGCACTAAGCAAAAAAAAAAAATCTTTTACTACATATTTTTTTTTCTTAGTTATTCAGATGTGGATGGCGCCATCCCTGTGTTAGTGTCAGTTCAGAAACACAGGAGAAAGACTATTCAGAGACCTTACAGTGTTAAATTGTACCAGTGCAGGTAATGTACTTGGTAATGCAGGCCAATTCTCTTCTATATTCTTCACTTCCAAGCACGGATCAAAATATTTAGGTAAAATCCTATTGTCTGTTAAGTCTTTGTGTTCTTTAATGTGATTGAATGTCATAATTTTCAGCAGACTTTTGGTGGAAGTGCTTTCTCTTTATCCCATGAAATTCCACTTAGCATTCTGTAAACATCTACATTTACAATTTGCAATTTCTACTTTCTTGGTTTTGTTTTTCAAGAAATCATCAGATCCCTGCCACAACAATGTTGGGGGTTGATCTTGGCTGGCCGCCAGGTGTCCACCAAGCCGTTCTATCACTCCCCTTCCTCAGCTGAACAGGGGAGAGAAAATATAGAATCATAGAATAGTTTGGATTGGAAGGGACCTCTAAAGGTCATCTAGTCCAACCCCCCTGCAATGAGCAGGGACATCCTCAACTAAATCAGGTTGCTCAGAGCCCCATCCAACCTGACCTTGAAGGTTCCCAGGGATGGGGCACCCA
>NW_008795017.1:6999501-7005814 GCF_000699145.1 Aptenodytes forsteri
ATTATTATTATTATTATTATTATTATTTTCCCTTCCTTTTCTGTCCTATTAAACTGTCTTTATCTCAACACACGAATTTTAACTTTTCTTTTTCCGATTCTCTCCCCCATCCCACTGCAGTGGGGGAATGTTGCCACCATGACAATACTACCCACTGTGTGGTGTTTAGCTGCCTGCCGGGTTAAATGACAACACCTTGTTGTCTGCGGAGTTGTTTCTCTCACATATTCTCAATCCTCTCTCTCCAGCTACAGCTGCTGTTGCGCAGCAACTTTTTTGCCTTCTTAAATATGTTAACACAGAGGCGCTACCACCATCGCTGATTGGCTTGGCCTTGGCCAGCGGCATGTCTGTCTTGGAGCCGGCTGGCATCGGCTTTATCGGACATGGGGGAACGTTCCAGCAGCTTCTCACAGAAACCACCCCTGTAGCCCCCCCACGACCAAACCCTTGCCATGCAAACCCGATACACAGTCATTCAAGGCTAAGAATGTTGCCACCATGTCGATGCAACAATACCACCAACACTGCTGACTTTGCCCTGTGGACATCCAGGAGCTTCCAAAGCTGTGGATTAAACATCCATAATGCAAAGAAATATTTTTCTATCTCAGTGTATTCCTAAAGAGGTAGAAATTTGGATGGTTTGTGTGGTTATGAATCTGTCATCTCTTAAATTTCAAGCATCTGACTTGCTGACCCCAGTAATATTCTTTTAATCTAGTTGATTGTATAATACATGTACATTTCACATACCTTAAGTGTACCTTAATTTCTTCTCCGGTTATCTTTCCTATGCTGCTTTTCATCTGAGATCAAAAAGTTGTAAGTGAGATATTCTTAGCAGATGCCTGGTGATGATAATGAAGAATGGGGGCCAAAAAAATAATTTTGAGCGTATGAAAACTGAAATAGAAGAAATATTCAAAATGTGTTGAAAACCTACTGCGTTGGGTTTTTTTAAAGAAAACTGGCATGAGTTTGTTGCCTTCAATTATCAGGCTTCAATTCATTGCACTCAATTGGCAAGACAATATGCTCTCAGGTCTAAATGTTGCAAAATGAATTTGTCTGACCCAAATACATGCTTTGAGATCAAGTAGAATTAATATGAGTTCAGAGTTGTACATATCTGTTTCCAAAATCTAGTAGCTCCTCTTTTTTTAAAAAAAAGAAAATTACCAAAGCAACAGGCCTAGAACAAGACTTCAAATGAAAAGGTAATAAGCAATCTTACAAATCAAACCAGGCAGCAGTTTTTCCTTTCTTTGAAAGCATAGAATAGCTTATTAATATAAAAGAACCCTATTTCCAGAGATTTCATGCTGGTAAAGTTAGATTTTTTTTTTTTGGTTTGGTTTGGTTTGGTTTGTTTTTAACAGTACCTATGCAGAGCAGAATTGTTTAGTACAGACCACAATGCTGCAAGCTGCACCACCTACTTTGAACATTGAAAAGTAAAATTGTATTAATAGTATAGTAAACCTGAATAGTTTTTGTACAAAGGTACTATTTTTAAAAAACAGGTTTAAATTAGTATCATCCTGTAAGTACATATAAATTTAAATTCTACAGATTTTCACTGAAGATTTAAACATGAAACAAACTGCTCATAGTTTGTGTAGTACAAACTGACTATTGCATTGTTAACCATAGCTATAAATAAAAAAACACCTTCGGTGTGAAACAAATGAGAGAGTCTGAATGACCAATTAGACAAACTGTAATACATCACAAGGAAACCTGCCTTAAGATTTGCACAATTCAATTTTTTTCACTTTAAAACCCATTAAAATCTTTTTAGGTTTAAGAGCACAGTTCTCCTCCAGACTTCTGTTTTTCCATTTCTGAATTGTAGTTTGGGCTTTGTTTTGCCTTTTGTATTTACAGCCTTAAAACTGATAAAGCATACTGTTCATGGTAATAATGTTTTACATTCTTCTCAAGGGAATGAAAGACATCTTTAATGGGTCTCCAAGATTATGCAAGTGGATCAAAGGAAATCCAAACAATTGAAACAGTCATTCTGAAGCACTCTGCTGCTTGTTCCTCCTGAAAAGGCTATATATTTTTCTATAGTAAACGCTTTACATTCTGTCTATCACTCTGCAGGTTATTGTGTTAACAAATAACATAGTGTGTTTTTGGTGGTGATCTGACACTATATCACTACACCACATGAAAAGAATTTTGTAGTACTGCAGCTGTGCCATGTTTGCCCCCAAATTCACCTTTTCAAAATCGATTGCCTTTAACTACAAAGGATTCAGCTATTAGAGATGGATCTCTAAGGGATCTCCCTAGCCAGCCAGCTCATAACTGTTTGTGCCATCACAGTTACCAGGCTGCTGGGTGGTACCTTGCTCAGCTCCACAATTTAAGAAAGGCACTGAAGAATAACAGTGGTGGCAAAAGGAGGCTGGAAGGCCATTGGAGCAGGAAGGGAGGGGAGACAGCAAAGTAAAGTAAAAGAACATCTGTGTCCATCAGAAGCAGAGAACTTGTGCAGTGCTGGTGCCTAGAAGTGAGGTTAGGGCTGCCCAGGGCTGGTGGACATCAAAAATGAGGTGGATACTGCAACAGTGACAATTCGCATTCCAACAGTGGAGAATAGAACCTGATGAAAAATTGAACGTCTGCTGCCGTGTCCAGTACAGCTCTCAAAGCACAACGGTAAAGTTTGAACTCCTTCTTCCACAACAGCACAACATGGCAGGGAAAGGTTTCTCTGGCTGCTATTAGTCTTCAGGTCCTACAGAAACAGACAGAAGACTGTCTAATCATAAATCATTCCTATTTCCTAAAATCTGCTGTTTCCAAACCATATGCATATATCCTTCAGTCTCTGCTCACTGCTTGTCTGCCCAGAGCTCTTGTTCTTTAGAGAACCTCTGAAGAAAATGCAGAGGCCACATGGACTTCCATCTTTCAGGCCTGCACCATTCTTCATTTTAGCAAAACTCTTGTAAACAACACCTTCATCTGACCTCTTCATTACCCTTTGTCTCTCTTTCAAGCTCCTCAAAAACGTCCTTTAACTACACTGGTTTTGCCCTTCACATCTTTAAACCTAACCTTTATTGCCTCCACTCACTTAAATGTCTCTCAGCATAGTTGGGAGTCTCTGCTGATCTCTTCTTGGCCAAGTCCAAAGCATGCTGGGGGAAGAGACTTGATACCATCGTTATGCTTCTGCTCAACCAGGAAATAGGAAGAAGGAGTGTGGACTACCCATTCTGCAAATCATGAAAAAATCTTTGGAAGATGCATTCCGATCTTGAGGAACAGACTCTACCTTGGGTCTACTGCTGTTACTTAAAGAAATATATCAGAATATATATCCCGGATCCAATGACAGACACTCTGCTGTTAATATTTTCAACAGAACATGAAGGAGTTTTACTAATTCAAGGATGAATTTGGCCCACTAGGTTTTAGAATATGAGACACTCCCATGCAAACATTTCTATGGACATTAAACCATCATCAAACTTTGTTGCAGAAATAATTCTTTTAGTTCCTGATATAATCTTTGCTGCTTTTGCTAGCCTTTGCCCCTGTGAAAGAAACAGTGAAACAAATCATATAAATCAGCTAGCTTAGTTTTGCTGGTCCTCACTGGATTTGTGAAAGCAAGTTGGAAAAAGCTTTCTACAGTCTATTCCAACTACCATGATTTCATGAAAAGAAAGAAAAATTAATAACTTACTGAAAGCATTAGACTCCCATCTCTGTAGCTCCATTAAAAATTCTATTTAAGAATTAAGAATTCTATTTAAGATTATACGTGCATAAAAAATTCTACTTAAAATATATTTTTCTTATTATGCTTCTGGTAAAGCAAAATCAAACAAATATTAAAGAACATATTTAATACATATTTAATGTGATGAATTTTTTAATGCTGTCATTACTCATTTTGCAGAAATTTGTATTGATTTATAAATGCATAGATTCCTCAAGAACTCTGCAATTTCCAGCAATGAAAAATAGTCTTTGTTTACCATATCACTCTCTGTGAGGATTTAATGTTATTTATTAAGTCTTACCTTGTGTCTGAGCAAAGGAGAATGCTAATCAGAGACTCTTACTCTGAGGCAGAATCCCAGTAAGAATTTCACCACAAAAGTTGACTTTCACCCTGTTTGTTGCATTTTTTGTACTTTATGCATTAAGAACTTCATAAAGGGCATGGAGTGAAATCAAAGTTCTGTTTGGAACACAACCCTCTATTTAAGTTTCTGGCCACATCTTCAAAAATAATTTATACACGTCAGAAAAATGCTTTTTAAATGCAGGTTACATTGAGACTAGAGGCTCTTGATTAAAGATCAAATCAGAGAAAAAGTTCCAGTTTGATGATGTCAAAATCTCACCACTTGCTCATGAGAGAGCTGGGCCAAAAATATTTTAAATGCCATAGCATCAACTCCATTTGATTTCTATCATCCTGACATTTGAGAATAGTTCTGCAGATGAACCTCTCACCATCGTGAGCTGCAGCATTATTAGATTCAGAAAACACACTCTTCTGGTTTTATATCTGATCTGGAACAAATCCTCAAGGGACTAGCAGGAATAAAATGTGAGGATATGATTCATATAGAAGGCTATAAAAATACAATTTGATGAAAGCAGTATGAAGCACGATCAAGGGAAGCAGCAATTACTGGTATTTTGTGTATAAGTGTAATCAAAATCACACATTAGATAGAAAGAAAGAGTAAGTTACCCATTCAGACGCACACATGCCACAATTTCAAAGGAAGCCATGAATGCACAGCAGTATTGGAGACCCAGAATGACATTTTCCCTCTTATTCATTTTCTTTATAACCACACCACTCTTGGGACAATAATTGTTTCAAGGTGTGAAAACATATGTAGAAATGAATATTTTTCTAGAACGTATATAAAATAAATCACATTATGCATACTCTGTCTTTAAACTTAGGCAGATCAAAACCCCAATTCAGTGGGCTGACGGAGAATGAGAGAGTTGTAAGCCTGGATTTCAATTGGGACCAGAAATAGTTTGCTTACAGAGCTAGTGATTAATTTTTTTTCCTGGAGTGTTGCCCATTCTAGGATTTGCACACTTCTTTGGCCCCCACAGAGGATTAGCCAGATGTTCAAAAGCGCATGTGTAACACACCTGCTTCACGCTGAAGCATTTGACTTTGTTAAGGCCAATGAATTGGAGGAGGTGGGAAGGAACAGTGGGAAGGAAGCAAGGATTTTAGACGTTCATCATTCAGGGCCAGGCACCCTGCTGGGAAACACAGACACATCCAGAAGCAGGAGGTAGTGGTTACTGGATAGAAAACTTACTAGCTCCTGACACTGCACAGGGGAGCTTTGCTGTGCGACAGTCTAGCTGCCAGTTATCCCTAGAGAGGGGAGAGGCAAGGCTGAAGGTTAGTCAACACAGAGGAACAGCAGAGAGCCGTCAGGATTGAGCTGGTGACTGGGGGTAGCTCTTGCAAACAGGAACTCTGGGTTCCAGTACCTCCGGCATTTGGAACGTATTTTTCTGCTTTAACAGCAGATCAGTCAGCTGTTGAGTGAGGGGCTGAAATACTGCTGCCTGTTACGATCAACGTCAGGCAACAAGAAGGGCAACGAGGCTGGTGAGGGGTCTGGAGAACAAGTCTTCTGAGGAGCAGCTGAGGGAACTGGGGTTGTTTAGCCTGGAGAAAAGGAGGCTGAGGGGAGACCTCATCGCTCTCTACAACTACCTGAAAGGAGGTTGCAGCGAGGTGGGTGTCGGTCTCTTCTCCCAAGTAACAAGCGATAGGACGAGAGGAAATGGCCTCAAGTTGCGCCAGGGGAGGTTTAGATTGGATGTAAGGAAAAATTTCTTTACTGAAAGGGTGGTGAAACATTGGAACAGGCTGCCCAGGGAAGTGGTTGAGTCCCCACCCCTGGAAGTATTTAAAAGATGAGTAGATGAGGCGCTTAGGGACATGGTTTAGTGGGCATGGTGGTGTTGGGTCGACGGTTGGACTCGATGATCTTAGAGGTCTTTTCCAACCTCAATGATTCTATGATTCTATGATTCTATGATCCCTAGACTGTTTCCTGAGAGGAAGAAAAAGTGCCATTCTTCCTTGGTGATGAACGGCCGGGGTGGAGCATGCTATGTGTAACGGTCATGCTACAGGAACTGGGAATTCAGCCTTTAATAAAGGCTGGGAAAGCATATGCATATTTGTTTGCTGAAGTTTGGAAGTATAAGTTTAATGATGGTATGTTTTAATTAAATATACGTAACACCAGAGGGAAAGTCTGGATATAAAACAGCCGTTAATCTT
>NW_008795017.1:7006883-7009650 GCF_000699145.1 Aptenodytes forsteri
GAAATTTCTCCCAACACCCCAGCCGTTAATCTGTTGTGGCATTGTTTAGAAAAAAGTATTCTTATATTTAAAATACTAATTATCTGCAGTATTTCCCACCCACACTAAACATTTATTTTACCAAAAAGCATGACTGAATACCCAAGACTGTGATCATGTCGAAGTATGTTCAGATTGGAAAGGCTTGGTAGGGCTGATATTCATCAGCTCCCATTTGTTGCCTATGGAAGAGTAGCTAGAATTTCTTAAGAGCTGAAAACCTGGTTGTTTTTCATACTCTAATTACTGGAGTGTTTAATTGAGATTTTAAGAAAAAATACCCTTAACAGATCTGAAAAAAATAAGCATTCTGGAACCCCTGTAGGTATTGTATGACCTATAAAATAAGCACTAAGATAACACATTTTAATGCTTTTCTTGTTTATATCACTGTAAATACCATACATATTCAGTAATATTTTCAGAAACCATCTTTTTTGTGGGTAGGAACAGAATCAGCTCTAACCTGAGTCCTCAACTTTTCAGACAAGAGATCAGATTCAGACTGATTAGCTCCTACCTTTACAAGAAGAAAGTATCTCTTCTACGGCACTTTGGGTGGCCTATGATTCCCAGTACATTGACTGCCTGGCACCCCACACACTGTTACCAGTCAAGTCCCTGGACCAAATTTGCTATTTAGAAATACATTTGCATTTTCTGTGCCTTTGCTGAGCAAGTACAGGGCACGATTTATAAACAAAATTACTCTGATCAAAGAAAGATGATGTTATGGACACTCAGAACAGGAATCATGAAGTTACCAGGCTGAGATATTAGCCAGGATATTAGTGCCAAATTCCTTTTCAAAGACTGACCAACCAAGTGCCTCATCAGTGCCAGATGTTAGTGTTGCAGGATGTTCCATGTGAAAGGAACATGGAAACTTTTTTAACCCAAAGGGGAAAAAAAGGAAAAAAAAATGCAGGCTATGAAACAGTCTCTATCTGGCTTTTTATTTATGTACTTAGTCTGTAGTGTACATATTTTGTTCATAGTCTCTAAAAGTAATCCTGTCATTGTGACAAGATGATTTGCCAAATTAATGTTACGCACAGAGCAAAGAAAATTGTCTTGTCCTGCCATTCCCTATTTTTCCTTTTGTGTCTGCTTCTGTATAGCTGGGCTTTTTAAGTTACCCAAATACTTGTGGTTCTATTGAAAAACAGCCAGGTGGGCTGTGCTGGCAATTAGCCTGGGGAAAGGCAGACTAATGGCCCAGTGATCATTAGAAGGGCAGCTGAGGAAAATTGGGACTAGCAGCTATTTGGAAGGCAATGTGTAAAAAGTGGCTTTTCAGATTTTAGCAGGGTGGTTCAGTGTGAAAGGAAGCAAAGGAAAACGGATTGATATCTTGAGGGCCAGGGAAACTATTCATATTAGGCTTTTGGGTGTTGTGGTTTTTTTTTTTAACTGTTTCAAGTTATGTTTGAAGCAAAGCCAAATGCTGCTTTTTTGTGGAAAAAAACTCATAATGTTTTAATTAATTAGACCCACTGCTCATGTCAGTCTGATGACAAGGATGTAAGTATTAAGTAACAGAGACAATCTACTAGTATTAGTGTTTGTACTACAAACAAACTGTAGGGTTTGGTGAAGTGCTGGCATGTTGATTTCCTCCAGTTAATATATGGGCTGTAATAATTTAATGCCTGAAAATGCTAGAGAAGGGTAGGAGAAAAGACTGAAGCCTCCTGATACTTCAAAAAATGTATATCTGCTGTACCTCAAACCTAACCAGTGGTCTTCTACAGGACATAAAAATGAATAGAACATAATTCACTTATTAAAAGTAGAAGATCTGTATTTTCTGATTAGAGAGACATTTTCTTTTAAAAAAACAATCTAATGATACAAGTTAAGAATTTCTGTTTCATTAAGTTGCCTATTACCTTTGAAGAATAGTCCTTAGCCACTAGGAAAGATACTCATAGGTGCACATGGATAGGATGCTCATTCATTTTTATTCAGATCTACAGTTTTCCCAGACTCTGCAGAGCCTCAGTAATACCTTCTCACCAGGGCTGACTGGGATAATGCACAATCTGTTAAGCAATTTGTACACCGAATTTATTAGCCTCAGGATAAAACAAACATGCTTAAGCAATGTATTACAAAAAAAAGTAATATGTTGCATGGCAGTGAAAATTAGAAACTGGACTTCTAAAGATCATTGGTAGTAGATCCATTTCTATGGGAGCCAGCATATCTATTTCCATACAGCACCATAAATCTTGAGACATATAAAGCACTAAAAAAGTAATCAGTAATCAAATATCTAATTCCAAAGTTGTTCCCTCTTTAATGCTTACTGTACAGGTGGTTCCAGAACTACCTCACTGGAGACAATATTAGACTTTGAAATGAGGTCAAATTTAGGGACACTCACTAGTGAGGAACGCAACAGTTAAGGAGTCAGATGGAAAGCATGCAGGAAAGACCTTGATGCTTAAGGCAGTCAACTGAAGGAGGGAAAACAGGGTTTATGACTAACAGTATTTTTCTTTAGACCACTTTTATCCAGCAACAGTTTACTATAAAACATGCAGCCCAGTTCTTCTCCTTTCCAAATGCAATTAGATTTTATCTTATTTCCTCAAGACCAGGAAAAGCTCTGCAGCTTTTGCTGCCATATTCTTAGAATCATAGAATCATAGAATCATTGAGGTTGGAAAAGACCTCTAAGATCATCGAGTCCAACCGTCAACCCAACACCACCATGCCCACT
>NW_008795017.1:7010330-7025931 GCF_000699145.1 Aptenodytes forsteri
TCATCTGCAAACTTACTGAGGGTGCACTCAATCCCCTCATCCAGATCATTGATAAAGATATTGAACAAGACTGGCCCCAGTACTGAGCCCTGGGGAACACCGCTCATGACCGGCCGCCAACTGGATTGAACTCCATTCACCACAACTCTCTGGGCCCGGCCGTCCAGCCAGTTTTTGACCCAGCGCAGAGTCCACCTGTCTAAGCCGTGAGCCGCCAGCTTCTCTAGGAGAATGCTGTGGGAGGCGGTGTCAAAGGCCTTGCTGAAGTCGAGGTAGACCACATCCACAGCCTTTCCCTCATCCACTAGGCGGGTCACCTGGTCGTAGAAGATCTTCTTCTTTTAAGAAGAGCTTCAGTCCTTTTCCACAGGGCTCGTGCTCTCAGCAGGAGGACAGACAGGCTTGATCTGTAGTGAAAGTAGCACCTTCTGTTAGTTCTCCAGGTACCAACAAGAAGATTCAGGCTTCTACCACTGCAATAACAGATTCCTCTGTGAGTCTCTCAACACTGATTTTATAAGGAACATAAGCATTTGTCTCAGTGAGAGAGACAATGTGAAAGATGCAATGACAAGCTTTTGTACTTCAGAAGAAAATGTAAGGAATGACTTATATGCCTGCATTAGGAGTTCTTTAATAATGAGATAATGAAATATGAATCATATGAGAAACAAAACCGAGGAAAATCTTACTAAAATAAAAATGTTACTAAAAACTTTACTAAAACTAAAGACTAAGGAATAGCAAAAGTATATGGGAACAAATAAAGAAAATATAACATGGAAAATGTATTACAACTACAAAAGCCATGAAAAAAGTTCTATAAAAACATTAGATAAAAGAGAAAATTAGAAGCAAGTATAATGAGAAAAGTGAGCAATTAATGGACAGTTGAAGGAAACATGAAATGTTTAAAGCTTTCTCTGGTTCAGTCTTCACAAAAAGGTTAACTGTGACCAGATGCTTAACTTAATTATTATTAATGAGGAAATAGGAACACCAGCCTGAGAATGTAACAATCAATTAAATAAGTTGAATATATTCAGGTCATTAGGACCTGACAAGCATCACCCCAAAGTACTTACAGAGTCAGTCAAAGCAATTTGGGACCTTTCATTAGGGGTGCAGGAGAAATGAGAGAGTTTTCTGGAAGGTGAATGTTCTAGAAAGTCAGGGAACAAGCCTGGGAGGATAAAAGGGACACAGGGAACTACAGAAGAGACAGCTTTTCTTTGATAGAAAGATAACTGAAGCAAATTATTAAACAATCAATTTGTATTCACCTAAAGAGAAAACATAACCAACATGAATTTATCAAGAATAACTCATGTCAATGTAATTCAATTTCTTTGACAGGATAACAAGATCTGGGAAGGTAATAGATGTCAGATCCACATGACACTCATAAACCAACTGGGAAAATATGGTCTGAGTAAAGCTGCTGTAAAATCTTGCCCAGAAAACTTGTTAATAGCTTGTTGGAGAATGGATAAGATATATTACATAATGCCCTTCCCAAGGGTGACCTGATATTATTCAATATTTCAACCAAAAATTTAGGTGTACTTAGAAAGTTTGTGAATGACAACAACTTGTGAGGGATTTCATTTTGAAAGGCAGGATTGGAATTCAAGCAGATCTTGAGAAAATGGAGAAGCCACAAAGATAGATCTGAATACAGAAATACACATAGGACTAAACATGGGAAGTACAAATCAAATACACAAGGATGGAACATAATGTGTTGGACAGAGATATTTCAGAAAGATGAGATGCTGTGTCAAAAAAGGGGAGATATCACATCTATGAACATTAATGATACATATAGCCACTTGTAAGGCTTGAGAGTTAATTATGTCACTGTATTCTGTTATCGCACACTGAAATGGAGTCCACATTTAGTGTTGGGGCACCCAATATAAAATGGATTCGACACATTAGGATGCAGAAGAGAACACCAGACATAGAAAAAGAAATGCTAAAAAAATCCAAGATGTATGAAGAATGATTAAAGGAAAGGGGTCCATAAAAGAGAGAACTGAGGGCAGAATATAGTATAAAAGAGGCAAGTAATCAGTCTTTTTCACATATACTGAATCTGGAACAGGAAATAATTGCTTTCCTCCCAAGCAAGGAAGATTTAAACTTAAGTATAAAAAATTCTGTAATAATAATTATGCAATGAAACAAGTTACATTGGAAGGTGTTGAAACCAACATCACAGGAGGATTTTGAAAGATATGCAATATCAAGGAGAATCAAATATAGTTGTTGATTCTCATGCTCTGAGAGAGAATGACTGCTAGATGCCACTTCCCCTCCATATTTCTTGGATTTCTTTAACCATATCAGATGCTGCCTAGAGTCTAGGTTTCTAGCTGAACATGAGCCGGCAGTGTGCCCAGGCGGCCAAGAAGGCCAATGGCATCCTGGCCTGTATCAGAAATAGCGTGGCCAGCAGGAGTAGGGAAGTGATCGTGCCCCTGTACTCGGCACTGGTGAGGCCGCACCTCGAATACTGTGTTCAGTTTTGGGCCCCTCACTACTGCCTAGAGAGGTTTCTTTATTTGTGACTTTATTTTCAGACAAACAATGTAGCCAATTAGTCAACTAGTTGCCTGTGCAACTAGAGGTTATTAATAACCATTCAGAAAACCTTGCCTACTTTTCAGACAGTAGTCTGTTAATATATATGGCTAAGAAATGCTTACCTACAGGTTAGGTGATGCTGTGTTTTAGAATTTATGAAGTGCCATAAATGTAGAAGTGACATACACATTGCATTCCTGAAGAGAGTGCAGTTTAACAGCTCCATTGTACAGACAACAAACAGATTCTGAAGCCTGATTAAAGTGTATCCTTTGTCTTGAGTTCAACAAGAATTTCCCATTATATGCATGCAACAGGCCTCTAGTTCACTTATAACTGCACAAATTTTTAGGGAACAGTAAAAAACTTAAATTTAGCAAAATAAAAGAGAAATCTCAGCATATGACAATAAAAAAGGAAATTAAACTGTCAAAACCTATAAAAAAGGTACAACCAGGATCAGCCAAAACCAGTATAAAGCTAATGCTGAAACACCTTCCAATGGAGTAACGCTTAGTAATATTTATAAAACATTTGTGTGGGGTTTAATATATTTCACGTTTTTGTCAGATTTATGTGGTCTAAAATGCCTCAGTTCAGGGTGGTCTGTAGATTTCAAAGAAATCAGTGTAGGAATAAGCACTACTCTCCTTATAATTCTCCAAATCTGGATTAAGATGTTGTTGCTCCAAATGCCACTGGTCACTATGAAGGGAAAGAAAAACATCTCAAAAAGGTGAATGTAATCTCTCAGAAAGTTTTTGTGCTAGACCAATATCAAGCCCATGAATGACATCTATCATGCCTGTAATTCATCTTTTCACAGAAGTCAATCACAGGTTAAGTCAGACAGAAACTGTCCAAATACGGATTTTGTGGGGCTTTGCTCTAAAGGCCCTGGGATGCACTTCCAAAGAAAACAAATTAATTTAACTTGGATGAATTCTGGATGAACAGATGAATTTCACCTGAAACCTTATGAAATGCACAACCTATCTAAAAATACTACTTTTTTTCCTGTTTACCAGGATATAGACTGTGCCCTCAAAGTCATGTGCAGAGATACCGTACAAAACAATGCTGATCTGATGCCATACACAGTGCACATCCAGCATTTCTGGAAAAACAGAGTACTTCTGACTGGTAAGGAGCTATTTATGCAGGTGTAGATGCGATTTGCATTTTCGCTTGTTGTGTGAGATTGCAAGGAATGCTGCAGGGAATAGTGAGTCAAATCCTACTTCTGTAACAGGCAGAATCTATTTATTTTACCAGTCTTCACAGGCAAGACTTCACCCTACAAATTAATGACTTCAATGACCTGTGTAAATTTGAGTGCCTTCAGGTCGGTAACCCTGCAAGTTGTAGACATATGTAAAGCACTGTTCATTCATGCCTAAAACTTTCAGTCTAAAGCCGGATCCAATTAGTAATAGCTAAAAGGATTTTCTTCTCCAGCTTGTAAAGAAACCGGAACTGAATTTAAAAAATTAAGAGTAACAGGAGTAGTAAAAACACAAAATAAAACCCTCGCTTAATGCTGTTCTTCAGGGTGCAAATCAAATAGGCAAGAAAATCAGGAAATTAGAAACATTTGGTGCAAATTCAGTTCAGCCCCCTTTTACATAAATCATTAATTATATGCTGAGAGATTACTTTATTCAAATAAATAGGAATAGAATTGATTCCCTTTTACAAATATGTACATAAAGTACAGGGATATTACGATGTAAAGTATCAGCATAATCAGAAAATCTAGCACGCAGCACCTTGCTTACACTCAAGGTAACCATCAACAGGTTTGAAAACTTGCAGTCTACAGCAGTAGATTTCTGCAACAGTTAAATTAACTGTTAAGCTGAATATACTAGGAAAATCAGCATGAAAGGTCACTCATACTTTGTCTGTTGCTGTACTGCGTATTTGGTGGCCACAGAGAAGGAAGCTTAGGAATTTCAAGTCCTTTTCCAAATTTCTCAAGATCTTGACCTCCAGGTTTCTACAAAGGAACACTAAAAATCCAGTCCCTTTGCTCTAGGGAAACTGTAATCAAAATGGACCAGACTTCACTCCATAGGAAACTCCCTGGCTCTTTTTTTTGTCTGAATTTGTTGCTAATAATAATGAGGAAGATTAGCCTGAGGCAGATTACCTGGTGTGGAAAAATCCAGTCCAAATTCCAGTTTGAATAAAAAATTATAAGCCATGAAAAGAAGGATTTTATTGTAGGAAGAATCATACTTTTTTAATAATTCTACCTGAAAATACAACTAATGGAAAATAAGGTATTCAGGCTCCAGTTATTAGCGGACAAAATTTAGACCAGTTAGAAAAAAATCCCAGCTGAGTTTTCCTGTCTTTCTGCACCAAAGTTTTTTAAACCAACAAGAGTGGATCCTATTTTAAAAGTGAATCGGGTAAGCAGTTAGGAAAATATCTTTAGATCAAGGAATCACAAACTGATTGAATTTAAACTGGAGGATAAATACAATGCATTCTGCAAGAAGCTTCTCCACAATGTGAAGGTGGAAACTCTAATGGACTTTGCTAAGAAATTAGGAATTTTGTTAATAAATTCAGCTAAAGAACTTGGGAGGACACACTATCTCTCAAAACCCAGGGTGCAAAAGATCCCCAAATCATGGTTTCTATGCTGATTAAAGTTTTGCTGAAGGGATCCAGGCCTACTTGGATTAATTTCTGTCCCCAGCATATTTTTGGAATAAAGGGAAATTCTAGGAGAAATGGTAAAAAGGGGTTAACCAGCAAAGAAAGCTACATCCTGAGAGGCCAGAAAGTGAAGGGATAAAGGGAGAATTGTCAAAAGTCAAGCTGAGTTAGACCTTGCAAAGGAAATGAAAACAAGCAGTAAAAGGTTATTTAGCAATATAAATAAAACAAAAGAAGTTGAGCTAGTAAGCGGTGCAAATGGATTTGAGATTTAAGATTTAATAGGTACAGACCAGAAGCTAAATGAATATTTTACTTCAGGTTTCAGAAGGGTAACTATGACACAAACATGGATAATAGGTAGTAGAATTGGAAAAAGAAATTAACACAATCAATTTGGAAGTAAAAATCAAATCAGAACATCAGATTATTTCTATCACTGAATATTGAATACTGAATACTGAAATTCCTCAAATCTGAAAATGCAAATATGATAAAAAAACTATTGTCTTCAGTGGGAACAGAAATTTTACCCTGTCCTGTGGGAACTAAATGGAGGCAGCAATTTTAAATTTATCTAGTTCAGGTCTCCAAATAACTGTTAAATCATAAGATGTTTTCTTCTAACAAAAAGTAAATGACCCGGTGTGATAGAAAGATATATTACAAATGTAGATTAGAAATTCTTTGTCTTTTTGTGCTTTACTGGACTGTATCATTCTTGAAATATAGCTCTAAGAAGTGCTTTGAAAAAAATTTTAAGCTTACGGAAAGTTCTGTGAATGTCCTTGAATTGAAATAGAAGCAGATTTTTGTCTTGTTTCTTATTCATAGGAATTCTATTTTCATGCCAGTGTCACTAATAGTAGTTGAAAAGAATTATAACAAGGAATTGTAGCTGTCAAATATCAATGATGTCAAATATTTTATTTTTTGAAATGAGTTGCATTTTCAAAAGACACAAATTTACCAAACCAGTATGTAAGATCTTAATCTTTTGCTGGCAGCCTTGGTACTGTGAGGACATTAGTTAACCTAAGAAAATTGGAAAAAGTGACAGCTAATGATTACCAATGGGTTTCATATTTGGAAGTGCAGAGAATTATAATATTTCCGTTCCTATTGGTGTTTACAATGAATTTTGGTGGTGAAAATGAATTGGTGGCAAAATGAATTTTCTACTGGAACCCAACAAAGATGGGACAGATTCAGAAGTGAGTCTATTCATATGGCACATCAGGAATACATACATTTCCCATTTTAGCACTGCAAGGTAAAGTAGTAAGACTTTTTTTATTATTATTATTTTAGGTGGCCATATTTCATGGAGATGTAGCTGAACAGCAATATAGTGAAGCATAAAAACCCAAACCAGAACTTCTTACAGCACATATCTACAAACAAACAAACAGTGGATGATGCTACTAGAGTATTTTGTTTGAGAAATTTTCCTAATTCTCTTTTCTCAAATCTCTTTTCTCCAATCCCTCCTCTACAGAAAAAGATATTAAGTAAATTTTATAGCAAAACAACAACAAAAAAAGAACCCCAGAAACCGCTATACTAAAGTTTAAGTAGAAAAAAGAAAGAAACCAGTAAAATTGCAGCTATAGGGAACTGTCTTCCTGTACAAAGGGATGTACTTAAAAGACAGTGGAAGGCAAGTTAAGCACATATTGGTAGACAAACTAAAAATGTAAAACGGCTTCC
Source organism: Aptenodytes forsteri (assembly GCF_000699145.1). Taxonomy (NCBI): domain Eukaryota; kingdom Metazoa; phylum Chordata; class Aves; order Sphenisciformes; family Spheniscidae; genus Aptenodytes; species Aptenodytes forsteri. The sequence goes on from NW_008795017.1 coordinate 7,017,300, forward strand.
TGATGGAGACTTAATTGCATGAAAGGTATAGTTAATTCACTGAGTTCTAACATGACATATGATAAACGCTCCCTGCTCAGGAATATATATATTTTCCTGGAAAAAAATACAATCAAAATCTTCTGGGGAGAGGGAGAAGTAATTAACAAATTTTCATTGATTAAATATGTCAAGTTCTTACAATGAGTTGTGAGAAAGATAACACAACACATTTCTGTTTATATTGATATAAATAGAATTAAGTTACACTAAGGTGGAGTTGGAATGAGATTAAATCTATTTAGGAGTATATCTCAGCCTTACTCCAGCCATCCACTTCGCAAAACCAAAAAAATATGCACACACACACACACACATACACACACACAAATAAATAAGAGAGTTTGATAACAGAGTTGAAATTTGAGTCATTTTCAGGATCAGGTTGAAGTCTCCTAGAATAAAAAAATTTATTTTTATCTCAAATGAATCGGATATGACTATGCAAAATGGAGCCCTGAATCTGCTGCTGTTTCAGATTAGAAAGATGCAGCTGTGAATTCTTCTGGAGACAAACTGTTGTTGATTTCAGACTGCCCCAGGTCCTAGAAACAAGATACATAAATGTTTGTAGGATCAGTGCCTCAAATAATGAGGTGAAAAATGTACAATCAAGCCATTTGCAACTGTTACGGTAAACACGAAGCCAGCGCTAAACAAGCTTGTATGCTCCTCAATCGAACAATGTATACTAGCTGTTCAGAAGTAATTTCTTTCAGAAATTATGATCTAAATTTACTAAAACTTGTTTATTGTTGTTGTTAAATACAGATAAACGGTACATTTAATGCAGAAGTAGTAACTTGAAGCCAAGTACCTTTCTGTTACTAAGAAAGTAGTAAATACACCTAGACTGGCGTAACTGTTGTCAGTCAAGGTTGTCTTTACAGCTGTGCCCACAATGAAAAAGCATCTACAGCCCCATATTTTGGCTTTCTTAAGACTTAGTGTGGTGTGAGTTCTGGAGAGAAACAGAGAGACAGTGTTGTGAAGCCTCCCCAGAGAGGGCAAGTTTTCAAAGTAAAATCCTAAGGCAAAGCTTTTAGGGTAATGTTATGTAAATAAGCAATAAGACTGACTGAGATTTCAGCTGTAGTGCTCTGTGATTTTGCTTTGAAAGTTTTTGCTTTTTGGAGTTCACTGTAACCTCATTATGTTTTGCTGGCACTTTCTCTAGGAGAAGCAACAGCTGCATAACACTGATAAACCTTAGGAAGGCCTAAATATATGACTGTGGTTGGTGCTCCAGTCTAAGTCGACCATATATAAAAGCTCTCACTTGACACCATTTGCTGTTCTTAAATCTCAAATTCTATCTTGCAATGTAAAATGCAGTTAAATAAGAAACATCCATAACAGTAAATCTCTAAAGAAAAAAACATTATTTAAAAATCCAGTGTATTATCCTTCAAATTGTTATACTAAAATTATTATCATAAACCTCTATCAATATTGACTGAATGTGAAATCATTTCAAGGAAGTTGACAATCAAGCACAGAAACATCTTTATACATTAATTATTGTTTTTAGTAGTCACAGAAATAAACAGATGATGCTTCTAAAACTCTTTTAAATATGTAGCAATATATTCAAGGTCAGGTCGGACAGGGCTCTGAGCAACCTGATCTAGTTGAAGATGTCCCTGCCCACGGCAGGGGGGTTGGACTAGATGACCTTTAAAGGTCCCTTCCAACCCAAACTATTCTATGATTCTATGATATAAAAAATATATTGTCAAATGAAATATTTAATCATTGATTAAATCATTGGTAATCTTGATAATATTCAATATTGAAACATACTATGCTTTTGCCAAATATATCATTCCAGGACACAATAGCCTTCTTTTACTTGAATGGCTTAAACTAAAATACAAAAGATTTTTTTTTCTTTCTTGTTGATTCTGCAGATTATAAAAATAATCTTTTCCAATTGCTTTATCTTCCTAAATTTCTATGGAAAGAGAAGAAGGAAGTCAAATAGTCCAGTCATGTACTAGTATTGTCCTATTAAAAATGCTTGGGTAGGTCCAGAATTTCTCCCAGTCTCGAGATAGAAGAAAAATAAAAAAGGATGTGGAAAGAAATACAAAATTGAGAGACACAAAGTGATAAAATACCAAGCTTTCCCCACATTTGATATATCTGTGTAATTATTACACCATGCAACTCATTGGTTCTAAGAAATTAACAAAAGTGAAAGAGGGATTTTTCACAGTTAATGATCATGCAGAACTATGATTAAAGAAAATAAATATATAGGAAGGGACATGAAGCCCTGTGCCTCCAAATATAAACCAGTCTCTAACTGAAAAAGACCACTTGCCTGTAGTAACAGTCCTGTCTGTATTTGTGATCCTGCACCCACTATGAGAAGTATCTTTGTCAATAATGCCAGTAAGATCAGGTGATTTTCAGATGCACTCTTCACCTTCGAATAGAATCCATGGCAGTTGGGATCTTTGTACCTTTGCAAGACAAATCCTGTATAAAAGTTTTGTACAGAAAAACTGGTGCCCATGTTATATCAGGTCAGCAAGAATGTCAATTCTCAGACAGGACTGATAAAGATTTTTATTTGGTTCATAAGAAGACATGCATAAAGACTTACATTTAAAGATCACTGATATAGTTATGATTCTTAAAAATCTTCTGATAAAACCAGAAAAGTTGATAGAAGTCTCAAGAGTAGCTGCAAACTGGGATTGAAGGCAGAGCCTGAAGGTCATCTTAACCCAAGTAAATTTGCGTTAGAAAAGGTATTTGACCTATTGTGAAGAAAACTTTCTTTAATTTGAGTTGAACTCAGTAGGTCTTTAAGTTAATTTCTTTGCAGAGTTGCTGTCAAGTATTTCAGGTTTAGTGAATGTTTAACCTAAACTCTGGACTAAAAGGAGAATTCCTATGTCATCGAGGTTTTGCTCTGTAGTAGACAAGTGTGATATATAATTCCTTCCATACTCTCATCTCTTTTCCAGCTGTGTGAATCTTTTTTATCTTGTATTTATAGGCAAGCCTGGGGAAGCATAGTGCAGCATCCCAACTCCATTGATCAATTCCAGATGCCCCAGAGAAGACTTAATTAGGAGATGCATGAAGGATCCCAAATTCTGTTTCTTCAATGCGTCTGCAGCTTAGACATCTATCTAGAGCGTGAAAAAACCCAAAATTTAAATCTTACAAAATGGTGATCAGTCTCATGACCAACTTGGGTAGTTCTGAAATCCATACAAAGGCTCTTATTAAGTCTTTGGCCTAGCTAATAAATTTTCCATCGCAGGGAATTCACCACTTAATTATACATTTTATAGGGGGAAAAAAAAAAGCATTTCCTTTATCAGTCTTAAATGTCTTACTTCTTTAGTTTCAGTAAGTGTCCCATTGTTTTAGGTTACAGGACACAATTTCCTAAGCTTTATTATATTTTTTATCCCATTAGTTATTGAATTTTTTTCTAAAGTGTACAATTCCAAGTATTTTATTTTATTCCTTCTTCTGTGAAACCTGCTTATTCTGCATTGTACTTGCACACACTATTTAGGACAGCTGTGTCTTGAGTCTTTCCTTCAGTCTTAGAGAGCCAATGCAGTACGAATTAGTAATAGTTCTATTTTCATACAAAATATACACGTGCTCTAATTCTGATAAAAGAATAGACTTAAGATATGACCTATTGTCATCCATGGGAACAAAATTTCTAAATAAGAGGTAGATGCTGGAAATTCTGAATCTCATTTCCCTCCAAAAAAATGTCCCAGAGACATATGTCTCTCCCTCAATCTCCTTTGCTAGTCACAGAACTGGCCTCCTGCATACTTCTGTTGCTTTTGAGACACTGAGGTCAGATATATTATAGACTTCAATAACTTAATGGTGCTAAAGTTTTCTGAAGATATAATTCTTTTACAAATTGTTAACTTCGAACACGAAAGAGACTTGCCCTAACCACTACTAGATAGCATGTAATGAGATATCTACATACACAATGATATTCAAAGGATAAAAATCCATCGCAGGGAAAATCTGATTGAGAAGGTTTTTTGGGGTGAATAAAGTACATGAGGTTAATAAAATATGCAGACTTTCAAGTGGATTTGATTCAACAGAAAACTTTTTCAGTGTTACTAGCATCTTTTGATGTAAATCTCCATAAAAAGAATGTAACTTGGGAGACAGACAAAGCTCATGTTTACTAGATTTTTTACTGTAGTTGTTGAGATATTTTTGCTAGAGAAGTGCATTCATACTGAGTCTGAGGGTGTTTACGTGCTGTAATATAACATTGTGCAGGTATCAGTGCTGGCTGTAAGTCTGCTACCTGTGCAACTGGAAGGAGCCTCCTGCTGTGTCCTGGCTAGTTTTTAGATATCTCTACATGGCATTGCATTATGTAGTACAGACACAGCTAAGAATACAAATAATGACCCTTTTTCCTATCTATTCTAGCTTACATTTGAAGACCAAGACAAGCCCAGGAAGAAGTGATTTAGGGTACTTTTTGATATTTCTAGTCTAATTATAAATAACAAGTCCCAAAACATTTTGTAACTCTGAAATGCACTACTAGACAACACTAAATTCTGCATGACACGTGCTTAAGGGAGAGACCTAACTAGAAAATCAGGGCCTTGATGTATCTACTAGCTTTAACCTGATTTCCACCCAATTTGCTTACAGATGGTATAGGACATAGTTTGTCATTTTGTTTAGTAGCAAAGAGGATAAGAAGCAGAGAAAGTCATGGAGAAACACAGAGAGAAAAAGGACTGTTCTTAATGTTCTAGGTAGAAAGATGTAAACATGGAAAGACAATGTGAGACTTGTAATGGTGCTGTTATGTTTTACAATCAGATGCATTTCAACATTTTTTAAGGGGAAAAAAAAAGGTAAGTACAGAAGAAATTAGAGTAGGATCTCCACCTTTTCAAGGGTGGAGATGCTGTAAGAAAGAAGGCAAATGTGTTCTCCATAATGCCTTTAAAGAAAGATTTTACACTTCAGACTTGCAAAGAAGATTAATATTATCCTCATGTTTAAGGCACATTAACTTAATATGATCTACCCAAGATGGAAAATCATAAACTAAACCCCAAACTGTGTTAATCCATTGGTGTTCCTTTGGCATTGAGCTCAGTAAGGGCAGGATCCCATCCTTGGTTTCTGAGGACGGATTACAGATACACTGGTTACTAGCTTTAATCTCAGAATAGTGCTTCCTACACTCATTATGGTTAAAATAATATAGAATCATAGAATCATTAAGGTTGGAAAAGACCTCTAAGATCATCAAGTCCAACCATCAACCCAACACCACCATGCCCACTAAACCATGTCCCTAAGTGATATCACATATCACACAAAGAAACTTTTTAAGGAATAAAAGCTGTTGTGATATTTTTGTTTTATCATGGAATTCTCAACAAAATAAGTTGCAGTAAAAATATCAATTATTCAGAAACAAATTATTTACATAAATAGTCCTGCAAAAAAGTAGCATAATTTGTCTACTGTTTATATGTTGTTCAAATAATATTGTGTGGTCTTACTCCTTTGTGTCATAAAAAACAACTTCTTTTATCAAGTTCTAACCTTCCCATCATCTGAATAGAATAATCAACTGCCTAACAACAGTTGAAAAGACAAGAGCTGGGGAAATGAGAATATGTTTTTATCATTACAGGTTAAGAAAGTTATAGGTCTCCCTTCCACTTACTTCATAAATGTTGGATTATAATTACAATGATGCATACAACAAAATAACTCCTTTCTATAAAAGATTTTAAAGTAATACAATAAACTCTTACTTGGATAGCAACACTTATGGGTTTTAACACAAAAGAAAAAATGACAGAGAAAGAACCACCCATATTTAAGCACAGTTTAGCTGGATAGATATGAATGTTCTCTCACAGTTGTCTGACAATAGCTGTTACCTCCTCTAGTTCAAGGACAAAAAAATTAGCCACAGGTATTTTCTTCATTTTGAAAAGACCAGCAAGCAGTCCTAAGGTACTAAAGGCTGCCTTTTTTGCACTGTAGCTAGACAGATGCACAGCTGAAAACTAAAGGTAAAAGTAGTAACGAGTGAAGGAAAAGCCTTTTCTTTTTCATCAGGGATTTTCAGTTCATTAGAAATTGGATAAGTTTAGTAAATCTGTGAACAGGTATGGAAAGCAAAAAGTTTTCAGGCAAATCTAGCCTATACATTATGAATTACCTAAACAGTGTATCACAAATAATCACTGTCATTTCCTGGCAAGTGATTTATATGTGAGGTGAAAGGGAGACATGAAGGAAGCAAGATTAGTTATGTCATTTATTTAAAATATTAAGACTGCAATTTAGCATGCAATATTCTTCTATAATTTGGAAGAAATATGAAAATCTATGGTCTTTTCACTCTTGAAACACAACACAGCAGCACAAAGTCAAGTTGAAGACCAGCCAGTACTGGGGTACCCCAGGGGTTGATACTGGGGCCAGTCCTGTTCAACATCTTCATTAACGATCTGGACGATGGGAGAGAGTACACCATGAGCAAGTTCACAGATGATACAGAACTGGGAGGAGCAGCTGATATACCAGATGGTCGTGCCACCATTCAGAGGGACCTTGACAGGCTGGAGAATTGGGCCAAGAGAAATCTCATGCAGTTCAACAAGGGGAAATGCAAAGTCCTGCACTTGGGGAGGAATAATCCCAGGCACCAGCATGTGCCAGTGGCCAACTGACTGGAAAGCAGCTCTGCATAGATGGACCTTAGGATCCTGGTGGACAGAAAGCTGACCATGAGCCAGCAATGTGCTCATGTAGCAAAGAAGTCCAACAGTATCCTGGGCTGCATTAGGAAAATTGTTGCCAGTAGGTCAAAGGAGGTGATCCCCTCTACTCACTGATGGGACGTATCTGGAGTACTGTGTCCAGTTCTGGGCTTCTCAGTCCAAGAAAGATATGGACATCCTGAAGGGAGTCCAGGACAGGTCCACAAAGGATTAAGTGACTGGAACATCTTATAAGAAGAGTTAGGGCTTTTCAGTCTGGAGAGAAGAAAGCTCAGGGGGGATCTTACTAATATGTATAAACATCTGATGGGAGGGGATGAAGAAGAAGGAGTCAGACTCTTCTCAGTAGGGCCCAATGACAGGACAAGAGGCAATGGGCAAAATTTTAAAAATAGGAAATTCACAAGAAACACAAGAAAATACTTGGGCTACATGGCCTCCAGATGGCCCTTCCCACTAACTTATTCTTCAATCCGGTGATTACAGTAGTGCAGAGTGCAGTAGTGCAGAGTATGACAAGAGGATGAGATATACCTGTGAGTTTGTGCATTAGTGCCCTTTTGGTAACTGGAAACCCCACCACACCTAGCATCCAATATAGTCAGATTGGTTTGGTATGGCCCTGTAGAAATCATAATTTGATTTCATAGTAGAATGACTGTCAGGAACAAGATTGAATTATGAGATCTCTTAAAGTTCTTTAATAGTGTTGGTATGATTGCAGGTGGTCTTAGGGGATTTTAAATGGAAGTAGCTGTAGCTATGTAAAGCTGTAGCTACCTTATCTCTCTCAAGCCTTCTCCACATCCAAGCTAACACCATGTTAAGTAATTTTGAGGCCAGTTTATTTAAACCACTACAATGAAAACAGCCTAAGCTAAATCAACATACGCCCCTTCTCCAACTGCTTTAAGAATGTCTACACAAAAGATTAGAATGTCTACACAAAAGATTACTTATGTGCCTGAGACATGTCAACTTTCTACAACTCTATCAGCTAGCCTAATAAGAGATTTTGTTTCTCCCTAAAAATCTTGCAGGTTACTTAGCAGAAGCTTATACATAAGTTGTTCTGTAACTGATGTAATTAATGAAGTGTGTGTTCTGTACAGTTTGGATTTCAGAGGGATCTCATATGTGGATTCTCTGATATCTAATAAAGGCTGAATTCAAGCTCTGTTTCTTGTATCCAGCAGCCTACCTTTCTCAACACTGCTGGAATTTAGTACAGACCTCTACCTCTTTCTCTAAATTTAGCTGCAGTCCACAACCAAGCACAAAAGCTGCTGGCATATATACACAGATATGTGTGACAAAAATGCTACTGAAATGATGTATGTATGGAAGGTGTCTGGTTTTAATCTGAGGGCTTTGGCAAGACAGAACATGGCACCCACTGACAAGCTTTTGGTGATTTTAGTCAGTGCTTTCTCCATGTATATTTCCCAAAGAGGGAGAATCTTTTTGAGTTCATGAGCAAGAATAACTGAATATAAAGAAAATGCAGAGAAAGAAGCAAGGATAGAATATCTGGGTGTCCTGGTTTTAGCTGGGATAGAGTTAATTTTCTTGCTAGTAGCTGGTACAGTGCTGTGGTTTGCATTTAGGATGAGAACAATGTTGACAACGCACCGATGTTTTAGTTGTTGCTAAGTCATGCTTACACTAGTCAAGGACTTTTCAGCTTCCCGTGCTCTACCAACTGAGAAGGCTGGAGGTGCACAAGAAGCTGGGAGGGGGCACAGCCAGGACAGCTGACCCCAACTGGCCAAAGGGACATTCCATACCATGTGACGTCATGCTCAGAATAT
>NW_008795017.1:7026745-7048297 GCF_000699145.1 Aptenodytes forsteri
CTACTAGAAAAGAAATTAACTCTATCCCTGCCGAAACCAGGACAGGGGAGAGAATCAGAAGGGTAAAAGTGAGAAACCTCATGGGTTGAGATAAAAACAATTTAATAATTGAAATTAAATATAATAATAACAGTAATAAATTGTAATGAAAAGGAAAATAACAAAGAGAGAGAAATAAAACCCAAGAAAGAGAAGTGATGCAAATGAAAACAATTGCTCACCACCAACCGACCGATGCCCAGCCAGTCCCTGAGCAGCGGCCCCCCTGCCAACCTCCCCCCTAGTTTTATTGCTGAGCATGATGTCATATGGTATGGAATATCCCTGTGGTCAGTTGGGGTCAGCTGTCCCAGCTGTGTCCCCTCCCAACTTCTTGTGCACCCCCAGCCTGCTCGGTGGTGGGGTGGTGTGAGAAGCAGAAAAGGCCTTGACTGTGTGTAAGCCCTGCTCAGCAGTAACGAAAACATCCCTGTGCTATCAACACTGTTTTCAGCATGAATCCAAAACATGGCCTCATACTAGCCACTATGAAGAAAATTAACTTTATCCCAGCCAAAACCAGCACATTTGGTTTCCGAAATTCTGTGCTGTAACCCAATAGGCATACAACATGACTGGATGTTTACCACAGGAGTTAATTACTATGGGACAATGTGTCCCAGACCTGAATCCCAGATGTTAGACATTACAGCAACATTTGCATACTTCTGAGCACTGCCCTGTTACAGAGAGTGTATATAATGAAAAATGTGACATTTTTTTGTACTTTCGTCAGAAGTTAGCTAATATATCCATTGAGTTTTACTTGTGTAATCCCTATACTCTCTTTCTCTCCTAGGAAGGTGGGATACTAAGTGACAGAAGACTGTCACTGACAGGTTCGCCTTTCCTCTTTTCCTTTGATAGGTAAAGAAGGGATGAGATACATTTGTTCTGATTAATGTGCCTAATCCTTCAAATGCTTTTAATTAAGCTGAACTTTCAGCCCTGGTGATTTTCTAAAGCGATAATACAGAAACATACTCCCAAATTCAGGACTGCGTAAATCTCCAGGGCAACACCATGGAAGTCCCTATTCGGACATGCACAACAAAACTCCAGTTTTACTAAACACACTGAAGTGTGGTGAGGGCTGACTAGATTGGATCACTGCCCTCCACTCCCTTTTACACCTGGTGTCTGCTTAACACCCACAAGATAGATATATTTTTCTAACCACCTTGAGAGAGGATGCAATGGCATTTGCCTTAATCTGTTGCCATTCCCTAACAATCAATTATCGGTACTTCTAAGTCATAAGGTCCTTGTCAAAATTCAATGTCCACAGCCCAAACTTTTGATGGGCTAAGGCCACATGACACTTACTAACCCTGAAAGTTGGTTGTTTGATTCTGTAAAGCACTTTTACATCACAACACACTCAAATAATTAAATTTCTGATACATTCATAAATTCAAATCTGTAATTTAACTACAGTGAATATTTTTCTGTATTTCCTGTTTCAAAGAATCTCCTTCCAAGATAACTTACACATTAAAGCACTTTGTGAATTCCAAAAGGGCCCCAATAAAAGAAGCATTCAATTAAAAGTTCAGATATTTTAAAGCAGTTTTTGTACCACTTTATCATATGTTTTAGGAGCAAAGACAGGCAAGGAACTGCCTGCACAGCCACATTACAAGCCGTATGAAGTTTTGACAGAAATATGAAACGCGGACAAAGAATGATGGTCACAGTTACTGCGGGGATAGGTGAAAGGAGTGGGGGGAAAAACAGGGAAGGATTAACAGATTCCCAGCAGAGACGTACAAGCAACAAACAAGAGATTACTGCTATTGATCACTCACGCCAATGTCATCCAGAAAAGCTTCATTCTCATGGTTTAAAATTTCAAAACTGTGCTTTGAAAATGTCTTTGACCCTTAATTCAGTTTCCTAAGTTGTTTTCATACTTGACAACTACCTACATACTTTTGTTTCTGAATAAACTAAAGTTAAGAGGCTATAGTCACATACTCACATATTCTGGATGTTACTTTACAATGAAAAAAATCTCATTTGTTTTTTCTTCCTGTTCCTCTGTTCTTTGTGCCTCTTCCCCTCCTACTGTCTGTTGTTTGGGTTCCACCTTTATTTCTAATTTGTGATAAAGCTATTTATCATCATCATACACTGCTTTTCAGCAATGTATTTCAAGCAATACAGAAAATATTCACTCTATATGGTCAAAAAGTTAGACAGAATGTCAAACAAGAGCAACCTGGACAGAAGAGACAGATTAGCCCACTTAAATTTGAATCCTAAATGCCAAAGGCTATGCTTACAGTGCATGTTATGCTGAGGTTTGGCCCTAGGCTTTTGCTAGTACCAGCTTCTGATCCACTGCTGTCACACCTGCACCTAAACTCAGATCTTAGCTGGAATTAGTAGCACCATTACCTTGTTAAGCCAAACCACAGAGCTGTGTTTATTTGTCTCTTCCATTTTTGTGAGGTAGGTTTATCTAGTACATGGAGACAAAAGCAACTTCAGGTGACAGTAGACAGCCCACCTTGAGTGAACCGAGGAGAGGAGGAGGGCTCTGATCTATTCTGCTGCTGGCTGAGAAGCTGATGTCAGCCCCCTGGGTGCACCTTCTCACCTTTACAGAGAAGAAGCTGGTGGCCATTTCAGATGTGAAGTGTTGCTGTTAATTTTAATCTCTGCTTCAAAATGGCAAGAAGCACCTGAGCACATTTTAGGAGCAGCTTCAAAACGTCTCCTCCTAGATGTGACACACTGTACACAGTGAAGAAGAGCCTATCAGAAGAGGTTGCCCACTGCATGGCCCAGGGTAGGGGACACATTAGCTCAGCATCAGCACTTTCCCAATCTGAACCTCAGGTGAGTAATGATACAATCCTGCCACTCACTACAGCATGACATGGTAGATAGACTTAAAAAAAAATCAGGCTGCCTATTTTCATGCATCACCATCCCCCTGACAGCCCCTAAAATTGATATATGTGTCCTCAGAAATGTTTTGAGAACTGACCCAAAAAGGGGAACACCTATAATTACTTCTGATTTTATTCAGCAGTTATCTGATGAAAATCCAGAAGAGTCCTAAAGAGGTAACACTTGAACAGGAGCTCTTAAACCTCCCAGGTGAAGATCCTAAGAAGGTGAAATATTCTGAACCTATATCTTCCACTTTTTATATTATCTTGCCATATCTATGCTCCTTACTTTCTGTACAGAGGGGCTTTTTCCTCATACAGCTTTCCCAAGTTACTCTGATTCCTTGTGGAAGTGTCTATCTACTGAGCATATGAGGTCTGGGCGGACTACTTGGATAGTCTGAGTTAAACCTGATGGAACAGGCACCACATTTTTAAAATAGAAAAAAAAAAACATTTGGGACACTGAGACTGGAGGTTTGAGTAGCTTGAAAGTGCCTACATAAGTCAAAAACTCAATCAGCCAGCACAAACGACAGAATCAATCACTAGATGGCCTCAAGAAATAAAACTGTATAGACAAGGAAAATAAGTCTCACATTGTACTTCAGATACACCTCAGAGTGTAGTATGATAGTATTATGATGGACTGCAGACCTTGTTATTGCAGACATTACATTTGTCACAATTACCTTATGCTTATTTGTAGGTTTTAATCCCTTAGTCCATCTTTTATTCATGAGGGAATAAATTGTCACGGAATTAGTCAATCTATCTTGACACTTATCTGGTAGAACTATTCAGTTTCAGGATTCGTTATTAGAATAGTTTCTCACAAGTCCCAATAACATCTGCATAAGTATGCAACCGCAGTTGTCCAGCAGTGAAGGTTTTGAAGTGGCTTTTTTTCATTTATTTTTCCCCTGTCAATTCTGTTAAAAACTTCACAAACAAAATATATGTTTGTGAATGTGCTGAAAATATACCAAGTGAACACTGGTTCTCCTGCAAGATACATCTCAACAGTGATCCAATGAGAAATATCTTAATGTAAGACAAAAAGAGTTCTTTGCGTCTGTACCCTCTAATGAGAAAAAGATTCAGGAGGCATGTGCTATGGATCTGTGCCATCATCAAACATACAAAAGGTTCTCGGCAAGTTGTAGTGACCCCACTGCCTGCTCAGTAACCTCTGGTCCTCCCTATAGCAAAGTTGTGTCAATTTACTAATAAAAGGTAACAGCAGAAAGGGTGGCAGTGAGTAACCCTTTGAAACAGCTACTGACAGGTGATCTCTCTCCATTGCAAATCTCTCTCCAACCTTTTTTCCCACTTTCACTGATGTTACAATAGTAAGCACTAGAAGACTGATAAGGAAGCCAACTTGTTTTCGAACTGAGAATCTCACTGAGGTCTGTTTTGAGGCTGTTGAAGTCTTCAAGGAAGTCACTTAAGTATTCCTAAAGTTAAGGACATTTAAACCTGAATGAACCTTACTTGAAGTCCCGATTTCTGTTCTGTTAGGTACTACCTATGTACAGCCATCCATCCTTAAATATATATATATCTATGTACACAATATCCATATATATAGATGCATATGCATGGGGTTTTGTGTGTGTGCACACATATATGACCTGAAGTGGAAACAACTTATGACAATCAAAAATTAGGAAAATAAAAGATCAGTATAATAATAACTCATAGACAGTGTTCTCGGAAACTGTTAGGCAGCAAGCCACAATGCATTAATTAATACTCCTGATGGACATTAAAAATGCTCCAGGATGAGTGAAAGTTTTCAGGGATAACATCAGTGAACCATTTATCTGAGATCTTTGCAACTATAGGGAATTATGAGTTCCATGCTAAAATAATATGGAGTGAAACACTGAAATAAAAAAAGGATAAGCAGACAGCCCAATTACAGTTAAAAAAATCAAGATGACTGTACACTGTGCATGTATTCTGGAAAATCCTATTCTCTCTATGTAAATGTACCATGGGATAACATCAGTGAACCATTTATCTGAGATCTTTGCAACTATAGGGAATTATGAGTTCCATGCTAAAATAATATGGAGTGAAACACTGAAATAAAAAAAGGATAAGCAGACAGCCCAATTACAGTTAAAAAAATCAAGATGACTGTACACTGTGCATGTATTCTGGAAAATCCTATTCTCTCTATGTAAATGTACCATTAAATGCTGATGTAATGAGGTAGTCATTATAAATTCAGTAAAAGGAAATTTTGCTTTTTTTAGACTAAGGCGTATACCCAGAAAGCTTCTTCAAAAGTCATAATAAGAAGAACAGTGCCAGGCACACTTAGTGTGTGTGATAGCCACATGATGAGGACTGTGCTCAGAAATACAATTTATTACAGTGAATTTAGCATTTCAGCTAAAACTTTGCATGGAACTAGCTAGAAACTTAAAAAAAAAATTAAATTTTATAGTGTCTTCAGAAATGTAAACCGTAGTTACTCCAATAAAAAGAAAGTTGTAAGAATTAGAAATACTGTATCATATATAACATCAACTTATTTCACCAGAAACATAGTATTTCAAAGATTTGGTGTAAATAAACAGAGACCAGGAAAAATGAGTCTTTGTTTTCCAGTGCTGATTTAGTGGAGTAATCTCTGGTAGTTTTGTACTTCACCAAAATAGGACAACTTCAGTACTATTTACTAACCTGGACCTGGATAATAGTTAGTGAGATTTTATTATGTGTATTGTACTATTACTTCAGACTCCCTGTCACTGATCACTGCCCCATTAAGCAAATTGCTACTACTGAGTACAACAGCAAAATTAAATAGGGTTCCTGTCAAAAGTCATTTATCTGTCACGCATGCTTCATAACTGGTTTTGCAATTGCTACAGCCATGAAGTCAAGGTTTCTTTTTCAATCTGGTATGTACCCTTGATGCTGCTGTAATTAGAGTATTGATTTTACACCATTGAGTAATGTACCATGGCTCTTATTGATTTCAATGAGTAAATCAAAAAGACATTTCCTGTTGTAGTAGGTCTCTGAAATGACTAAAAATACAGCAAAATTCTTGATATAAAAACTATGTGGCAGCTATAAACAGCTATAAAATCAGTCTAAAATATTAACTATTAATTTAAAGAGGCTGAAGGATTACCTAGTAGTGCCCAGGAATTTTTTTTTCTCCTTCTCTTTTCTTTTCCTCTAAAACCAGGTTTCTTATTTTAAATATAGACAAGCACACATAGAAAAGGTGTAATCTAAAGAAAAAAAAAAGAGACCAAAAAATCCCTTACTTTCTCTCTTTATGATTCACACACACACAAAAAAAGCGCAATACCTTTGCAGAGACACAGACAGACGTTAACACTAAAAAGGGAGAGCAATAAAGGTCTCTAAACTTCAGTTATCCTCTAGTAAGCCTCACAAAACCCACAAAATACACACAGGACTTTAAGTCAGTGCAGGAGCTCAAACTTTTTCCTCTGTAAGAAGTCACACTGGCTATTGATGGAAATAAGAATCTATGGACCTCTGGACCCAAACCAGAAAGAAAGTATAATAAAACTAGATCAACACTAAATACCAGACTTTGTGAAAAGACTTTCAGGTAGTCAGAACCAGGTTTAAACCAACTTCTAACTATTAAACATAAGGCAAACATATATGTATGCCAAACATATGCTTTTCCTGGAAGCATATCCTACCATAAGGGCCTTTCTTGAATCTTTTTCTGGACTATAGGTTTCATCCAGTATAACAATTCCTGTAAATAATACCACAACACCTGGTTTTAAAATGTATTTCAACATGATTGAGTTGAAGAAGACACACCCAAGCTGAACTTCTTCATGGATAACATATGGTACTAGTAGTTCAGAACAAAAATTGTGTGCTTTAATGGTTGTACAGGTACCACCAGCATTAAAATTCCTTATTTCTTCCCCTTTGTAAGGAATTTCACCATACTGTTCAAGGTACAGCAGTGAATGCTGGAGAGAAACTTCCTCAGTCGTGAACGAAGCCTAGGATCAGACACTTCACAAACAGGCACTCTATATTCAGGAGTCCTAATAAACTCAGGAGTTCTTCTGTTTTCAGGAGTCCTGTTCAGGAACCCTAATGAAATAAATGAAGCTCTGTGTGTCTGTGTGCAGGGGCAGAGGGAGCTGCTTATGTGGACATCTTTCATTCTTTCATTCACGCCAGCTGTGTACACACCAAACAATTCCAAATTCATTTATATTATTTCCTTTAATAGTCCTAGGAATATTCCAGGTAAAATTGATTTCATAGTCAGTTCTTCACTAAAGTGGGCCATCTGTTCCTCGTAAACAAACCTCACAAGAATAAATTTCCTCCAAATTTTAATTTACGCCTTTCAAAATGTCAGGATCTTCTAGTTCTGGGAATTAATAGAACATGGTCTCTTTAGGAAGAAAACTACTGCAGAGCCTTTACCTGCTTAGGGTGAAGAACTCAAGAACAAGTACTGCTACTGGAGGCAATAACATGAGTTCTTATAGGAATGAGAACCAATTTAGGGGTTGAATTCACTAATAACACATAAGTTGCTCCCTGAAAACATGCAAAAACGGTGCTCCAGGATCTCTACTGGACTCTGTGGCATTCTGCACCAACTTCAGTTTCAGAATGCCTTGACAGTATGGTTGAATGAAAAGCACACCATAGTAGACATATAAGCATAAGCATAAGCATAATGTCATGGTTTAACCTCAGTCGGCAACTGAGCCCCACACAGCCACTCGCTCACTCCCCCTCCCCCAGTGGGATGGGGGAGAGAATTGGGAGAGTAGAAGTGAGAAAACTCGTGGGTTGAGATAAAAACAGTTTAATATAAAATAAATAAAATAAAATAATAATAATAATAATATACAAAGCAAGTGGCAAGTGATGCAATTGCTTACCACCCGCCGACCCATGCCCAGCCAGTCCCCAAGCAGCAGACCCCCCGCCCAGCTTTCCCCAGTTTATGTACTGAGCATGACGTCACATGGTATGGAATGTCCCTGTGGCCAGTTTGGGTTAACTCTATCCCTGCCGAAACCAGGACACATAGGCATATACATATACATATGATTGAGTTCTGAGGTCAGAACTTGCCTTGCCTGTGAACTCTGTTTGAAAAAGAATGGCATTTAATCATTGAATGTATCGTGTCACTGGTAAATGGAATGTTTCTAAACTGTCTCATGTAGCTTTTGCTATAACTTTTACGTTTGCAGAAATACTGGCCTGTTTTCCTCCTCCCTATATGTCTCCCAACTCTTCTCAGTACTCTACCTTCTTGATATATTAGGAGTAAAAAATCCTTTATTTATTTATTTGCTGTGCAATCTGGTTGTGAGTGTGATGACTGACAGATCACCTTAGTAGACTAGAAGACTTTGCTGGGTTGCTGCCTCAAACAATGAATCTCAATCTTTCTCTTCATTTTTTTTTCCATTTCGCACTCATGTTACTATTAAAAGGTTTGTATCTTATGTTAATGTGATAGAAATAAAAAAGCTTGTGATTTCCTGCCTCCAGAACAACTTGATATAATTATAGGCTTATAATTCATGGTTACTGATATATTATCTTTCCATTTTCATGTTGTCTTCATGCATGCAGATTTGTATTTGGGAGACATATACTCACAGTTTCAATAGCCATGGGGAGTTTTTGAAGCAGAAGGTAGATATCAGTTTTACAGAAATATAATTATTCCTCATATTATGTACTAAAACAAATTTCCAGCTGTTAGCATTATGTGAGTTCCTGGACTCTCTTGTGTGATTGTATCATGCTGAATTTCTTTTTGAAAGCATTTCTACTTTAGGCTCTTCCTGGTGTACAAAAAGACTAAGAAGTGATGCTAACAGAAATTTTGCTGTAGTGAAATGTTTCCCTAAGTTACAGGTAAAGAATACCATGTAATTTGTAATGATAACCACAGTAATGAATGCATATAATAGTCAGCTATTACCAGCAGTAATTGGTGCACCTTTCATCTCCTGTCAAGCAGAGTGGTGCGGATTAGGACCAAAAGGCAGCTATCAGCTCTCTCATTTCCGGACTCAAACAAAAGGGAAAGAGGTGCCTGTCTGAGCTGATAGCTTTTGGCTCTTTGATCAGGCCCTATCAGAAGTCATCCAGACATAGTAACCTGATTTCTCATCAACAGGCTACCATCTTTGATGTAGGTAAAGTCCTACTGCAAAACACATTTATGAAGGGAAAACACCAGGACATAATGAGGAAGGAGTATAGTTATCAATTCACATGGAAAGGTTGCTTTGGCATCCTACTTTCACTGAAGGAGGTAGTAAATAATTTCTACTAAGATTATTGAAAAGAGATTTCTATAAACAACCTGCAACACAGTCCTTCGGAAGGTTGTGTTTGCCCTCCCCACTGTAACAGGAACTTAGGCATGGTTCAGTGTTAACGAAAGGTCCAAGCAAAATAACAGAAAATCAAATTTACTCTTGAAGGAGGGGGAAAAATTCCCTGCTTGGAAAGAAAGTGTCTTTGGAAAATTTTACTTCTTAGTTAGGCAAACGAAGTACATTTCAGAGCAAGACTTTTCAAGTTTTACATTCTTCCACCATAAACCTAGGATATCAAGTACCGACATTTAAAATGTATATCAATCATTTCTCATTTTATTAGAAGTTTTGCCAGGAATTATTCTTGAATGTTGATATTACTGTTACAGTGGGCTACAGAAACAACTTCATCACACATTCAGGAAGATTGTGAACAACGTTTTAGATTATGTAAATAACAGTTGGAGTAAATACAATGAACCCACCCATGTACCATTATTATAAGGAGACTTTTGATATAAACCTTCCAAAGTCTTCCTCTCAATTTCACAGTCATATACTATAAGTTTAATATAATAGCCGATATTCCCCCCATGACAAACAGATACTCTGTATTTTCTGAAAAAAATCCTGTTTTAGAGTGGAAGAGTACTGCACTGTATTTTACTCTGTGCCCAGTGCTTTTTTCCTAATCCAACCTCAAAAGACCTTGGTCTGTGACATCATAAATAAAAACCTTTTTGAAGTGTCTAAATACTTAGAGAGGTAAATAATATCCAGCTCAGTCTTAACTGTTGAATAAAACATCAATCACAGTTGAGGAAATGAAATGTAATAGAGGTACTTTTGTAGTCTAGCATCCTAAATTTAATTATTATTTGTTCGTTTTCACAGTTACATTACAGTGTGATGTATGGCAAGTTGTATAGGGCAGAACAGCCCTTGTAGCATTAAGAAAACTTTTCTCTGCTACTGAAAAAGTTAGCTGGCACAAAATTCCTAAATTTTAAATTATTATATAACAATTTAAATACAAACAATCTAAAGTAAAAGAGCAGGACTGTATCTCTATCAAAGGAGAATGGAATTTTGAATTTTTTGAAAGGGCTAAGATTTCAGTCATGGTAGTAAAAGTGAAATTCACTTTTGGATTATTTTTAAAATGTATTAAAAGTTAATCTAAATTAATTGATTGAAATCTTCATGAGTTCACTGAATACTCATGAATTGTTCAGTTTTCCCACTTCAGGTATTCATAAGATAAAAATGGAAGATAAAAAAATAAAGTAGATATTTTTTTTGCATTAGAGGCATTTTCTTAGTCCTCACAATTTTTTTTTAAATTAGTGAGAATGGAAAGAAATTTACATTTGTGTTATTCTGTTCAAGAGCTGATCATCTATTTGAATATGGCCCTAATTTGTTTAAAGAATTGGAAAGAGTTCACCGCTCAACATCACGTGTGCCCGTTTTTGAGGCTCCTGCTCCTTGTGGTACCCTCATGGTGACAGGCGGGAGATACGTAGCTGAAGGGGAGGAGCAGAGTTTCTCCAAATGCATCACTTGCATGGGGGAGACATCAGCAGAGGACACGTATAGTGAGCTCGACATTTGGTATAGAGGGGTCCTGGCCCCCATGAGTGGTATGACCTCTCAAAAACAACTTGTTGTATGTGCTGAGGCTTAGAAGGAGGACAGCCTACAGCTGAATACTGCCCTGAGTGATTTTCTTTAATTTGTTCTCACTAAAGAAAAAAATAAGGGATGTGAATATAAATAATGGATGCTGAGGATCCAACTAACAGTGGCAAAAGCAGTGATATTTAAGGTTAAGTACAGGGTAATTTTAACAGTGTTTGAAATTGCTTTTAAAGGTGTCCATGTATGTATCTAGGTATTTATAAGTGTATTTAAAGATATACAAGGCTAGAAGATTGGCATCCTCTTCTTCCAAAAACCCAATTCTCTTCTCTGAATACAAGTCAAATATTTAAATTAATCTATTAAGATATGAGACATTTCTTTTCTAAAAGACATCTATCCATTGAGCTCAGTGGACAAAATTATACTGACTTCAAGCTCTTATATAACTAAACTAATTTTCAATAAATAGTATGGCTGAGACTTAGCCAGGTTTGTCTCCCTCTGTATGTTAGTTCTCTGACGGTGTCGCAGCAGGCTTTGCACCGATTAACACCCAGACATGTAATTCATACCTTCAGTTTCATGCTATAAAAACACATGCTCTGCAACATCATCTTCACGTTATCTGAGATGCACTAAACTGAAAAATACTGCAGAAAGTCACATTTTTATCTAGGGGTCAAAAGGGTGCAACGTGGAGCCCAGTAGGAACTTACAGCCAGGTGCTGTGCTATGTGGTGTCTTCTTTAGGACAGCAGTGTGGATGGGAGTCACTTGATGAATGCTAACTGTGTTGCAAGTGGTGTTTCTTTCGTCTGGAGGAATTTTTGGATCACAGGATGCCTGTAAGTAAGAAACACCCAAGACATATAGCACTTGAATTTTGAAAAGATGCAGTCACATTCTTTTCCAGTAATGAGGACATCAACATGGTGATGATTATGATTTTGGGAGAACCTGTGTATTGTTTACTATCACAGTTTAAGAAGCTGTATGGAAACAACAGAATGACAGGGACAATTTAGTTACGCTTTTTGGAAGATCCCAAACCACCTACATCCCCATATAACAAGTGACACAGAATATTGTCATACAGTGTCTCACATGTTTTGGGTTTTTTAAAAGACAGAATTATTTTTCATGTGGAATGGATTGGAGATACCCATCAGTCCTTATCTGACTTGCTCAGATCCCATTAAAGAATATAGGGCTGGAAAATAAGAATAGCACATTGGCTTACACTCCTGCCATTTTTGGCACTTAAAGGGCTAGCTTAGATGCCTAACTGCTGTTCTGAGGATGGTGGACTACCATTGAACACCTTGCATTTATTTGCAATAGAGATTTTAAAATGTTTGCTCTTTGTTTTAATTCTGATTTAAGAAGAATGCTAATCCATATGAGGTGTCTACAGCCTGATTAATATGATGAACTCTATTGGGTAATGTTGATTTACTTATTGAATTAGATACGCATTAGATATGTATTTAATTGAAAATCTCAGTATATGCGAGAGCATATGCAAGGGGTGCTATTTTTTTTCTGATATAGATTGCTTGCTGACTTTTCTTAAATACTTAAATAAAAACTTTAGACATAGCTTCAGCTTCTCATTTCCTTGGTATTGCTGCAACTTCATCCTGCCCAAAAGCTAACCAAGGACATCAAGAAGGATGGGATAAAGTGTAAGGATGGGATAAGCTCTCACTTTATGACTTGTTCTACACGGAGAGTGAAAGGTGTTAGTTTTCCTTTTCATTTGCCTCCTACTATCCAGTTGTTCTGAAACAGGAGGGAATGGGTTCAGGACCTGAAGAACTACTGTGATTTCTGTATAAAGGGGCCAAGTAGCTGGAGATTATTCTAAACTTCTGGCTTGTATTTGGATAAAGTGAAGGATGGGATAAGCTCTCACTTTATGACTTGTTCTACACGGAGAGTGAAAGGTGTTAGTTTTCCTTTTCATTTGCCTCCTACTATCCAGTTGTTCTGAAACAGGAGGGAATGGGTTCAGGACCTGAAGAACTACTGTGATTTCTGTATAAAGGGGCCAAGTAGCTGGAGATTATTCTAAACTTCTGGCTTGTATTTTTTGTTTGAGGTGTCAACATTGCAGCTGTATCCTGTCCTCTTTCCAGCTAAGTAATATGGTTTTAAAATTCACTCCTACTACAGCCAAAATCACCAGACTGGTGTACACACTTCATTAATTGAGTAAGAGTATGCTTTTTTAAACAGCTAGCACAATTTCAGGACCCTGAGACTGATGGAGTAAGGACTAACTGAAGAGAAAAAAACACCAAAGAGTTACAGCTATTGTCAGATATGCAAAATGGTTGAGAGAGAAAGGGTTAGCATACTGGAGAAATGCCAGCGCAGAAGTCTGACTTTTTATAGCACGTGCTGGCACACAAATTCTGATTAAACCATATAAAGAAGCAGATACCAACAGAGACAGGTACATACTTTATGCATGTACTCTGGTTGGCTCATGCTGTGGTCCCCCTGCGAAACAGCATTGAGGTTTTCAGGAATAGGACGTAGCCAGAATGTAGTCTCCCTGGAGTATATCTATCAACTTCAGTGAGCCAAGGCATTTCTCAGCATGTATAAGCAAGATAATTCTATGGTAAAGCCCCTTTTTTAAATTCTAGACCTCAAAGGAACCATTTATTGTGCAGATCTCATCAATTACCTTCAAAACTAGTGCCAGTCTTTTCATTGTTTTCTACTATGGCTAGATGATGGTGTCATCCCATATTCCTCTATTTTTCTCATCTAAAATCAGGTTGTCAGTAGAACACAAGCAATTTGAAGTCTAGACTTTAAAACCAGGAAAAGTCATAGTAGGGATATGATCTATACCCAAATACCCTGCCAACTTTCTGTTTTTTCTAGTAAGACCTGTTTTAAAGATATTTATTTTCCTAGTTACCAGGAGATGTGCAGAATAAGAGGAGGAGCAGTGACTATACTGTTAAATACTTAAACTGATTCTATCTAGAGTACTCAGACTCCTGAAGTGAACAGACTGAGAGGGTTTTTTTTTTAAATAATTAAAAATAGCCTTCTCTAAGTAATAGAAAACTTTGGTAGTGCTTGTAACCGCAGCAGATTTCAAAAGCATTCTGCCAGATGTGATTTTGACAGGATGACACTTAGCTCTAACAGAACCCTCATGGCTTTAACCCTAAATCTGTATGTTAAAGGTATAATGAGACTATGAAAGGCCAGAGGAAGTTAAGAGCCTGTTTCTGATCTCACTTAACACCACTTGTATCCTGTATAACTGTTGACTTTAGTGGAATTGTTCCCAACTTGCAATTGTGTAAACAGAAGCACAATCAGACTTTTAATAGCTGGGCTTTGCAGAAACATACAAGGTATGTTTTATGTCTCCTCTATTAAATCTCCTGTGTTAGTTAAGTAACACATTCCCAGGGCCATGCCAGTCTCACTGATGATACTGGTGCATAAACAAAGTAGATGTTTTGGCAGAAAAACTTAAAAACTAGAAAAAGAAAATTTTGAGTCCTATCCAGCTAAAAACATCCGTGGTCTTCGAGGTTATGAAAGGCCCTGAAGACTACAGATGCTGGCTGTTCAACAGGCCAAAATATTCAGAGACAGGTTGGCCTCCAGTGTAAGGTCAAATAAAAGTGTCTCTGTGTGTGGTGGAGAAAGTTTAGTTTACTAAATGTGATGGAAAGAAGTCTCAGAAAACTTCTATTTGTTGCCTGGTGACCCAGCTGAAATTAGAGACTCTTTGTGCTGGTCACTGTAAGACAGAGTATCACCATATCTTGGGTCATTATACAGTTAACATATATAATAACATAGCCAAGAACTTCAAAATTTTTGAAAGTATTTATTCTCACAGCATTCCCATTAGGCACAGGAATCCAAAAGAAGGCTCTAAAGCCCAAACTCATCACACCTACCTTGAGGCATTTGTCCGGGGTGATGAAGACAGAAACCTTAACACCCAATAAATAGTCAGTGGTTCAGCCCCTCTAAATTTCACAGGCCCTGTGGAGGTGTTTTTTTCTCCATTGACAGTCTAATCTTCCTTTAGGAAGATTATGCTAAGCTTTTAAATTCAGGCTCATAACTGAAGTGCCTAAATTTAATGGGAGGAATCGAGACATTAGTGACTTTTCCCTGACTTAACAAGCTATAGGAGAGGCTATAGCAGAGCAGGAGTAACAGTCAGATATCCTAGGTCTCAGGCCTTAATTAATGAAATGTTCTGCCATTCATCTTCCATCTAGACACAATGGGGAGGGTCAAATGAGAATAGAAATGCTGAGCGACTATCCTAAGATGACCCACATCCTATACGTCTCCTATATGTATTCTGTTGTTTCTCCCGTTTACCAGCAGTGCCCCATACATGAATTGGTATTTATCTTATTTTGTCCGATGGTTGAAGCTTACTTGTTCTTTTTACTTCTTATTGCCCAACCAAGGCCACGTAGTCCAGTGGGAGCCACAGCATCACTGTCAGGGAGATGCTGGAATCTTCTTTCACAGGTGATTGTTTGTGTCCAGAGTTTCCTTCAGGTTCTAAGGAGTCTCTCTGGTTTCTTGAAGCAGTAACACAAATGTGAAATATTCCCATGACTCTCTCTGTGGGATGAGAGTTTGTTTTGATATCTGTAATAAAACAGCTTTGTAAGTATTTTTAATATAAGAGCACAAGTGCCACGGATAGCGAATAAATGCATTTTAAGTGTAAGAAACACAGAAAAGAGTGTGGTGTCAACACTTATTCTCTATGATCCAAACTCCCATGCTGGTGGCCTCCTAGTCATAGCAGAACAGAATTTGCAAAGGGAACATTTATTCTTTCATTCCAGGCTGCTACGAGCTCTCTATTGGTTGTAGAGATAGCTTACATGACTTCCTTACATTTTTCCAGATAAACGGTATTTATCTCATCTAACTTAGGTTTCTAAAATTCAGCTCATTAAGTCTAAACTAGTCACTCTATGTGCTGTACTCACCAGCCAGAAACGGACATTTGTAGGTGGCGATGCATCATTGCCTTGTCTTTAAATCTATGTTGGGATGTTGTCTGCAAATGTCTGTATCTTTTTTGTCTATATAGGGAGTCCCAGGGTAGAGTGCAGTCTACCCCAGTACATCAGAATCTGGACCTCAGGCATCTGTACAAAGCAGAGGAGACATACAGAAGCATAAGCAGAGCACCATGGATCATTGTTATCTGGATAATTGACTTAATTGAGCCACCCCATCTGTACCTGCTGAGGACTTACAGATTGCCTCAAGTGTCTAGCTGAACAAAACTGGTCAGGAGCAAAGGTAACACAGGACTGATCAGAGTATATTGTCAGATACGTCAGGTATTTTGATATTTCAAACGTACTGAGAACTTTTTCCTTGGAAAAATATAATTAGAACACTGAATGTCACAATCCAAGATGGAGGAGTCAAGCCATAAAGGAAGGATGCCAATCCTTTTACCAGATTCTTGTTCACTGACTTGAACAAAATGAATATCTGTGTTGACTCCTAATGCATTTTTAGTATGCACGTTTCTTCGGGAAGAAAATTTGCTGGACAACTGCATGTTATGTAAGACACACACACATCACAACTAAAGATTTGTTCATCCTAAAAGCAGGGTCTGGATCAGCTGAGAACTGAAAAGTGTAAAAACATTCAATAGTTTTCTAATTAACATATTTATGGGATTACTGAAGCCCAGAAAAACTACTGGGAATTTGAATAGTACAGATTTGATCAGGGAAATAAAGTTTCATTTTTTGTGTGGCTGTAGTTATTTACAAAAACCTTTAAAGACACATTTCTCTATTTCTTCTGAAGCTGCCTATCCTCATAATATTTATAACTAGTTTCATGTCTACCTGTTTATTTGATATTGTATTTCTGATTAGTCAGGACAGAATTCTTAACTATTCTAAAACTTCTTCCTGTCAATGAGGGCTCAGTGATTTCTTCTAGCAAATCTTTTTCTTTAAAGCTATGTTTACTACAGCTAGAAATGTTAGAAATGTAGCTATGCTTGATAGTAATTTATTTGCTACTATAAAGGGTCATTGCATTTTAAATATTAGTGTAATCAATTTCAAACAAAGTATCTTGAATTAGAAAACTTGAAACATCCTACCTACCACTGTCCATTTATGGCAGACTGCCAACTTATATTCCGCCATATAATCAAAACAGTAGAGTTCTTAGTTTATTATTCAGCTGTAGAAATACAGAGAGGCTGAACAGTTGAGTTACAGAATGGGAACTCACTTCTCTAGACATCTAACCTGTGCCTAAAGTATAGGAACTTCATGCCAAAACTCAGAAAAAAAGTGTTTTATGTCTACCTGTGGATCCTTTTGCAGCCCTAATAGTCTTCTAAAGCAATGTTATAATGCAGATTGAGTTTCTGAAAGGGACTCAAGTTCTATACTTCAATTCTGATGCAACAAAGCAAGTCAAACTGCTTTCATGCAAAAACAAAAAGGAATGGAAGGTCAGACTTCTGAATTAACATAATTTTTAACATTCATGATTAACATCATGATTATTTATATGAAGGGAGATAAAGTATCATTCTTTTTGAAGTCAACAGTTCCTGTAATGTTTTTACTGAAATAATAGCTGTACCAACCAGAAGCTGTGAAAGTGTATGGTGATACTCAGTCTCTCAAATCTGCTAAAACACAGCTTCAAAGGTCATTGAAGGAAATTGTTCTTTTGCCAAGATGGAGAGAGAGAAAAAACCCGGATTACGGTCCCTTCTCTTAGAGACTCCTTGTGCATTTTCTGTTTGACAACCACTGGTAAAACAACCACTGGTAAAACACATAAACAGCTTTAGGAACTGGGACAGAAGCTAGAATTCCTCCACCACTTTAGTACAGACAGAGGTTTAAAGTCAAGTGTGTGGGGGTATCACCTGAATTTTATAATCTCTTCTGTATAATGGCCCAGATTCAGTAAGAATGATGGAAACATCACAGAGCATGCTTTAATCTTTTGTATAGAGAAGGTTTTGGAAGACTGGATATCATGTTCAAATCACTTTGAGGGAAAAAAATGAGGAAAGACTAAAAACCAGATCTTCTCTTTCCCAAGCATTGTTCTAACTTTTTATATTTGTACTATCTATTTTGTGGTTTCTGAGAAATGAATGGGTATTCTGGAACCTAAGAGAACAAATGTTTATTACAGGCCATATTATAATGGCCTCAAGTTGCACCAGGGGAGGTTTAGATTGGATATCAGGAAAAATTTCTTTACCAAAAGAGTGGTTAAACATTGGAACAGGCTGCCCAGGGAAGTGGTTGAGTCCCCATCCCTGGAGGTATTTAAAAGACGTGTAGATGCAGCGCTTAGGGACATAGTTTAGTGGGCATGGTGGTGTTGGGTTGATGGTTGGACTTGATGATCTTAGAGATCTCTTCCAACCTTAATGATTCTATGATTCTATGATTCTACAGTTCTAGACCTAAGAGTTTTCACTAGCTGCATGTTGGGTGTCTGCTCCCCAGGAGCTCTGCAAAAGATACATAACACTAAGGAAGCCCTCATTTGATCTGGCCCTCCAACTTCAGAGGCATCTGCTTTTCTCCATGGATCGTCATTGACCATAAAGACTGATCACCTAACTCAGGCTGAATGACCAGAACTGGTTGCCTATTTTTAGACAGAGAAATAAGCTACCTTCTAAACACAAATGATCTGAATCTAGCTCAATAGCAAGTAATGAAAAGATGCTTTTAAAGTTTTTCTTGGTCAGAAGACTATTTCTCATCCTAATATGCTTTGACTTAGCCACTTTGACCCCATGAATTCACCACTTAAAGACTCAACTACGGGAGTTCGTATGTAAGAATGAAGCCCCCCCACATAAAAAGGTTCCAGCTAATGCAAGCACAGCAACCCATAGATTTAATAGTACACCATGGACAGTATACACAAAGCTTATTTTAATCTTGGAAAGCTGTCTTCCATAGCTCACCTTGGACTCAAAAGGGAGACAGATACAGCCTGAAATCCTTCCCAGTGTGTTCTCCAATTCTCTATCTGTTCTCCAGAACTCAGCTGCCCTTTCACTTCATATCCCAATTCAAAGTCTCTACCATGAAGTCCTGAAACTTCCATAATATCTGTGCCAATGTGAGTCTAACCAGATAAATTTCTCCAAAAGCTGGTCAGCTCCTACAGGAATGAGTGAATAGCCTGTCTGAAATTTCAGAGACATAAAAACCTGTTGAAAGCAAGATTTGAAGGATACTTCGCAGACTTTATAGTCAGCGCACACCATTGTGACCCTTTCTAGCCTGTCTTCTGTAACTCATAGAAGTTTCCCATCAAGTGCTTCATCAAGTCTGAAACTGAGGAGAGATGTAGGGAGGGAAATATAGTGAAATACATTATACACAACACAGTGAAGGATCATACCTTGCCAATTCAAAAAGTACTTTAAAGTTAGTGATGGTTCTGATTTTTAAAACCCATTCAAAAGGCAGAGTGCAAATCTCAGCAGAAATCTCAACCAAATTAAAAGTTCCTGTTCCATAATTAGAACTGGTTTTATTTCAGGTTATTTTTTGTTAATATGCTGTGCTGTGATGAAAGGTAATATAAAACTCCCTGTATCATAGTAGATGATACACCACAGTAGATTCCACAAATAAAACAGGACAGAAAAGAACACAAATGCTTCAACTACAGAGTAACAAAATGGGAAAATACCACAACTGGGCTTCAATATCCATCAGATTAAAAAAAAATATGTTGTTTCCCCCTCAGAACAACTTTTTCCAGAAGTGTAATTTTCTGAAAGAGTTTATAGTAAGCATGAAGGATGTTTAAAATTTTAGTCTGTTATTTCACCTAATCCCTGTTATTTTTGTAATTCTGTTTAGAAAACTAAACTTTCTCTATCTGCATTTCTGAAAACAGATTAAATAAAAACACTTTCTGGCTTTCATATTTAGAAACTTGTGAAAATCCTCTTTTTTAAAGCCTTTTGTATTGTACAAGTGGGAAAAGTTTGTTGGTGCTGCTGCACCTTCTAAACTACTATTTCAAACTTCAAACTTGTTTATCATTTATGTGCAGGATTAATTGTGTGTTGGCCTCTTTTATATCAGCAAAGCTGAGTTACTCAATAATCAGCAAGCAATATGCATGGAAACAGTCCCTTGAAATCATACTCATAGAGTACTGATACCCAGTAGTATCTCAGTTTCCCTTCACTCCCATTAGTGATGGGATTTCACTTTTGATTATACAGAAAAGTTCATTATTCCCAAGGCATCAAAAAAACCCTCAAAGTAAACAGCATATGGCCTTTGACCTGTGCTGGTTTGAGGAACGAGATGGATGAGCCGCCCTGTGAGGTTTCACAGATCTCACCCCAATTCTCATTCCACAGTGGAGCAAAGAAGTTGCTTCTCACTGTATTTGAGAAGTTGAGCCTGGGAATGAGCCCTGAGCTCCTTTTTCCTACTGCTAGGCTGGACTGTCCTCTTCCCATTTTTCAACACAATGTTAATTTCACAATGTGTGTTTTAACCTACATTGTTCACTCCTTTGTTCTAGGTCATAGAAGCTCTTTCCTCTCTTTTGCTTTACAGTCCTCCTCCCTGACCTTCAACCAAAATAGCTTCTTTTAGCTATATTTGCCTTGCTCAACTTTTACCCCTTAGAAAGGCAAACAACAGTTGAGAATTTGTCTTGCCTTTTTTTTCCCTAGCATGTTTTGCTGAAGTTTACCGTTTCCTGAGTTTATTTGGGAGCTACCACTCATGAACACCCTTGTCCTGAACTGAAACCAGGAAATTCTTTGACTTGGGGTATCTAACTCATTTACTGATACATAAAAAGATATCACTGGTTTTAATGAACAGAAAATAGATAGAAAATGGAAATATCAGACAACATGTCATAAAGTTTAACAATGAAATTTGCCTGAAACCATGTTTAAGCTACTGTGAAAAAAAGCATGAATCAAAAAAAAAAAACACAACAAAATAAACTGGTCTGACACTGATCATGAAGCGACAATATTTATCAGATTGTTTGACAAATCAATTATTTTCCATCTATTTGACTAATCTTTTAAATGATATGTGTGGTCTATTTAATATAAGTATTAACTAATGATTCTGTATTCAACTAGTAATTAAAACAATAATCCACAGCTTGGGGAAATCCCTGTTAAATATGTATTAACAGGAAGTAAATTAAAGCAATTAATGGTGCAATGACACAATAAAACATATTTAAAGAATGCTAAAGATGAAGAACATGGGCACTATTTTGGATATCCAGCATTTTGCTGAGAATATTTTATTAATTACCAAAACTTTAAATTTCCTTCATTGTGAATCTTCACAATGGGGCAACACTGTGTTGAAATATTTCAGGCAGATACGCATTGACAGGAAAATAATTTGATTTTTTATAAAATAGGCTGGTTTTGTGGATCATTATGTATGATCATTATACAGTAAGATTCGCCACCGAGGCGAAGGGCTCCAGAGCGGAGGATTGCGACGGGGGACCCTTCCTGAAGCGGCAAAACCGCGGCCAAACCCGCGAAAAGCAAAAGCGCAGGGAGCGAGAGGGAGCCCCAGCCCCCC
>NW_008795017.1:7052083-7054249 GCF_000699145.1 Aptenodytes forsteri
GGTGGTGTTGGGTTGATGGTTGGACTCGATGATCTTAGAGGGCGTTTCCCACCTCAATGATTCTATGATTCTATGATTCTATGATTCAGTTCTACCCCTTCAAAACCAAAGTTAACCTGAGATTTCTACATTTATTCTGTCTGCCATAACATGAACTGAGCTCTTTTGCTTTGCTTCACATGGAAGCAGAGTTTTTTGGGGCTATGGTATCAAACTGTCAGCTGGTGAGTTTCAGAAAAATGACACAGACTTTGAAATGCTAAAAAGTATTCTTGGAGAACATAAGACATAATTCCACCTTCACTTTTCCCAGAAGTAGTTTCCCTGCTGTGCCTTTCTGCCACAACTCATTTTTCTCTAGATATCTGGATCCAGAATAGTACAGACCCAGAACTGTACGCACCCAGCAAGGAGAGGGAAAAAAAAAATACTTGAAAGGATATGAAATATGGTCTGTGAGCAACATGAAGAAGGAGAATGGGTAGTAAGTGTTTGTTTTAATTAGAAATGTGATGCACCGAAATAAACTAACAGCTGAAAAATTAACAAGAACAAAATCCCTAAACAAAAATGGATATTTCTTTACATGCTTAATAGTATAACTGCAAGTCATTGTGAGTTTTGATAATTTACATACACTCTCAGCATGATTAACCAAATTCATGGATGAAGACTCCATTACGGATATCATTGGTGGCCCAGAAATCCCAAAGACACAAATGATGAAGGCTGGGACAGTGTACCTGGGAAGTAATGAGATATTCCTGCTACATTTTTATACTTTCTCCTAAGAATTTTCTTTCAGCCACTGTTGGTGACAGAATATGGGCTGGGGGGAGGCTGGTCATGTCCCAGCCTGACTGCTGAGACCCTTCTGTTCTAATCAGATTTGGCTGACCACCCCTTTAGGCCAGAAGGGCAAAGTCATTCTTCCTCCACGATCCCACTGCAGGAGTACAAAATGATTAGATATTTGTGGAATATTCTAGAGGTAACACAAATGCTTCTGCCTTTAATTCTTCTGTGGCATATAGCCATCTTCTTCATCTTACCTAGTGTAAACAAGTTCTATCCAAAAGTTTCAGCCAAATGGTATTCATGGCCTCCTTTTGAACATAAGCCCCAGCTGGCTCATTGAGTCACTTTCCTAACAGAAGGCATTTCCCTACTTTTCTGGAGTATTATTCATATGTTATTTCTTTCATCTCAGTTTATTGTTGGAGGAGCCAGAGATATGGTAGCTTGTATTCTAGATCCAGCTATAAAGTCAAGACGTTCATTACCATGGACTTTTCCTTAACTTTCCTTTAGTATCTAATAGTTCGGGAAATAAAAGTATAAATTTGCAAAACACTACAATAGCTACATCTCCCATGTGATACTGTAAAAAGATGACATTATTTCAGCACCTATTATGCTGAAGTATCTTTCTATGTGTTTAATATTCCTAGCACATAAATGTTATTATAATGTTATACCAGCAGTAAACTTGACCAAGTATATCCCAAGCTGGCCAATAATTTTACATAACTTTCACTGGTGTTGCCTATGCTGGAAATGAATTGTAAAACTAGGGACACAATAAAGGTATGTAGAATAATGAGCAGTCTACAGGAGGCAGAAGGGAAGATTATGTTCTCTTTGTCTCAGAACACAAGAAACAGGGCACATTCAATGCAGTTGGAAGAAGAGAAAATTATATCATAAAAGAAAAATACTTTTTCTCATAGTAGCAACTAAGGTGTGAATTCTTTACCATAGAAAGACATTAAGGAGTGCAATATAACAATATCCAGTACATAATAAGACATGTATATAGATATCAGAAACCCCAAGAATTATTATTTTAATTACAATGAACATTTTAGAATGGGTGCTAGTCTGTGTTTCAGGGCTCCAGTCAACTTCTAAACTACTATAGTTCAGAATGTGCCTGTATACAGCAGATAGTTCTTCTGCTGTCTACTGAAGTGTTCCTACATTATCTTCTAAATCTGGCTCAACCAGCAACAAGATCCAAATGGGACATATTATTCTTACTATGTAATATAACAAGACATATCATAGAATCATAAAATCATAGAATCATTTAAGTTGGAAAAGACTTTTAAGATCATTGAGTCCAACCGTAAACCTAACACTGCCAAGTCCACCACTAAACCATGT
>NW_008795017.1:7063066-7068318 GCF_000699145.1 Aptenodytes forsteri
CGTGAGAGCCGCCGGCTCCCGGCGGGCCTCTGTGCTCCCCTGTGGGTTCCCCGGCTCAGGAAACCCCCCTGTACGCCATGATCCCCTGCTTCACTGTGGGACATGCCTGCACCCGAGCTGATCGCCTGTGCGAGTGACCAAGAATTGGGTCTGGTCTGCATATTGGGCCTTCTGTTCCCCTCAGAAGAGTGTCTTCTATGACAATGACCCGTCTTTTTTTCTTTATGGAAGCAGTTTTGATGCAGGGTGTAGGCTGACTTAACCTTGGCAACACCTCCAACCTAAGTGAACCATCATCCTCGTCATTGTTCAGTTCCTTTTACAGAGCCTCGTACGTATTGTGCAAGGGCATCTGGGAAGGTGGGGTAGTCACGGGGGAGACATGCTTGCTGTGCCGGGCAGGAACTTGTTGCCATTGCCCCCTATCCCTTAAGTCACTGTGTTTAGCCA
The DNA here is from genome assembly GCF_000699145.1 of Aptenodytes forsteri. Lineage (NCBI taxonomy): Eukaryota > Metazoa > Chordata > Aves > Sphenisciformes > Spheniscidae > Aptenodytes > Aptenodytes forsteri. Next base: position 7,063,517 of record NW_008795017.1, read on the forward strand.
GATGGAGAGAGAATAGGGAATCCTCCATGTCATGTGCCCTGTCTGCCTGTTGGGCTTGACTCAGGGAAGGTAGGGTGCGATTCCAGTAATCTGCCTCTCTCTCGCACTCCCTGATACTCCTCAACCTACTCACCCCCTCCCAGAGCTCTGTCATTAAGCGGAGGAGTTCCTCTACCTGGGTGCACCTCCCACAGTGTGCTCACTGCTGCCGTCCAATACTGGCGTAAGAGCAGGGCACAGCCTGCAGCCTGACGCCTGGGTGGCAGCGTGTTCCCACCGCAGCTCTGTCTGGGAAGCTGCGTCAGTTGTGGTGGATGCAGAGCTTAGAGAGGCCATGGCTTTCTGCTGGGTGGATACCATTGCTCCCTGGGCAAGCTGGCAGAGCTTCAGCGCCCTGCCGCACAAACTGCCATGCCACACCCTGTTGGCGGCGCTCCCAGGGTCTTCTATTATATGGGGAGGGGGGCTTGGCTGCCATTGCTCCTGGCCTTGCCCAGGTCTCCTCAGCTGCTGCCACGTGAGCTGCGGGCTCCTGGCAGCTCTCTCTGCTCCCCAGAGGTTCCCCCGGTTCAGGAGATCCCCCTGTACACCACGCTGGAGCACTCCACTGCGGATTCTGCCAGCATCAGAGCTGCTTGCCTCGACAACTGAGTGACAGTCAGACAGAGAAAAAATGTCAAACTTGTTCCAACATATTTAATACTTAATGATGTATCCATAGTACAGATCTACCTGAGTTATTTTAGCTACTTCTAATTCTATTCCCTGAGTTCAAACTGGCCTCTGCTTATATTTTTATATAAGCTTTCCAGTATATTAATGGGGGAGGTTTAGTGAAATGGTTGTATTTCCTGCTACCATCCTTCCCCCAGCCATATTCAGGCTCTGAGTGCCAGGGACTTACATCAGTACTTTTACCTACAGCAGGTCTTTACTGAAGGACATCAACCAACAAGATGTAGCACACAAACTTCCAGGAGCATGGGCAGATGCTTGAGCGAGGAACCAAAGAGCAAGCAGAGAAGTTTTGAGAGGCTCCAGAGGATTTGAGATAAAATGCACTCTGATACAGCATTATAGTTTTGACTTTCATTGTGAACCTCAAGGCAGCCCTGCGTATAAGAACATGCTTTCCTGGCCACATGGGTAGGAGGTAAGGCAGTGATATTTAGATACTCCAAGAACGTGATCCTTGCCAGTGAGGAGATGCCTAAAATGAATCCCTGACACGGTCCTTCATTTCAAAACCCTCATTCCTGGTGGAGCAGTGGGGGAAGAATAGCAAGAAGTCTGCAAACCTTGTCTTGGGTAGTTTTCATTCCTTTCCAGAAGTACATCATATACACCTGTGGATGTGAACAGAATTTTTATTTCATCCTTAATAGAAAGAAAGGTCAGAAGGACATACATCTCTTGCACACAAATAGGTTGTTAGGCACCCGTTAGAAGGTTTTTTGTCTGTCCATGTCATTTGCCACAGCTACATTAATATAATACAGGCAGGATTCAATGTTATATTTATATACAAGCTCTTCTTCTCCCTTCTTACACCAGGTATTGCTAAGTAATTCCTGATGGGTAATAAGAGCTGAAAAAATACATTTTCAAGAAGACGTTGCTTCAGTTTTCAGAAAAGGAAAATATAAGAATCTTATTTCTGTGTGCACAGGTGTACGTAGATACAAAAGAAAATTGAAAACCAATTTAAAAGGAAATATTGGAAACAATCTGAGCAGGTTTCAGATGCTGCTATGGCTAAAATAGCTCACAAAATGACTTGGGGGTCTACCTTTCATTTCTCAATCCAGTCTACATGACCAAAGTCCATCAGTACACATTGAAGTGGAAAGCAGAAATTAAATTCATGTTTGTGTCACTTCAACCATAACACATGTAGAATTTTTTTTCAACAAGGACATTTAAACAAAGCACCATATTTTAAAAAAGAAAAATCAAGAAAAAATAAATCTGCTTTATAAATATAGCATTAAAAAAGCATAAACATGATCTGCATTGACTATAACTGCATCAGCTTTAATGGAGTTACAGCAACAGTGTATTGTTACACTTGTATCCTAGTTCTTCCATTGTTAAATTTATAGAGTAGATCGGATTAACAGTAAGAGCAGAAGGGACATCTTATATAATCGGTTATATTTTTATAGAGGTACCTTTTTACTTCTGTACGTATATTCTGCTCTGGTTTGAAGAGAGTATTCTTGTATCAGAAAATGAACAGAATACATATAAATTCATAGAACCATAAAGAATTCAGTATTTGAGTGGAATCTACTGAATGTATTCATGGCAGATGAAGAAATATAATCCAAAACATATGCCACTATCTCATTAAAAATAACTTTATAAAAAAGGAACTTTTTGAGTGATTTTTTGCTATATTTTTAGTGGGAGAGTATAGTATATGCATCAATACAGAGCTGTAGCTATTCTGAATACAAACTTCATCATTCTAGTTTCAATCATATTTGTGCACTGTAAAAAACACAAAACAATCAAACAAACATGCTTGTTTAGAATATGGTTACATGAAACCAAAGATCTATTACAACTGGTTGTTTCTAGACAAAGAGTGAATTATCTTTTCTTTCTGCATAGCAACAGGAAAAAGTGACTACTCAAAGGTGTAAAATAAAATTGGATTAGAGCATTCAGTCTAACCAAAGCAACCCACTAAGAAGTCTAAATAATAGAAATAATTTATTTATACTTATGTATAATTTTATTCTAAAGAATTCTTCATCAATCTTTGCTGTTACTGATTATTAAAAGTCATACTTTTGGTGATGTTCATTCTGTGGCACTACTAACAGCTTACTGAAAATGAGGACAGTTACAATTGCTTATAAAAATGCAAAACATTATTCTCCTTTTATGTCTTTGTTTCATTGAACTCTATAGATGAGCTGCCTCAGCTAAACAGGATTCTTTATGCATTAATCAAAAATAATTCATCTGAGTCTAGGCAGACTTCAAGATTTTTCTGTTCATTGGGATATAAATATTGAAATCCTAGGGCTTAGGATAAATTGGAATTTGAAGAATCAGCTCCAAGCTGAAACTTGTTGAGGTGAGGCAGACTATGTCCCAGTTCTACCACTGCAACTTTCATCATGTTTCACCGTCTTTTTTCTCAGAGTTCTGGAAAGGAGCTGAAGTGGAAAGGAGCTGAACTGGTATCCAGCCAGGAGGTGGAGAGTCTTTGCAGGAAGTCAGCACGTACTCCAAAGCTAACCTCTTGGAGTGAAAGAATAGCCTACTTCAGGGACTAGATATTAGGTTATTCAGAAAGCTCTGTTTAATTTAACTTGTCTTTTTATATATTATTCAGTAGACAAAATTCCCGTGACAGAGCAATAAAGAAGGTCAGTATGGTAGCCTGGGTCAAAATAAAGTTAATTTTTTGCTAGGTTATATAGCAAAAAGATTCAATGAGACTTGAAAGCATGGAAAGATGAATAATCAGTGTGATACAAAAGAAAGAGATGTATAAAGATGAAGTACAGTGAACTAATTTTTAACTAGCAATGACAGAAGTTATAATCATCATCATGTAAGGACAGACTTCTGGTATTCCAGTATACAGTCTTATGATTTAATGACTACTAAAAAGAAAAACATCTACTAGACAATACTGAACATATCTCTTATTCCTTTTAAATTTGATGTTTGTACATGGGGTAAGTGATTCTGGAGATTTTTAGACAGCTACTGTTCCCTAATATTAGTGTATAGCTCTCTTTTTATTATTAATAGTTTTCAAGTTTTCAACTTTGTAAGTTTTGAGATTTCAGAGGAAAAAAAAAGAGTGTTACTGATGCTAGCAGTATATGCATGGTAATTAATAGTTGGTTATATCAGTAGAGTAGTAGGTATATAATCTCATCTTCAAAACAGCATATTGTTTTAATATTGTACAGCATTTTTCTATTTGTACTTGTATTTGAGCAGAGTATGGATCAGTTCTTTCTGAATTTGCTTAAGTGACTTTACATTTCCTAAATAAATCAGGAGCTGTATTTCTCAAAAAGTGGAACTTAGTCAAAGATTAAGAGATCAGGAGAGATTTAGATCAAGAGAACAGGGTATGCTTGTTTTGCTGAAAAGTATTTACCTTCGATTTTATCTCAACCAATTTTGCCTACTTACTCCAGAAGACATTATTAGACATTTACCTTTATCTCTCATTCCTTTTAAAAAAGAGGAATAAATTTCCATACATTACTAAAAGGTTTCTTAATTTTATTTCATTATTTATCAAAATAAAAGTTAGCTATTCCACAGGATGACCTTTCCTATTAATAAAGTGATAGAATTTCTCATCATTCATTATGATCCAGTTAAAGAGCCTTTGATTATGTGTGAATTTTTTCTTTCCTCCTAAAGAGAAATACTCCTGTAGCCTATAAAGTCTCCTTAGTAATATGGATTCTTCTTACACATTATTTATTAGCAGGCAGGAATGGTTTCAACTGAACCTCAGTGTGGCTCTTTATCTCCAAAGAAAACTGATCTACCTAAAGGATATTCTTCAAAAAACACTGACAAAAATGCACATAGCAAACAAAGAGAAGAAAACACTTTATGCATGTTCTTCCACTTGCATCTGCAAACAACATACATAAGAATCATAGAATCATAGAATCATAGAATCATTGAGGTTGGAAAAGACCTCTAAGATCATCGAGTCCAACCATCAACCCAACACCACCACCCACTAAACCATGTCCCTAAGTGCCGCATCTACACGTCTTTTAAATCCCTCCAGGGATGGGGACTCAACC
>NW_008795017.1:7069722-7071707 GCF_000699145.1 Aptenodytes forsteri
TAAGTCCTATGTGACTTTTCTCTGGCACTTCCTTTTTTTCTAACAATTGCAGCAACCTTGGTAAATTGTTCCAGAAGGTACTTATTCTCTGACTGTCTGAAGGTTACAAGAATTCCTTTATAGTGTGTTTGTCTAATTTCTTCCAATAGGTAGGTCTTACTATACATTAGCCTCCTAAGTTAAAAGATGGCCTGTTAAGTTCTATGTTAAAATTATGTCTTTTGAAAATCCTCACTGACTATGACTGTGTCATACTTCAGCCATCTTTTTTCTAGTGAAAACAGTGAATTTTGAACTATTTAAAAACAAACAAACAAACAAACAAACAAAACCTCAATCCCTCCAAATAAAGAAATGCCAATCTGAATTTTGGGAATGGAGATTAGTGAATGCTTCTGACTGTGCCACACAGAAAAGTAACAACTCATATTCATGGATGCAGATACTTTTGTTTGTTTGAGCCATGACTCATCCACACTGGCAGTTCTGCTCAGAAATCTGCCAAAAACGTTAGAGCTGCACCTTGTTTTGGATGAGAATCGCTCATGTAGGTCTTAGCTACTGCTGACGTATATCTGGAGAGCTCAGAATATGGACAAACCAGGCATCTGACAGAGAAGTGTCAGTACATTTTATTGAAAGCACAGGATCAAATTAGATAAATATACTAACCATTAATATGTTCCACAGGAACTCTATGAATTTAATTCAATGAACAATAAAAAGGAATACAGGAAAAGATTAATCAATCAGTCTCCCAATTTGAATGGTGATAGCATCATAAAATAATGAAATGAATGATAAATACCACATATCATTTAAAAAGAAGAATAATTTTATTACTCTCCCCACTCCACATGCACATAAGAATCATGAAGAGAAACTATGTTTCTAGATATTGTAAATTCCCCCTTTTTAAAGTAAATTTTATGGAAACAAGAAGAAGACAATTAAGTCTTGATCTAACCCTGAACTTTTTCCAGGACCAGCTGGGTCCTTAAGAGCTGGGTCCTAAAAAGAGATTTCCTACAAGACATTTCCTTTAATAGTGATCATAATGTTCCCAAATTCAACATTGTCTCTTAGAAATAGATAAAAAACAGACCAATACAAAGAAACAAGACCCTCAATACAATATCTTCTTTCTTGAAAAAGTGGAACTAGATAAAACAGAGAAATAAAGAAGTTTGTTGGTTATAGGCCATCTTGAGTACTGTGACCTGTGCTTTTTAACATATTAATAAATTGTATGGCAAAAATAGGGCAAACAGTGGGATGTCAAAGTCTTCTGCTAACAAAGCATTTTTTGTAATTGGTTTAGGTTTCAGTGACCAGTATCCCAACATTCACACCTTCTATAACTTCTGCTCGGCTTTTTACAGGAACTTACTTTCGCTCTGCCCCCTAAGGAGGCCATGCCACCGCACACGTACATCTCAGAAAGCATAACCTCATGAGGCTTAAGGGGAATCTGTCATCTACCATGAAGCCTCAATATCTGAAAACAGCGACAAAGCAGGAAGATTAAATTCTTCATCGATAAATGTAAATAGGAAATGACCTGCTGATTAACGACCTTACAACAGTGGGCTCTAAATTATTTTTTAGCAGTCTGGAGAGGGATTTTGAAGTCACTGTGAGTAGCTTCCTGGAAACATAGAAACAATACTTAATGGCAATCCACAGGAAAGAATTATGTACAAAGTAATAGAGTTTGACAAAAAATATAACTACGCTGCTGCTAAAGTATATGGTGTGGTGCACCCACACCTTGAATGGTGTTTGTAGTTCTGATCATTTTAGTTAAGATAAGTAAATGACACAGACAAGACCTGAACAGATGACCAGGGACACTAGAAAGGATGTTTACACTTAGAAGACAAATGACTGAGGAGGAGCATGTTATACAGATTTATAAAATCATGAATGGAAAAGGTGAACATGGAGTGGATATTTACTCTTTCAGCTAGGAAAAATCAATAAAA
>NW_008795017.1:7071774-7075378 GCF_000699145.1 Aptenodytes forsteri
GATTTAAGTTAAGATGCTGTGAAAACTAAAACTGCAGAATTAAGTCTTTCAAAAAAAAATAGACTCAGTTGTGGAGTACAGATTCATTTGTGGCTATTAAAAATCAGCCATTTTCTACATCATTGGTTGCTGGAAGATGGAAGGGACAATTGCTACTCAGCATATGCCATGCTTTTAAAGAATACTGCATCCAGCTTTGGGAACCTTAAACTAGAAGAATTATTGATAAAGTAGAGCAAATCCAAGAGGTCCACTAAGATGGTTGGGGGATGAAGCACTTGCCCTGTTGAAGTTGAAGGAGTCTGGAGAAGAGGCAGCTTTGAGGGGATTTAACAGCAGCCCCCCAGTACTTACAAGAAGGGCATGGAGAAGACAGAACCAGGGTTCTTCACAGTGGTGAATGGCAGGAGATGAGAGGAACTGAACATAAACTGGAATAAAAGAGTTTCAGACTGGATATAAGGGGAAACTTTTTCACCACAAAAACAGCTAAGCAATGCAGCAAGTTGTTCAAAGTTGTGCAGTTTCCTTTCTTGGAGATTTTCAAGACCCAAATGGATAAAGCCCTCAGCAACCTGGTCTGATATCACAGACCACTGCTTTGAGCAAGTTAGAGTAAAGACCTTCCATGTTGAATTATCTTATGAATTTATAATCTCATGATCTTCTTCAGTTTCCACAGTGTTGACACAATAATTCCTCTAGTTCATCTTGGTAGTTAAATGAGAGAATGATGATCCTGATGTGAAGATAGTTAAATCTTTTGAACTAATAGCAAAGAAGTAAAAGCTTGACTTTCCTGAAATAACAGCAAAATGCTCAAGACTTTGTGGCACTGGTATTCTACTTATTTCATTAAGTAGCACTGATCTGCTTATTTCAGTGGTAATTTGTCAGACAATACATTTTTACAAATTTCAGCCCCAAATTAATGAAGCTTATAACTCTTCCTTATTTGAAGGAAGTTTAAACATAAACTATGTAAGTCACAATTAGATTCTCCTGGGAGATCATAAATGGGATTTAGGTTGTAAACACAGATGTATGGACTTCTTGCACAGGCAAAATTTAATCCATACATAGTTATTCACTGACATTGCTCATACAGAAAAGGTTTTCAGGACTGATAATGAAGCTAATAATGAAGAAAGAGCAAGTACTAGATGATTTAATCTCACAAATATACTGCAAAAGCAAGTCCGTATATATTATTCCTGTCACAAGAAAGCTGCAATCTTTTGGTTTTCTGTTTAGATTAACATCAACTTGAAGAAGAGTGCTAGTTGATAAAAAACACTTCAGAGAATTAAAACTGAAACCAGAAAACCAGACATGATAAGAATGGTACATGATTAGCTATTGTACTAAAAAGAGTTTAAATCACTTTTAACAAAACTGTAGTAGAATGATCTGCTTGGGTAAAACTATGACCTGTCTGGGTTTTCTGATGGTCTATGACTCTCTATTCAAAATATGTTGCAATTATAATTTACCCACCTACATCTCTGTGTTCAAATGCTCCCTGTAAGGTTGGTTAAGCTGTAACAAATTATGAAAGCAAATTATTTTAATTTCTAGATATCAACTGCTCCATCAGTAAGGAGAAAATCACAAACGTAAGAGATGAAATGAGCAATGTGATTAAAATGCTATCTGTGTGCTTGAAAAAATCCTAGTGATTTTAGGAATGTTAGAAGTTTCAAGATTGTCTCTATCTTCAGACTAAGGTGGTAAATCCACAATATCTGTAAAAGCAGAATGAGCATCCTCAGACTGCTCAGTGTATAACACCACCACTAGCATTTTTATAGCACTTTTCAATGAAAGTGCTCCAAGCATTTTAAACAGGAGACTATGTTTCATTAGCCTTATTTTATGTTCATGGAACAAACATACTGAGAAAGTGGCAAAAAAAATTGTGGGAACAAGATCACTACTGAGGTCTTATAATTCCAAAGTCCTAAAGAGCTACGCTTTAGTATACTGTTCCTAGGCTTCCTTTTAGCTGCCCTGAAGATGTAGACTGTCCAGAAAGGAGAGACATTCAACTTCATGTGCTTCTCTCATGACTTTAGGAGGATGTGTATGCAGTAGGTTCAGTACACATGTGTGCATGTATATGGAAATCCATAACAAAATTGCTGCAGTGATAAGAAGGGGATTCAGTATTAGCTGATGTTCTCACCTACTTCTGATTCTGACTCACTCCCACACTAGCCCTGCAGTTCAGCACTCTGTAGATCACAGCCAACATACTGCATCTAGCTTTGGGACCCCAGTATGAGAAGGAAATCAATAAACAAGGGTGAGTTCAGTGCGGGACTACCAGGATGGTCAGGGATGAGAACACTTGCCCTGTGAAGAGAGGCTGAGGGAGCTGGACTTGTTCAGCTGTGATTTCGTAATGGGAAATATTCTGGTTTTATTCAGGACAATATTACCATATATGCAGGCTGTGTGAAATGTGAAGAGCTTGTTATCTTCATGACACTGCTAATTGATAAAAATGTGTATTAATTTACCTACTCTGCTCATAATGTGTAAACTACTATGTCAGCAATTTTAGCTACTAATGACTGTGGAGTTTAATGGCACTTAGAAAATCAGAACATAGAGTATGAAGTAGATTTTCTGTTACCTTGAAAACAGAGGTTTTCATTGTAAGGAAAAAAAAAATTCCCTGGAAGACAGGGACAGCAAGCAGGATGAACCCCCCATAATCCAAGAGGAAGCAGTCAATGACCTGCTACGCCACCTGGACGCTCACAAGTCTATGGGGCCGGATGGGATCCACCCGAGAGTGCTGAGGGAGCTGGTGGAGGAGCTTGCCAAGCCGCTATCCATCATTTATCATATAAGTGAAATTTTTCATATAAGTGTATTTCTTATAGTAGAAATTACTAAAGAAAAATAAAGCACAGGAATTAAAGTACAGAATGAATAAATGAATATCTGTTCAGTGTTTAAGACTGTAAATAGTTCAGAGTTATTGAAACTACAAATTCTAAAACAAAACAAAACAAACAAAACAAACAAAAAAATCCACTCCTAAATGCTTCGTTATTACAAATCTATGAATGATAAATATAACATGCAGTAAGTAATTGAAAGGTAGCATTTAAAATTACATGCTCTAAAGCAAAATGTTTAGAAAGGCATTCATACAAATCTTATCTAGACCTTAACCTTGAAAATACTTGAGCACATGTATACCTGTAGCTGTGAAAAAATTGCTTGAATAAGTCAAGCTATTAAGCTTTTAAGAATGGATTAAAAACAGTACAGAGGAGCATTTATATTTAACAGGAATCAGAGGATAAAGCAATGATGTCTTTAGACTAAACTGACTTAGATACCAGACTCCATTAATTTCCATGAAAGTCTGCAGAAGTAGAATAGAATCATAGAATCATTAAGGTTGGAAAAGACCTCTAAGATCATCGAGTCCAACTGTCGACCCAACACCACCATGCCCACTAAACCATGTCCCTAAGTGCCTCATCTACACGTCTTTTAAATACGTCCAGGGATGGGGACTCAACCACTTCCCTGGGCAGCCTGTTCCAATGTTTCACCACCCTTTCAGTAAAGAAATTTTTCCTCA
>NW_008795017.1:7079117-7084522 GCF_000699145.1 Aptenodytes forsteri
CCTGAAGTCCCTTTTGATCACTGCAGGACTTCTCTCTGCAACCTCATCACTGCCAGCCTGTATAACAAATAGTGGGTAGTAATCAGAAGGCTGTACCAGGCCAGGGAGTTTCCTAGTAAAGTCTCTGACCCGGGCCCCAGGGAGGCAGCAGACTTCCCTGTGGGATGGGTCTGGTCAGAATATTGGGCCCTCTGTTCCCCTCAGAATGGAATCGCCTACAAAAATTACCCTCTTTTTTTTCTTAGCAGAGGTAGTCATAATGCGTGGGGCTGAATGCCTCACCCTAGGCAACCTCCTGGATGGACCTTCATTTACATCCTCATTTTCCTGGCCCTCAAGTTCCAGGGCCCCATGTTGTGTAAGGGCAACTGGGAAGGTGAGGGAGGCCAGGCGGGGGGGTGCATATGGGTGCAGTTTCATGCCTGAAGCCTCAGTGCTTCATAAGAAAAGGAGTCTACACAATTAACAATTAATAAAAACTTGATAAATCACATACTTCTGCTGGAAAGTATGTGATTTCTAAGAAATGGAAACTTCAAATGGGCCGTCAGTGTGAAGGGGGCTGTGAAAGTCCAATATCAGATATGTTGGACTTACTGAATGTGTGCAGTGTAAGTGTTTTGAGTATACGCAGCATTGCTGAAGAATCAGACTTCTATGCATGTGTACAGCCACTCCATATTGCATGTGTGCCATTTCAGTTTTCTATATCCATCCACTTTTGCACCACCAGCCTGTGGTTCCCTCAAGATAACTCTGCTTGTGAAGATGTCCGTCTTGAATCCTGTGCAATTTACTCAGTGACTTCATTTCATTACAGACAATTGTTTTAGACGAATAACTAACACTGTGGTTTTGACTCAAACCACAATCCTATTGGCAACATGTATATGCAGTTTATTAGAGGGTGAAATGGTGTATTGAATAAGAATTTTTCTTGGTATTGTTTGGATTATATAGGCTGTTAAAACTTATGATTCGTCTCATATTTAAACAATAGATAAACCATTAGGTAGCTAAAGGGCACCAACACATACATCATATAATTATTACTGTACAGTGGATGTAAGTTAAGAACCACAGTCTCAGAAACTGTATTTGCATCAGTTGCAAATTAAAGGATCCTGTAACCCAAGACTGGATCAGCCATCTGACCTAGGGAGCCATTGCATGTTATGGCAATCATTTGGGTAATTATGGTACTGGTTGCCCAGATTTTTCATATGCTCTGTTAAAAAAGATCCTTTATCAGATGCTATAGTCTCATTTATCTAGAATCTGATAGGATCCTGTTTGAACTCCTGACTGGAGATAACAACAGGAAACAACCTAACCTCAGTTCCCTATAAAGTAATAGAACAAATAATTAGAAGGAAAAACATAAAACCACCAAGAAGAATTTATAATAAACAAGCAAGAATAATTTATTTAAAAAAACCCAGCTGCTTATGATTATGAAGACTAGAAGAGCCAGTCATTTTTTCTTTTTTGAAGAGTTAGAAGTCTACTGGATAGAGGAAGAGATTTGATAGGTGCATTAGTGTGATTCAGCAACTGCCAGCTCATATCTTGCAAAACTTCTTACAAAATTCAAATTGAATTGTGCACACATTCAAACCAATGATCAAAAACCATTCCAAAAATTTGGTAACATTTTAGATAAACTGGAATCCTTCTGAATACGAGGGTGTCCCTGCTGAAATGATAATCTTGTAAAAGTTCTGCTATCTAACCTGCCATCCATGCAGACCTAAGGCATGTTTACACACTTGCAGGAACAAGGCTGTACTCATTCTGTTGTCTTGATTGCTGGTTAGTTGAGTTTTTTAAGACTTTTTTTGGAAGAATTGTGCTCATGGAGTCTGTTAGTCAAAGTCTTCCCTGTTTTTCCTGGTGATATCTATGCTTACCAAATTGTCTGTTGAGGCATGCATGTGTGTCTTCTATTGTGGTGAACTAATAGGATCCTGCCCTCAAGTGACAAGTATTCTAGCATCAGGAATGGTAAACAAAGGTGATACACAAAAGTAAATTTTCATCATCATTGGGAATAGGCAGAAACTCACTATTTACCAGCTGAGCATGTACTTCCTGATATTTTGCGTTAAGAGCATAGCTGCAAGTTGCCCACATATGGTACGTTGTCAAAAATTTTGTTATAAAAATGTGTTTTCGATGGTTTTGCGTGTCATTCTCTGACATATGACACAGGGAAGTGATATTTTTTTTGGCAAGAAATACTTTGTAGAACACTCTCACCTGGATTCAGTGGATTGTAAGTTACCTGCAAAATCAGAGTTATCTTATTTCATACCTGAAACCAATATATAACTAAAAGCATTTCAAACCCTGTCAGGCATTCAGAAGTGTGTGGCTCTGATTTTATTGCCAGTAGGGAATAGTTATGGAAACATGAATTAGTTATAGCTTGAAACTTGTATTTCATGTGAATAGAACTGCAACTTTTAAATGTGATACTGCTGAAGTATGACTGATTGTCCCAAAAGACTGTCAAAACATGGTATGTCAGATTCAGCTTCCTTCCACAAACATATCACAACCTGTTTTGATAGGGAAGGGATATAGTTTAATTATTTGTTTTTAATCTGACTCCAGACCTGACATATGGCACTTCATTAAGTTCTTTTCACTTGTTCTGTTAAAAACAACCATCCACAAAGGAGGCATGCAATTTCTGGCACAAAAGATAAACTCAGAAAACTTTGTGCCATCCTACAAGGTCAGCCAACCTGAACTTAACACCTGACTCTGGTTTTGAAGGAGAACTGTCACTTAGTACAACAACACATGTAACAGCCTGGTAGCAAAGAAACTTTTCATTTATACCTCAGAACTTTTCCGCTGCCACAGAGTCCAATAATCTATCAAAATCAAATAATAAATTCATAATCCACTACAAAAATGCAGGTCAATACTGAAAAATCTGAAATCAAATCAGAAAGAAAAGGACATGGGTAAGCTGTTTCCCAACTTAGACAGTACCTTATTATCATACAGTGAGGCTTTTGAATCCCAGAAATCCATTCTACAGCATGCAGAAATTCAAGGCAGATACAGCAGCTGTGACATTATTTGAAATTGAGAGCTAGTCATTCAGTATTTAGGCTAAGGCTTTCAGAGAGGATGAAAGTCCCCAATAAAGCCCAGCATCCTCTGCAAGAATGCTACATAAAGCACAGAATTACCATCAGGTACATCATGGAGCATTAGGGTAAAATAATGGTATCTTGAACTTGCACAGCACGTTTCATTTGGGGAACAAAAAGTACTTTACAGGCATGTGATTTAGGCCCTGCAAATGTTTTCTGCCTATGGGTCTCTAAAAGGTGTATTTTCTCTTGCTGAGTTTCCATTTACATTGTTCTTGGTGACCATCTTTCCCCACGGAAACAAGCAAGATTTCAGTCCCTGAAGTACACCACAGTCCAGGAAAATAATGTTTTATCCCTCAGCCTTTCTGCCTAATATAACATCTTCCCAGCCTGAGCAAGAACTTTGGTTTTCTAGCAGTCATGTTCTTATCACCTCCAACCCGGAACCATACCCAGAGGAGTATCAGAAGAAAAGCGTCCTGGTTAACACACTTTCTGTGGTGGGAAACCAGAGTTTGAGGCATTCTTCAGCTTAAGGAAGGATCTTCCATTTACCACCCATCTTACTAGTTTGATACAGGCGAAGTACCACTCTCCAGCTTCCTCTGGAAGCTATGCAACACAGAAATAAGTGATTTGCATGTCAAGGTAGAGCCTGGATCTGTTTTGCTGTGGGTCAGATATTATGTTTACAGTTATATTTAAGCCCTTATGTATGTGCTGGAAAGCCAGTTTGCAGCAGAAAAACCCATCCTACTACAATTTCCCAACTCTAGCTGGGAAAGAATATTTTTAATGGAATGTTATTACTGTTACTTGAGAGCAAAACATGTGTAACTTTCCTTAGGAAGCATGTTGCATATTATCAAGCAAAAGTTCCTTTACACTAAATGAAGGAGCATGATAGGTGTAATTGTCAACTCAAAACAGAGAGTCAAAGGGTTTAAGTAGCTCTTCAGACATCTGGAAATCTCTCTCTCATGTCTTTAATATACCAAAGCCTCTGAGTCCTCTGTTGGTGATATTAAAGCTCTGAAGATACCGACAAATTTGGGAGGAATGTGTTATAATTTAACACAGAGAATTATTGTAACTTGGAGTCTTCAACCCAGAGAACTGACATGTTTTGCCATAGGGTGAATATCCTCCTTGCTTTTCCAGCTACACAATTCCTTGTCTCATTTAAAAAAAAAAAAAAGATTTTGTTTTCCCTGAGGCTGTTTTGCTTCCATTTTCTGAAATACCTTCCTTAGTGTTGACAGATACTCAGTATAACTTCTGCTTGGGCTGAGAACATTGTCATTCCTCCCTAAACCATGAGGATACCTTTCAACAAATTTTGTGTCCCTCTGAAAATTTTCTAGCACTGACAATATCCCATATGGCAATCTACTGTGCTGGCTTAAGTGGCAAATTTTTTACATTCCTACTCCAGACTCAATGGTTATTACTCCTTTAGATTCCTACAGGTTTTACAGCCATCTCACACAACCCTGCAAAACCTGCTATGCAGAAAAGGGATCACCAGTCTAGAAAACTGACCTGCAGTAACTTTGCAGTCTTCTCAGGAGCAGACAGCCATGTCCCAGGAAAGCACAGGCACTGGGAAACTGCATTCAGAAAACTGCAGTGATAACCCAGTGTTCTCTTCTTTTAACTCATCTATCTTAGTGGCAATTTCTTCTGTCATTTCTATCTTAGAGGGCCAAACATAGAGCTTGCCATCTGGATGTGTTACACTGTCCAGTCCAAGTAACCAGAGTAGCTCTTGCATTCATTAGTGCATTTGTACTGCTGATAGATACAGTCACTGATCGCAGCCACTAAAGGCCATGCTTTGTGCTCCTTTTGACCCTACGTTAGTAATTGCAATGTCCCACTTTCCTCCAGACAGAATGTGATATTTACATGATCCTCCTTTACATTCTTTCCTCTCAAATTCAGAAGCTCTCTTCGTTTTTCCTTTTTTCCTAGTATTTTTAGTTCATATTCCTACATTTTATAGGGTCATAGAATGGATTGTGTGGGAAGGGATCTCTGAAGATCATCTAGTCCAACCCCCCTGCCATGGGCAGGAACATCTTTCACTAGATCAGGTTGCTCAAAGCCCCATCCAACCTGATTTTGAACACTTCCAACGATGGGGCATCCACAACTTCTCTGGGCAACCTGTTCCAGTGTCCTAACACCCTCATCATTGAATCATAGAATCATAGAATCATTAAGGTTGGAAAAGACCTTTAAGATCATAAGTCCAACCATCGCCCCAACACCACCATGCCCACTAAACCA
>NW_008795017.1:7085294-7089400 GCF_000699145.1 Aptenodytes forsteri
ATCATTTTCATGGCCCTCTTCTGGACCTGCTCTAACAGGTCCACATCTTTCCTGTGCTGGGGGCCCCAGAGCTGGATGCAGTACTCCAGGTGGGGTCTCACCAGAGCAGAGTAGAGGGGCAGAATCCCCTCCCTCAACCTGCTGGCCACGCTTCTTTTGATGCAGCCCAGGGTACTGTTGGCTTTCTGGGCTGGAAGTGCACATTGCTGGCTCATGTCCAGCTTTTCACCCACCAGTACCCCCAAGTCCTTCTCGGCAGGGCTGCTCTCAATCTGTTCATCTTCCAGTCTGTATTGATACCAGGGGTTGCCCCAACCCAGGTGCAGGACCTTGCACTTGGCTTTGTTGAACTTCATGTGGTTCGCACAGGCCCACTACTCAAGCCTGTCAAGGTCCCTCTGGATGGCACCCTTCTCTCTAACGTATTGACTGCACCACTCAGTGGTGTCATCCACAAACTTGCTAAGGGTGCACTCAATCCCCCTGCCCATGTTGGTCCCAATACGAACACTTGAGGGACACCACTCGTTACTGGTTTCCACTTGGACATTAAGCATTGACTGTAACTCTTCTTTTAACTCTTTTGCTAACCCTTTCTCTCCCCACGAACAGCTGGCAAAGCTGCTGGGGGTGGGACAGAACACAGGGAGCCCCCACATTCCTTCCTAGGAGACACTCAAACAGAAGTGGCCAGACCTGCGTCCACCAAACATAACTGACCATCCACTGACCATAGCTGATCATGGCACTGCCAGCCCTGTGGCACCCACTGTGTGGCCCCTGGGTCCCCCCAGTGCCCCAGCTACTTCAGCCATTTGTCTTCCCCAAAGCCTTCTATGCCAGAGGTAAGGACTGACCCTGACCCCAGCAGCCCAGGGACGCACTTTGGGGAAATACACAGCCCTTCCTCCATTACACCTCTCCTTCCTCCTTCTCAGTCCCCTTGTGTGCCCTCCTGCCCCAGCTTGGGATGTGACCACCAACGTTTGCTCATGTCTCTCTTTCAGATCAACCAACCTCTGCCAACTGCCTGGGCAGGAGCAGCAGCCCTTCCCTGCATCCTGGGCACCCCCGGCGAGGGTGACACCTCAGGCACCCTGGGCATCCTGGGCACCCCCATCTGCCCTGGCACCTCAACACTCCCATCCCCCCCAGCTCCCCAGCACCTCCAGGACCTGTGAGTCTCTTGTCTCCTCCATCCCCCCCGGTCACCTCCAGCATCCCCAGCACCCCTGTCCCCCTGGCAGCTGTAGCACATGGGCTCAGCAAGGCATGGCGAGCATACCTGCTGTCACCTGGGCAAGACCTGCCCAGTAAATATAATTTACAGATAATTTCCCAATATCTTGGGGTCATCTCTCCTATTTCACCTCCCTTGTTTTCAAACCCCATCCCACTGGCACAGCAGCTCACCCCACAGGGATCATCCCTGCCACAAGCTCCCCACTCACCTGGCACAGAGCAGGGGGACGTCCGTGCTCAGGGACGGCTCAGCGGGTGTCCCAGGAGACTCCCCCTGGCCCCCAGCCCAGCACACCTCCCTCTCACCCATGCAGGTATACAAATGGTTCTGTGTGGCGGCTGCTTCAACCCCCACGTCTTCTGCTTTGAGTGGATGAGCACCAACCTGTCTCCATCAGCCACCTTCGCAATCAGCAACGGTGTTGCTTCTCCACCAGGTGCTGCCCTGTGGGGACCCCAGGGCTGCGGGCTCCCCCTGGCCTGGGCAGACCAATGGACCCCCCCACTGCCAACCGCAGCTGTTTGTGCCCTACAACAGCCAGGGGAGAGCAGTGGCCCCAGCCCCCCCAGGGCTACCACCCTCCCTCCCCAGCTACCACCACCTCTAGGGGCAGTACACACAGCACAGTCTGCCCAGCATAGCCATCCCCTTGAGGGCACTCCTGGGCAGTGGCAGCCCCCCAGGCAGTGATATCCACATGGATGATGGCACCCTCCCAGGTGGTGACATCCACCCAGGCAGTGATGTCCCCATGGATGATGGCACCCTCCTGGGTCATGACATCTCCCTGGGCAATGATGTCCCCATGGAGGAGGGCACCCTCCCAGGTGGTGACATCCTTCTAGGCAGTCATGTCCCCATGGAGGAGGGCATCTTCCCGGGTGGCAACATCCCCCTACACAGTGACATCCTCCCCAGCCCCTCTGCCACCCTCCATGTCCAAGGCATGAGGGACCCCATGGTGATTTCAGCCGGTGACATTGTGCTGCCCGGGGAGGTGCTGCTGGCAGAGGCTATGAGGCATTTGGATTGCTCCCTGGGGGCAGTGGGGATCAGCCAGGATGGTCCCAGCAGCATGCCCAGTGACCCTACCATCCCCCACCACAAGATCAGCTCACACTGGCTGCCCAAGAAGATGCTCTCCGCTGACTACAGTGTCCCCAAGACCTCCAAAGCCATCCTGAGCATGGAGCACTACAACACTACCAGGATGAAGCCTGAGGATCCACAGCAGGATGCAGGGACAGACCTGCCACCACCCCAGGGCAGCATGTCCCAGCACGACATCAGACTGGGAAAATGAGGAAAGAAGTGGCAGAATGGCTCATTGCCAAAAAATAGCAGCAAGCACAAGGCTCCCGCAGCCAGTGCTGCAGCAGGAGGGTGGGATTAGGCTTGTTGCAGGGATCAGATGGTTTTGGGGAGTGAGGGAAGGGGTGTGTTGATGATGTAGGAGCTTTGTTGACTGTTCTGTACTCAGTTTTTCCATTAAAAGCCATTTATCCAGAACCTCTCCGTGCCTGCATGGGATGGGGAGGGAGTGCAGGGAGCACCAGGAAATAGTGCCAAAGAGGTGCAAAAGCATCGCTGAGCCCCAAATCAGTTTGACCAAGCCCCAAAGGGCACCAAGCCATCCCCAGGGCTGAGTCACCACCAGTGGTGCAGGCAATCATGGGGGGTGACTCCCCTGTCCCCTTTCCCAGGAGAAGCAGCCCTTTGGAGGGGGAGCCAGGACAGATGGGTCCATGCAGGACTCATGGAACTGGCCCCACGCATAAAGCAACCCTGACCCCTGCAACCCTGGGCACCATCCTCCCATCCTGGGGCTTTAGCAGGGTGCTGTACCTGCTCCCAATGACCCCATCATGTCCCCACACATCACACTGCAGCCCCAGAGATGCCTCCTCCAGGCTGCCCTGGGGCAGTATTTAACAGGGGCAATAAGGCACAGGGTCTGCCTGCCATAAGGCAGAGGTAAGAATGTTGTGGGGCACCATATCAAAGGCCTCACAGAAGTCCAGGTAGATGCCACCCGTAGATCTTCCCTTGTCCATTGATGCAGTCACTCCATCATGGAAGGCCACTGGATTAGTCAGGCACAATTTGCCCCTGGTGAAGCCATGCTGGCTGTCTCTCAAGGGGCTGCTGAGCTGTGTCTTTCCATTTTCTAGCTTTGCAGTCACCAGTTGTGAAGCATTTATGACTCTCAGACACTATTCATTTACAAACTGGTAAAAATGAGCTCTCTAAAGCAGAAACATCCTTCTCAGTAAACTGCCTTGGTATTTTATTTGAATGAGGAGTAGTTCTCCTGCTATGTGTGCAAATCTTGTAAATTCTTCACTGTTGCTTCTGTCACCGTTGTTAATGCTACTGTTCGCAAAAAATGTTCAAGTTCCCTTTTGCCTGAAATCACTTTTGAATTCACTCACTACTAAAACACCACAAGCAGATTTGCTGCACACCATACCTCCTGCAACATCCCTAAGTAACCACTATACAGTTGGTCTTTTTTGATGTGCCAGGCTAATAGCTATCGTTTCATTTTGCACTTCTCATGATACCAGGGAATGTGAAATACTCTTATTTTTATTTTTAATATATTGCTGCCTATCCTCACTTTCTACAATTGTTTCACAGATTTTCAATATGTTTCTGTCACTATTTCTTTTAATCACCAGATTTTCTACACAATAGCCCATTTACATCAACAGAATCACTATGACCAGAACTGTCAGGAGACAGTTATGCACATTCAAGTGTGCGTAACTTGTATTTTATATAGAATCATAGAATCATAGAATCATTGAGGTTGGAAAAGACCTCTAAGATCATCGAGTCCAACCGTCAACCCAACACCACC
>NW_008795017.1:7092318-7097506 GCF_000699145.1 Aptenodytes forsteri
GCACCAGCCCCTGAGCCACGCGTTGATCAGGTGTGTTTTCCTGTTCCTTTCAGTATCCTTCCCTGCCACTGTAGGGATAGAGGAAAACACTACCTGCGCTCCCGATCCTTGAACCAGTCGCCCCAGTGCCCTGAAGTCCCTTTTGATCACTGCAGGACTTCTCTCTGCAACCTCATCACTGCCAGCCTGTATAACCAGCAGCGGGTAGTAATCAGAAGGCCGTACCAAACCAGGGAGCTTCCTAGTGATGTCTCTGACCTGGGCCCCAGGGAGGCAGCAGACTTCCCTGTGGGACGGGTCCGGTCGGCATATCGGGCCCTCTGTTCCCCTCAGAAGGGAATCGCCTATGACAATTACCCTCCTTTTTTTTTTTTTTATATACCCCTGTCTGGTTTTATATACCCCTGTCTGGTTTGAAAATCTGATTCCATATGAGGAGCCAGATGCTGAACACTTCTGAAAAAGTTCATTTTGTATACAAAATTCTCAAACTGTCTTGAATAGCTAAAAATGCAGACCTAATGTGCCTTTTACCTTGATGTAACATAACACATCTGTTCTTGTTGTCCGCAGTTGTCTTCACTTGTAATGGAGAGCCGTGAAAAACTCTCCAATGTAAGACCAGAACTACAAATGATATGCAGCACCAGTTATTCAGTCTGAGTGAAGGGCAAAGCTTATGGCATAGGCACAGAAACTGCTTCAACATTGCTTCTAGGATGATGTGCTTGCTCCAGTATCCTTCCCTGTGGGAGTTTTTGTTCGATTGATTGGTTGGTTTGGGCTATTTGATTGTTTGTTTGTTTAACTATTATGGTTTTTTATTTTGTTTTGTTTTGCTCAGGATGGTTGTGCCTAGTGACAATTACCTTAGATTAAGCCCAAAACAATTTAGTGAAGAATGACCATTCCTATCTGAAAGTTCATTACTGCAATTTGTTTTAGTCTTTGGAAAGTAAAACTGTATAGGTCAGCAATTTAGGTAATATTAAAATCTTTGATCCGTTATGTCCAAGTTTCTTTAGGCACAAAGGAGTTGTGGCTACTGGTCCATTATTATAATTTTTTGAAAATTTTAGAATAAATCTCATTTAATACAATAATAATAAAAGTATTACTTGAATTTTAAAACTGCAATAATGTTTTAAAGTCTTGATCTTGTAAGTTCGCAAGCAGTGAAACATACAAACCACAATCTTGTGATGGACAACTCAGTAGTCAAAGGTGAAAATATGTGGTGCAATAATCTAAAGGACCATAATCTAAAACGTCACTCTGGATGAATTTAACTGAAGACACTTCTGCATGAATGTGAATTTATCAAATGTTGTACACCAAATTTTATGACTCGTTAATACCAGTACCAACAAAAGTATTTAATCAGTTTCTTTTAGGCTCTGAATACACCATTTGCAAATGTGCAAAAGTGTTTTCCAAAATATTAGCTGGATGATAACTGAAACGATCCTGAAAAAGAATATTTTCTTGAATAAATGTTTTTTTTTTCCTCCTGAAGTGCAACTTCCTGTTTAAAATGTCATCCAACATTAGTTAAAGAAATATATTCTCCCCATCTAACCTACAAATTCATGTTATTGAAATGATGGTCAAAACTACCATCGAATTTACATTTTGCATTTTTCATCTACAATAAATATGATTTTCAGAAAAAGACTATGTTCTTTAGCAAAGCAAAACCTTTTAGTCATGACCTGGAAAACAATTTTAGTTAAAGAACGGGTATCATACATGAAAAGTTTCTCACTGCTGAAAGTAAAATTTCAACCAAGATTGTCCCATTTTCTTTAACATTTGAACACTCTTTGGAAAACAAAGTTAACTGCAACAGTTTTAGCTGAAGGATAAAATTTTGATGACAACTGGAAAAAAAAAGAATCAGAATGGAAAATTATTTGCTATGTAAAAAAAATTGAATTGCATGACAAGTTTTGAAATCTTTTAGTAATTCCCAGATAAACCACAACAAATCTAAATTAGGCTAAATAATTTGTAATTAATTTACCACTGTATGATGTTACTTATGTAAGAGTGCAGTTTTGCACTTTCCTGTGATTACAAAGATGCAACCTATTCAAAACTGAATCGCCAACACACAAGACTGACACAGAAGTACGGATTAGAAACGAAAACTGCTCTCTGTCATACCCTGTGCGCAATTACGGTTTATCTATCTGGTAATGCCAACACCTATGAAGAAACTGAAGAATAATTTATTACTAAGAGCAACAACCTGATTACTTCAAAATATGACTTTTTTTCATTCTATCTGGAGTTGCAGTTCAGAGATAAGTAGTTATGGTATAGTCTTCCATGGTGTTCAGCTGTAGAAGAAGAAAACTGACTCCTTATGTCGGCTTGTTGACTCCTGTATTAAAACCAGATGTTCATTACAATTTTTTGTAAGCATTGTCATTCAGAAATAGATCACAGATGTTTTTTTGAGGAGATGGAGAGGAAAAGCTATTACTTTTTATACAGGAACATAAAAAAGCTCAAGATTTTAATGAAAACCATCAAGCTGGTCAAAAGTTTGGTTCAATATTTTGGAGTTTTTGTAAGCTGACATATTTTGACAACCATAAGTAATGTGTTCTTTTTTATTTTACCATTTCTGCTTTCATTTTACTCAATGCATGGAATATTAGAAGCAGGATTATGCAGCTA
Source organism: Aptenodytes forsteri (assembly GCF_000699145.1). NCBI lineage: Eukaryota > Metazoa > Chordata > Aves > Sphenisciformes > Spheniscidae > Aptenodytes > Aptenodytes forsteri. The sequence continues at coordinate 7,095,004 of NW_008795017.1, forward strand.
TTCAAATGCCTACAGGAGGAGTTTCTCGTGCTGCCACGATTTTAACAAAAACCTGAATGGCATTACCTAAGCTGACAAATGTTCGCATCTATCAGTGAAGATGTTTCCACACTTTAGGCTTTTCCACTATAGCAAGTTTAACATGGTGTGAAAGTAAGATAAATTAATATTTTTTTTGCCACCAAGACGACAAGCAAAGCTCTGTGTAGCCTTTCCCTCATCGGGGGAAGTCCAGTGCAGGAAGCTGATCTGCTGCACTGATCCTCATTCTTTTGAGCAGACAGAGAGTGACCAGGGACCTGGCATCAAAAACTCAACTTTTACATTCTTTTTTCTGATTTTCATTTTTATTATAATAAATGGTTGCAGTGCAAAAGCATAATGTGCTGCCCCCACACCTATCAGTGGGTACAGAGTTCTTCCTCTGATTGGAATTTCTAGTCCTTAATAAAGGAGGCAGCCAGGGTAAAGTGCTTTATAGTCACTGGCCTGAATATTAGTCAAACTGCACCAAATACCAATACATGATACCTGCAAAGAGGGTGGCCTTTCAGGGTGATGAAGTACTCACAAGCAACAGTTGCATTTTGGGTGAAAATATAGAACCTCCGAGTGATGAGTTGGTGATGAGACTTTACACAGGTAAAGTCTCTTACCTGTGACTTTGCTTTTCCCCACTAGGAAACCACTTCAGCCATCAAAATCAACAGAGTTACTGACTTGGCTGAAGTAAAAGTGGATTAAATGGAGTTTACTCTTAGACAAATCACCCAAATAAGCAAGCTGGAGCCATGGAATTTGTTGAAATACTAACTGTAACCATTGTTGCATGATTTTGTGTTGGCATTTTGAAGCAATACAGTGATTGGAAATTCTGGCCTCATGCAAGTCATCGTTAGAAGAGTGGATGAAATGGTACTTCCACTGATGTCAGCACATATAGTTTGATCCCAAGTGTGCAGTCCTTTGAAAAAAATGAGTTGGAAATACTTATTCTTTGAAGTCTATTTTCATTACAACTGTCTTAAGACATGCAAACACCTATATATGTTATTAAAAATGCAGTGCAAAGCTACCTGGCTTTGCTGACATTATATTTTGTGCTGAGATTTCTGCTTAAGGCTTGAAATGCACTGAAATATTTCAGGTGAAGCATTAAGCAACAATATTAAGAATAAGGAAGCTTCCTCCCAATGAAAGTCACAAGAACCACAAGCCCAAATGACCAGCTTTATCTGGTCCCATCAGAACTTTTAAACCTAAACCTTAAAAAAAAAAAAAGAAAGAAAGAAAAAAGGTTGTGTATCTGTTGTATTTGAAATTGTTATGATGACACATGAACATAATGAAGAGTACAATGTAGTATTGCTGTCATATTGCAGCACGGCTCTTTATCCCGATTCTTCTCTATGCAGGTGATATTATAGTTTTGCACAGACAACCATACTATTAGCAGGACATATGTCACAGAATCACAGATGGGTAGAGGTTGGAAGGTATCTATGGAGGAGGTCTAGGCCAAACCTCCCTGGTCAAAGCAGCATCAATGACAGAAGGCTGCTCAGGATCATGTCCAGTCAGACATCGAATATCTCCAAGGATGGAGACTCCACAGCCTCTTTGAGCAACCTGTGCCAGTGTTTGACCACCTTCACTATAAAAAAGTGTTTTCTTACATTTAAGTGTAATTGCCTGTATTTCAGTTTGTGCCCATTGCATCTTGTCCTTTCACTGAGCATCACTGAGAAGAGCCTGGCTCTTTATGAGTCTTTATGATTCATAAAGAGCCTGGTTCTTTATGAAACTTTATGATTCATTAAGTATATATCCCCCTGAGTCTTCTCTTCTCCAGACCCAAGAGTTCCAGGTCTCTCAGCCCCTCTTTGTATATCAGATGCTCTGGTCCCTTAATCATCTTTGTGGCCCTTCACTGGAGTCTCTCCAGTATGTCCATGTCTCTCTTGTACCTCGGAGTCCAGAACTGGATACAGTACTCCAGGTGTGTCTCACCAGTGCTGAGTAAAGGGGAAGGATTACCTCCCTCGACCTGCTGGCAATGCTCTTCTTCAGCCCAGGAGGCTGCTAGGCTTTGTTGCTGCAAGTGCACATTGCTAGCTCATGGTCAACTTGATGTCCACCAAGATCCCAAGGACCCTTTCTGTCAAGGTGCCCTCCATCCTGTTGCCCCCCTGTTGGTACCAATGCATGGAGTTATTCCTACCCAGGTGTAGGACTTTGCATTTCCTTTTTTGCACTTTAAGTTGGACCATTTCTCCTGCCTGTCGAGGTCACTCTAAATAGCAATACAACAAATGTATTTTAACATATCATAGAATCGTAGAATCATAGAATCATTAAGGTTGGAAAAGACCTCTAAGATCATCGAGTCCAACCGTCAACCCAACACCACCATGCCCACTAAACCATGTCCCTAAGTGCCGCATCTACACATCTTTTAAATACCTCCAGGGATAGGGACTCCACCACTTCCCTGGGCAGCCTC
>NW_008795017.1:7098496-7098915 GCF_000699145.1 Aptenodytes forsteri
CCTCTCATGAACCCGTGCTGGCTGGGCCTGATCCCCTGGTTGTCCCGCTCATGCCTTGTGAGTGCTCTCAAGATGAACCGCTCCAAATACTTATACTTGAATATATTTTTTTTAGGGTAGCAAAAAACCCCCATGACAAATGACAGAATTCTGCTTACGATGCAAAGAATTTGCAATCTAAGTGGACAAAATATACTTGTCGTGATTTAACCTCAGCCAGCAACTGAGCACCACACAGCTGCTCGCTCACTCTCACTGCCCCCCTGGTGGGATGGGGGAGAGAATAGGAAGAGTGAAAGTGAGAAAACTCATGGGTTGAGATAAAGACAGTTTAATAATTGAAATGTTATAATATTAATAATAATAATAACAACAACAACAACAGAATATACAAAGCAAGTGATGCACGATGCAGTTGC
>NW_008795017.1:7099143-7100272 GCF_000699145.1 Aptenodytes forsteri
CCCAGCTTCTTGTGCACCTCCAGCCTTCTCAGTCGGTAGAGCATGGGAAGCTGAAAAGTCCTTGGCTAGTGTAAGCATTACCTAGCAACAACTAAAACATGGGTGCATTATCAACTTTGTTCTCATCCTAAATCCAAAACACAGCACTGTACCAGCTACTAGGAAGGAAATTAACTCTATCTCAGCCGGAACCAGGACAATACTGAAGGTAGATAAAGAGGACTATCCTTAATTTAGAAAGAAAAACAGCAGAAACACAGAAGTTAAATAATCATCCTATGGTTAAAAAGGAAGTCTGTGGTAAAGAATCTACTTAATATTCCCTACTCCACTGAAATAACCAGAAGATCATTCCTACCTCCCAAGTACCTCAAAATAAACCTACCATGCAGATAATGCTGTGCAATGTGCAATACCAGAAAATTTAGTGAAGTAGACCTCAGTTACACAGAAATTAAAAAAAAATTATCAGAGACACAAAACATCATTTGTTCTCTTGTAAAAATGGCAAATGAATTAACACAGCAATCCTGAATGTACTTCCTACAATTGTTTTCAATATTTGTAAACTGAAACATAGGTCAAAAGCTAAACCCAAATCTCTCTTTCATACAGCAAGCAGTAATTTCTGTGAACAATTACACATATAACATTTAAGGTCCAAAATAAAAGCCATGCTCACAAAATCTTCAATTTCATGTCTCATGCCAAGTTAATACATTAACCTATAGCTTAGTTCATTATTGTTTAAAAAGCATTCAGGGCAAAATTTATTAGGTGTTTTCAGGCATTTTAACTGTCCATGCAAAATCTCTCTTTGATACTGGATGTATCAAAACCACAACACATATCACTCCTCACTCTGTATTATAACACTTATATAGCACTGGAAAATACTAGTCTCATCTGACTTCTGTATGCAAAGCATGTATATTTGTCCTGGTTTCGGCAGGGATAGAGTTAATTTCTTTTCTAGTAGCTGGTACAGTGTTTTGTATTTAGGATGAGAACAAAGTTGATAACGCACCCATGTTTTAGTTGTTGCTAGGTAATGCTTACACTAGCCAAGGACTTTTCAGCTTCCCATGTTCTACCGACTGAGAAGGCTGAAGGTGCACAAGAAGCTGGG
>NW_008795017.1:7107546-7111023 GCF_000699145.1 Aptenodytes forsteri
CTGGGCATCGGTCAGTGGGTGGTGAGCAATTGTACTGTGCATCACTTGCTTTGTGTATTATTATTTTTATTATCATATTACTATTATCATTTTATTTCAATTATTAAACTGTTTTTATCTCAACCCACGAGTTTTTCTAACTTGTGCTCTTCCAATTCTCTCCCCCATCCCACCGGGTGGGGGGGAGTGAGCGAGCGGCTGCGTGGTGCTTAGTTGCCGACTGAAATTAAACCACGACAATATTCAATATTATTTAAATAACAGCAAGACATTCCCGATGTTAGCTATTACTTACATGAATTTACAGAAAAAAGATATTCTGAGAGGATTATTTATTCACTGTTTCTAATCTTTCAACTGTTACATGAGAATGAGATTCTCTAGCTTTTAAAAGCTGAATCTCCTATATCACAAACATTATTTTTTTTAATCTTTCATCCAAACTGTTCAGAAGCACATTTCTTATCAACTGAAGACGTGCACTAACAGCACAGGGTTTTATATTGTATTTTGGATACACATACTTCACCAATATGCCAAAATCAAAAGTCCAAGATTGTTTTGCATCTGAACTAGTATGCTCCAGTACATCCATGTCCATTTTTCTGAGCACCCACATATATCTATATTAATGTACTTTATATATATATCTTTATATACATATCAGAGAATTTCTTCTTGTATGAATGAAAAAAACCCTTCTCTCAGAAGAACGCAGTATGATGTTTAAATATATATTTGCAAATTTAAAGAAATGCTAGATTGTACTATGGTGCACTGCAAAAAGGGCTTGTGAAAATGATAAGGTTCTTGTTTTCCATAAGCTTTTACACCAAAAGGCTGACCTGCTTAGCAGAAACCATTTTTGCTCTGCTCTTGCCAGTTGAAACCCAAAGACACTTCAACCTCTTTGCGACTTATTTTAGTTAGGTATTATATGGTGGGGTATTTCCATTCCTTATTAAAAAAGACAACACCCCACAGATTTTTAATAGGTACAAACTTTGCAGCTGCGGGGTTTCTGCTGGGCACCATCCCTTACCTTTGGGCAAGGGCACCATCTCCGGACACCAATCCCTGTGCCTCAAGAAGACGAGAGACCAAGATGCACATAGTAAATCAAGGGAGTGTGTTGTTCACAACTGGGGAAACAGTCTGTAGGCCATGAAGAAAATTTTAAATTATTTTTGGAAACGTTCAGTGCGACCCTATTGCACTACAGTTTACAAGCTGAGGAGTCAGTCAAGTTACATCACATATCTGAAGACATAAGAGGTGGCTGTGTTTAAGTAGTATAAGTAACAAAATAGAAGACTAAAGAAAAGAAGCAAGCAAAGGCAGGGTGAAATGAGATGCATTTTTGCACATTCCCTCATCTGAAGTCAAGCTACTGTGCTGAGCCATCTGTTGTTACAAAGGTGCACCTTTGCTACCAGGCCTCCACACATAAGAGGGGTAGGACACAGCAGAGTAAAAGAGGCAGATAATTCATATCACCGTCTGCTCTGGTCAATCAGTATAATTAATCTAGCTCTGCAACTGGCCTTAATGAAGATAAGGTACCTAAAGCTGATTTGCTGAAGCAAACACTGGCCCAGGAAATGAAAACAATTTTAATCTAAATCAGAGCCCACTGCAGTCAAAATATGTTTGATTATCTCTCAGCAGAAGCCACCAAAACCTCTGGAAGGTGTGAGTAGCCACAGGAAAAGTAGGATACCCAGAATCTTGAAGAGCCTGTATATATAAAAATGTTTTGCAGTAGATGATAGTGAAACTTATATTAACCAGGAGAAAAAAAAATCTTATTCTGTGCTGAAATATGTCTCTGTCTTACTACAATCTTTATCTCCCCAAATAAAGTTCTCCAGTAGGGAGAATCCTAGTTTCTAATCTGACTGAGTCAATGACTCAGTCTGTGACCTTGGGCTAATCACTTGACCTTCCTCTGAATCAGTCAAGCCAGCTGGAAAATTGGGTGAAAATATCACATCCCTGAAAATCAGATTTTGTACCTAAAATGAGTTTTTCTTTAGAAAAAAAATAAACTGCAGAGAAGAAAATAAATTATTATTTATCCTGAACTCTGGATTAGAAGGCCAAACCAATAATTTCCAGTGTTCACTCTGTAATGGTACGATACTTGCCCCATAAATACCAAGACACTGTGTAAGACTGTCCGTATAAATAAATTGTCTGCAGTTACTTCATAAGCAAAGTTTATTCATATACATGCAAGTTTTTAAAGAGTTCTGTCAGTTCAACCTTTCAGCATTTAAAAAATCAGAGTTCTCAATGTCTGAAACAACCTTGCAGAAGGAAGGAGAAAAGTTGAAGCTTATTAAAATTTATGTAATTCACAGCAAGGTTCCAAACACATTCTTATTTCAAACCAGTGAGGTTCAAATGAGAATAAATCAGTTTTCAAAATTCACTGAAACCAGAAAAAAATTTAACTCCCCAAAAAATTCTTTTAATGTGATTGTTAAAGGCTGGGAAAATAATATGTAATTTATACAAGTTTATCTACCCTTCAGTTGTTATCAATTATTGAACTTACTGTTTAACAAAAAACAAACAGATTTTAACATATTCTGTTCTAAATATGCCCTGAAAGTTTACTATTTTAATTTGTGAATGGAGAGGCTAATGTAACCTGATTTTGTTATGCATATGTTGTCTGAGATGACAATAGTTTAGAGGGGTATAAACATAATCATAGAAAGCAAATAATTTTTCAAATACCCATAGCAGACTGAAAAATGGACTGTTCTAGCCAACAATAGCTCTTGATTTTTTATTTTGCTTCCTTCATCTGTCATATTTTTTTCTTTCATTTTGCAGTAATAAAAAGTGGAAACATTGAAATTTTCAGCAAATAAACAAAACAATATTGTTTTGAAAATTCAAATATGAAATGTGTAATACTCCCAAAACAAGATGACTTATTTTTATATTGTGGGCCTGAAATGAAACACTTCGATTTCTGGCACTTTAATTTCTGACAGTATGGCAGTTAAATGCATTTCCAGTTCCTTTATGCTAGTATTGGTGCAGACACTTGGCTAGACTATATTTCTTTTGAACATGTGCAGTTAAGTCACTAAGATGACTAAGTCACTAAGGTACTCAATGACTTTTTTTGCCTCAGTCCTTACTGGCAAGTGCTCAAGCCACACTGCCCAAGCCACAGAGGCAAAGGCAGGGACTGGGAGAATGAAGAGCTGCCCACTGTTGGAGAACATCAGGTTCAAGACCATCTAAGGAACATGAAGCTGCACAAGTTCATGGGACCCGATGAGACCCATCCACAGGTCCTGAAGGAACTGGCAAATTAAGTTGCTAAGCCACTCTCCATCGTATTTGAGAAGTCGTGGCAGTCCGGTGAAGTTCCCACTGACTGGAAAAGGGAAAACATAACCCCCATTTTTAAAAAGGGAAAAAAGCAAGACCCGGGGAACTACAGGCCAGTCAGTC
>NW_008795017.1:7112121-7115625 GCF_000699145.1 Aptenodytes forsteri
ATAAGAGGTTTGTCCCTGGGGGGGGAGGGGGGGGGAGGGGTGGTGGGGGAGAAAAAGAAACAAAATTTTGCTGCTGAAGAAATGGTCAATGTTTTCAATTTGCCTTGGATATACAGAAAAGTTGAAAGCAAAAGACATCAAAGTTTTAGAAGACAAACAACTATCAACAACATCTCCGATAGAAATACTTGAGAATTCAACTTATATCACAGACAGAAATTGTGACTCAGAAGCCCTAGGCAGGTGGCCTAAATTCTACCTAAGTCAGTATATTTTCAATTTGCCTTGGATATACAGAAAAGTTGAAAGCAAAACACATCAAAGTTTTAGAAGACAAACAACTATCAACAACATCTCCGATAGAAATACTTGAGAATTCAACTTATATCACAGACAGAAATTGTGACTCAGAAGCCCTAGGCAGGTGGCCTAAATTCTACCTAAGTCAGTATAAGTCAAATGTTGATAACATCTATAGCTAAAATATCTGAAAATTTGCATGGCATTGATGAAAGACAGTAAAGGAACTTAGGTGTAATTTAAGGTGATCTTAGGTGGGATGTAAATAAGGCCATTCATCCACTACATTCATTCCAGTATAGGTTGAGAAGAGAAATGGTTTAGTGAAGTTTTTTAGGCAGACATCCTTATACTCCTGGTTAACTGATACTGCAGTTCTTTATACCTCCAGAAGTTCACTTATGCTCTTGTTCATGAGTAAGATTCTGCTTTCCCTGAAGTTAATGCATTCAATCATTATGATATGAGAAGAACAATATCCACGGGCAAAAAAAGATGCTCAGAATCTCCTCACATGAGCTTCATAGGACAGGACTAGAAGTGTGAACATTCAACAGTCTCTCAAATAGTTTGGTTTACAGTTTTAATATTAACCTTATTCCAGAAGTAGCTTGTTGAACTAATGCATAATTTGAAGTATTGGCCACTCTTACTGATATTTATTGACCGTAACAGTCTAATATTTACAAAGGCTTTGCCTCTCTCAATAATAATCTCTTACTTTCAGCAATAAATCTCTATGTTGGTCTCCTAACAAGTCAATATTTAGTTATTAAACACAGATAAAGTAGTTTGAATTATATACATTTCTACTACCTTCTTTTGCCAGCTAAGCAGCTGATTCTGCCCTGATTATATAAAGTGGAAAAACTATGATCCTTTAAAATTTTTTTAAAGAATTTGGAAAACTATTCCAACTAGTTTTATTTACCTTTGTATTGAAAGAAACATAATTCAATTTCTACTTTACTTAAAGGAATATGCTTCATTAACTGGGAGAGGTTACTTTAATATTTTAAAGAGATGACTTTCATTACAAGGTAGAAATTATTTACAATTTGTCTTGCTCTCTATGCAATATAAAATGGAGCTGTATTTAATACTGAGAAGCAAAAATTCTCGAATGTGCTCACAGTACTTTAGCAACTGAATACTGAGTCTTATCAGAAAAGTTGATTTTGTACATGTAAAACCACTGAATATTACTTTCCTCCTTTCCTATACATTAAAAAACATTATTACATCTCGATTAACCTTTCTATAATTTTATTCTCTCTCTCACATATATTCACAGGAGCCTAATAAATAGAAAAATGTAAGTCTGACCCCAAGTGACCAAAACCAATTCCAATCACTTAGATGCCTCAAGGTATCTAAAAGACGTCATATGTGTGACCTTTAAGAATTTAAATGCTCTGTGGGGTTTCTTACTAGTGGTTGCTCACCTAACATGCACATATTTCTGCGTGTCTGTATGTGCTGAGGAGTTATATATCCACCTAGTCCATGCTCTCTGTTGTGATGTTAGGGGGAAAAAATGAAAAAGAAAATTTCAGCTTATCTGCACAAAAGAGAAATCTAAGAAATGTCTCCTTCAAATCACAACTGTGGAGGGAGTAGTGCCTCTGATGTCACTGCCGAGAACTACACTGTCCTAGCTTGCTCAACAGGTATTTTCTTGTCCTCCCTTTATTCACTTCAGCTCAGGATGTGCTCTCTTCTGGCCTTGACCTGACCTTGGGAAACATGCTATTCGCATGTATCTCACTTTCTTGAACTGCTGCATGTATGTAAGACATTCATTGGCTAGGCTGGGCCCCAAGGCACCAGTGTCACTAGAACACCCATCATTGTCTCATTCCTGACCCTTCCTTCCAGGTACTATTTGTAGAGAGAGTAGTAGCCCCTAGGCCCTCTGCTACCTAGTGTACATGACTTGTGGCTTGATATTTCTTACAAACTGACACAGTTTTATTTTTAAAAAAGAAAAAAAAAAGGTTATTATATTCACAACTAATTATGAAAACTGACAGATTAAGCATTTCCTGGTCAGGGAATATGAGAGCAATCATGATTACAGAAAATATATTATTTGATATAATTATTTTGGGGAATACCTTAACTCCATAGATAAGTCCCTAAGTTCTTCACAAGTATTTGATATTCCATATCAATAGTTGGTACTTGGAAGCCATCTTTTGTCCTGTACTTCAGCAAGGTGTTTAAGCAGGTATATATCTTCAGGTAGGCAAGTTATCTCACTAAATTTAAATGAGACTTCACACGTGTTTAAATTAACTTTACAGAATCAGATGACTGTTTAGATATGACTCTTCAAACAGTCAAGTATTTTGAGGAACTTTTGATGAAAATAAACTGAAATGAAAGAGTGAAACCAATATAGTTAATCCAGCTGAATACAGCAGAAAGAATAGTTTATTCTCCAAGTAACAGAAGAACATCTCGTAGATTCTCATTGTTGTTGTATCTGCCATTCTGCCATAAAACAGTGAACATCAGATAGTTTTTTGTTATTCAAAACTTAGGTGATGGAGCAGCCTTTATTGATGTTTCTGCTGCCTCTCTGGGGCCCGGGTTAAAAATGTGAAGAGAAAACTTCCTACCCTGGTACAGCCCTCGGATTATTATCCATTACTGATATTTCAGGTAGGCAGCAATGAAGTTGCAACTAGAAGTCCGAGGGCAATCAAGAGAAACTTCAAGGCCTTGGGACGAGTGGTTAAAGGATCAGGAGCACAAGTAGTGATCTCCTCTATCCTTCCAGTTGCAGGCAATGATGAGGGAAGAAACAGGAAGAGCCAGCAGACCAATACCCGGCTCTAAGCTGGTGTCACCAGCAAAATTTTGGGTTTTTTGATCATGGGTCGGTCTACACGACACCGGGCCTGCTGGCAACAGATGATGTACACTTGTCTCAGGGGGAAAAAGATCTTTGCAGAGGAGTTAGCAGGACTCAGAGTTAGAGTGGTGGTGAATGGAGATAAATCCAGTTGGCGGCCAGTCATGAGCGGTGTTCCCCAGGGCTCAGTATTGGGGCCAGTCTTGTTCAATATCTTTATCAATGATCTGGATGAGGGGATTGAGTGCTCCCTCAGTAAGTTTGCAGATGACACCAAGTTGGGCAGGAGTGTTGATCTGCTTGAGGGTAGGAAGGCTCTGCAGAGGGACCTGGACAGGCTGGAT
>NW_008795017.1:7116161-7123885 GCF_000699145.1 Aptenodytes forsteri
CAGGCTGCCCAGGGAAGTGGTTGATTCACCATCCCTGGAGGTATTTAAAGGATGTGTAGATGTGAATGCTTAGGGAAGTGGTTTACTGGTGGACTTGGCAGTGTTAAGTTAACGGTTGGACTTGATCACCTTAAAGATCTTTTCCAACCTAAATTATTCTCTGATTCTGTTACCCTTGTTTAATATTGTAACTTATCTTTCACCACAGAAGACTGTTGCTATCAGCAAATCACTTGGAGAGGATCATCTGAGTAAGGATAACAATTAAAGATGAACACAAACAAGGCTGGAACTGTTGATGACAGAGAAAGTAGCTTGAGAGTCAGAAGCCATGCTTATCATCATTTGCAGTGGGAAGTATACATCTTCAAATTGTCAGGTCAGTCTCTACTCCATGATTTTTCCTCAATTTCTCATTGATGGTAAAGTCTGGGGGATCATCCCTGAGCAATTTTTGCAACACTCCCAAGTCCTGTTGTTTCCACCAGGAAGCAGTGATCTAGTGCTCATCACTTCACTTTTCTCAGTATTCTACTGAACTAGAGTAAAGCTGCCCACCCGGACTTGCGGTCTTTGGCACATACCAGACTCTAGCCAGTGCCCAACTGGCGGCCTGTGTCTTCACTGACCATGGTCCTATGAACAAACCCCAGCTCCTGACCCAGTGCACCCAAAGAAAAAAGTTCCAAAGGTGCCATAACCCTTGTCTTCGAGATCTCACTTGATCCCCATATTTAGGGGACCAAAACACTGATTTAGGTACAGTGAGAAAGATAACACAAAGTCACTTTGTTCCTTTGACACTAAGAAATTTTCTGTATTAAAACGTTATTGGTGCAGACTTCCGTGAGCTTGGTCTAATATTGCAGAATGATGTCCCAGGGAAATTAAGGACCATCAGATACCTCACTACCTTCCCCTCAAGATGCGTGCTGTGCTCTGCTTCCTCAACCGTGCTAGCCCAAACGTATTATTCCTCTGGATATCTTTCAAACTAAAACACACCACTCTGCTCATTTTCCCCCAAGGAGAAGACAAGAGGGTAAACAGAAGACAGATTAAACAGTCCTTCTGTTTAATTCAGTACACAGATATATTCAGAGTGTGGTATAAGAACCTACACAAGCATTACGGACTACACACTTACTAATGAGTCTAATTTTACGGTACCTTAAAAAAACTGGTTTAAGAAGTGCTCCACAGAATAATAACATACCTCTTATCCATGCCTTTCACTCAGTGACTCAAGAAGTCCAGGAAATAAAGTAAATGGAAGTGAGATAACGGAAGTTTCATACTCTCTGTACCAATTTAAAAGCTATTGAGAAATTCATGCATTTTCAGATTATGTCAGGGTGTCATTTGTCTTTGTTTGGCACCAATTCTCCAGCAAGCTTGTCTTTTCACCATATAAATGGGTCTGATGCTGTACTAGCACAGGGTTCTGAACAGAAGCAGCTGTATAGTACTACCTATGCATTTAAAAGCACAATCTATTTCAGTTGATGTCAAAGGAGCTTTCCCACTATCAAAAATGAAACAGGATCTGACCATAACAGATAGCTATATTCCACTTGTAGTGAGTAGAAATAAATCTACGGCAATGCCATTATCAATACATTTCACTCTGAATTTACACTGTTGTCTCTGAAAGCAGAATTTTGTTCTGCTTATCCTCTGTTTTAGTTTATTTACAGTAGTGAAAAGCATGGTTAAAAGAATTTTATATAGCTAGGACCACTGATAGGAAGGTACATTTCAAACATTTAAATGCTTTCACATACAGGTTTTCTTTCTCAATTTATTGTGATAAGATTTGTTTCCTGAGGTGGAAGATGTAATTAACAATTAAACAATTGACAATTAAATCACCTGCAGATGGCTCTGTAGAAATAGAAGGGGTTTTTTCTTTCTTTGTTTCTTTTTCTGGGCATCTTTTTTTGCTAATCATAGTGAAAGGAAGAGGAAGTACACATTAAACTTTTCAAATATGAATGTTGAATCCACCTTTTGATTTTGAGGCCTATTCTCATTTAGTGCAAATATGAAAATCCTAGTAACACTCATCTGAGTTCTGCACCTGTCTGGACAGCAGGGTAGTCTTTTTTCATTATTTAGTATATATAAGACCAGGCCCAGCACAGTTATAAAGAGCTAGAAACTTCATTAAAAGAAATCTAACATTAAAAGGACAAAACCATGATTGTTGTTTTGCAGTTTTCATCAATAAAATTTGTGTTTGAACTTACTGAAAAGTTTATTCTCTTCAGCCAACCAGTGTCAGCATTATTAACAGTAATGTTTATATGGGACAGACTTACTGCAGTGACAAATTATCTCATTTATGGTAGTGTCCATAAGTTCCCTTGTTATAAAAGTTACAAATTTTGCCAATTATTCATCACTTGCTTATAATACCTTCCTCACACACAATATCAATTTGTTCATAAAAAATCATGATTCCCTTCTCCACCCCACCCCTCCACATTTCATTGAGAAGGTGATATGACTGTGGGTAATGGTTATGGGTCCTACGTTTTTGCAGCTTCAAAGTGTTCATACTGTAAGTAAAGCAGGGAATTAGAGTTGTGTCTGGGCAACCTATAAAATCTGCATATTAATATTTCAGCATTGATTAATGCCATCCTGAGAAATGCAGATTTTCCAGAGGGACCTGTACCCTGAAACTCCTGCTCCCAACAGTTTTACACTTATATTGGAAAATGAATGTATACCACTGACTAGTGTACATGTTTCTCATTCCCTGAAGCAGTGCAGTGGTCTAGCTGAACCTCATAATATCTATCCCAAACAAATTACATGACTCCGACAGTTGCTGTGGGTGAGTGGGATTCAGGGAGTTTCCCAGGAGGCTGAGTTTGCGAGCAGATGTTTCTGCCTTTCTCTGTACCAGTGTCTTCTGTAAGGATAGAAAGAAGAGGCAAGGACTAGTAGCTGTCCTAATTTTAGGGCATATATGTTGCAAATAAGTAAGGCAGCACCAAAACCCAAAGAACCACAATGATTCTGCTCTTCTAACAGCAAAGATTTTCACTGAAACCAAGAGGAGGAACTATGGAACAAAATACAAGAATAAGGCCACCCGTCACTACAATGTGCACAACCAGACTTTTGCCTCAGGCCATATCTCTTCTCTACCTAACATAAGTATTTCAGCTAACCGCTGAGATAAACACATAACACATAAATGCATCATGCACCATGCAAATAAATAGCAGGAGAAGTTCTCCGCTACTAAACTGGAATTATGGGACCAGATATGGAACAGTATTTACTTATTTTACAAGTTTTACTCTGTGATGGCTGCTTTTCCTGCTAAACCCAGAAGTCTTACTTCCAGTTCCCCAAAAATTCTGCATAGCTGTATTATATAGATGCCTTGCAGGCAACTATGGTTTACAGATTTTGAAGACAGTCTGTGAAAATATCTCTCAATATTTGCTTAAGAATATTTTAATTCCAAGGTCTAAGGGTGCTGTGCTGTCTCCAAAGGTAAAATCTTTCAGATTTTAATGGTAATGAGGTGTCCACATTTGATGGATAAGTTGTCGAAATACAAAGAATGTAAGATAAATATGAAAGCACAAAGCGGCATGTATTTCTAAAACAGCACTAAAGGTGAAGAGGTAGGGTCTGAAACATAAGCTGTGGAGTACTATTAAGTGGCTGAATAGTCCCACAGCATAACCACTTACTGAAAAGTCTCAAAAGAATACCCCTTCAGTAAAAATCAGACCATACCTCTGTGAAGTATGACTCCATGACACCAGTTCTGCACATGGTTAAATGGAAGCATGACACGAATGAGCTGTCTATCTAGGACATCCAGTAGCAAAAGAATGAATAAAACCCTGTTGTCCTGAGCCAGTCATCTGTTTTCAATATATGACAATGTTCCTTTGTCACTTCTCCTTCACAGAAGACGAGTTCTGTCTAATAATGTAGTGTATGCAAATGTAATGATGCAGGAAAAAATAAATTAAAACCTATCAAGGCAAAATCAGTATGTTTAAAAGTTGTGCCAAACTTCAGATTTTATTTTTACTTTTTACTTTACATTTACTTTTTTAATGAATTTTACATTTACTTTTAGTTGGTTGCCATGAATTATTGAAATAAACTTGGCACAAATAAACTTATTTAAGTGACATTTTTAGAAAAAGTGTTGGTATAGTATGGTCTGATCCAATGACACAGGACACTAGCAAATCATCCTTTCATTTCAGGGATACAAGATCAGACCTCTGGTGAATAAAAGAAAAAAACCTATCTATTAAAGATGATGTACTGCAAAGTAATTACATGTTCCTGTAAATGATCTGATAATTATAGCAAGTAACTCCAAAAATAGTTTCACTTGCAGTTTCAGATCCCATGGTAAAACGCTTATTCAAAAGCGAGAAGTAATCAAGAATATGTCCCATACTTTCATAATACTGATTGCATTGTCCTTAAACTTGCAATATGTATTTACGTTGTCACCACAACTGAGCAGGTGCTGAAAGAAAATTCCCAGGAATATTCCTTCACAATTTATTCAAATGTATTCTACCACATTTATGTCCCTTTCTATGTTGTATCTTATATACATATATCTTCCTAAGTAATAATCTTAATACAAGTAGAACTTTAATTACTAGCTGTTGTCACAGTTTCTTGCATTTTTCAATGAATATGCTCCATTGTAATAACAGATATATGTTGTAGAAGTGGGTTTAATTGCTGAATTCTGAGGAAAAAATAAATTTAAATAAATATACTATTTCAAAATGTTAATAAGGAAATTAGAATTAGACAATTTAGTTACTGAAACAATTGAGATAATTTTGAAAATGAGTTGGTTTATGGGTTTACAAGAGACACACAGGCTTAACATCTACCACTAAACTTTATCTTAGCCTCCAACACAGGATGACCACATCCGAACTACTTTTGGAAAGAGTCTCCAGACTCAGTTAACTCCAAAACTGTGCTTGGGATGCATTTGGAGAGTGCTAGCTGACTCATGCCAAAACCCTTTAAATAATTTAATCATTTAACGGTTGAACCATTTGAATAGTGTAACAATTTAAATGAGAAAGTTCTGGTAGGTGGAGGCATGCCCTGATGGTGTTTAATTTGCCAGAACAGGAAGAGACTTAAGGTTCACAAACCTGCATTCACAGACGATGACCAAAGAGCACTGCTGTGAGTTATGATAGCCTCCTTGGGAAGTATCAAATGCATTTTAAAATAGATAGAAGTGCAGAATGAATGTGCTAGCACTTCATAAGCTAAAAAAGATATTTAAAGGAAGATACAGAATTACTCCAGTCAAACATTCACATACAAAATCATACTGGCCACTCTACAGATAGAAGGAAGGACGATCTCCTAAGGATCCGAAATACAGACACTCTAAACATTGCTTTATTTGGCTGCGTAGAAGTTAGCATGGATTTACAATCTGATATTAGACTGTGGCTTCCCAAATTATATTAGCAAACAAGGAAACCAGAGGGAAAATACTCTTCATCCTGCCAAACATCTATCAGTCTCCCCCATCCTTTACTCTTCAATGGAAACACATAGAGAGCAGATTGCTTTAATTTCCAGAACAGAAGTTATCACAGCTGCATTTCATTCCAGCATGAGAAAAATATGGAAATGAAAGGGTAAGGTTTGGATCTATGTGGATGTATCAAGAACAATGACAAAGTCTGCAGCACATGAAATGCACATGTATGCACTGAACATCCCGTCCAAGGGACCGCTGGTGATTACTGCTGATCACTGCATCCAGAAGCCTGTGTATCTTGACCTACTTACTGATATACCTGTGTGTTATACACATTAAAAGATAAATCCTTGCCACAGCCTGTGTTTCTGAACACTTCAGAGGACAACTGCTCAGGGCTGCAGCACACATATATCTTATTAATCACTAAAAAACTTGCATGAGAACTCAGGAAGAAAGGAAAAAAACAAGCCCATGAAATGTCACAACCGATAACTATGTAGGCTGTACAGCTTCTCAGAAATCAAACCATATTAGACTGTTTCTAGATGGCCTACAATGAACCAAAGGTCTGGTGCACACATCAAGAGGAAATTTCTGACAGGAACACCAATACATTAACAGGGGGGACAACAATGTGAAAATTCACATTAATATAGGTAAGGAGCTAAACATTTTAGTTCATGAGCAGTGCTGACAAAAAAACGTAAGAGACTTCTTCTTACCGGAGAATTTTATTTTCTCTACAGGGCACGTAATGGCAGGCAGGCAGTGCCTGAATTTTTTATTTATGTTTGTCTGAGCGGTATCTGTTTTCTACTCCTGATTTCTCAAAGTAAAGCAGTTGTTTGAAACTCAGTCAGAGATGTGGGTAGAATAAAATCTCTTCCCAGGGTGGGATACAAATAATCTTTGGAAAAGATTTTCAACTTTGCTCTGCAGCCTTTAAAGTGAAGGCCTAAAACTGCAGTTTATTTGAGTCATCTTCAGACTTGTGGGTTTTTTCTGAGCTAACAGTGAAGCTTTATATACAGTAAAATTCACCTATCTCCTTAGATCCTTCTCTTACTCCTTCACCCTATTTGTAAACACAAATAGCAAACTGTGTCCATCCAAAAGTTAACGTAATAATGAGAAGAAATTTGATGTCCATTATTCCCATAATCACTTTTTTCCCAGTTCACTCATTTTTTGCTCCTGGACCTACTTCCTGAATCTACAGGAAAAAAGATCAATATAAATTTTGTCAGAGAGAAGACTGTGGCAGTTGTAGTAAGAGTTTGAGAGACTTGTATATCTGTAATCTATACTACATTTGTGTGACTGTTTTATTGAATGCTATACACAAGACTTGATCTGAAACTTTTAGATAAATCAGAATTACAGAAGGAAGATTAAGTAACGTGGACCTGCTACATAGACATCAAATTTGCTCTTGGTTAATCATAATCTTCAAAATGGATTCAAATCTTTGAAGATTTGGCAATATAAGTAAATAAAAAAGACAGACGTGGACTTTAAGAAAAGTCTTGTTGTGTTATCAGTAAAAAACTAGTATATGAGATTGTAACAATGAAATGGTGATTTTGGAACTTTGATCTAAGGCAAGCTTGAAAAAATGAGAGAGAATAACAGCTTCATGATGAGCAGACAGATTTTGTAGGTAGGATTAGTCTCATTTTACTTATACAGGCATTTATATCTTAGCTATTTATCTGATGGAGATAAATCTTTTTAGCATGCAATTCATCTGACACATCTTAGGCATCTACTTTAGGATACATAAATATATATCTGAATGTGACCCTTCTGCTCCACTGCCCATAAAGGCAGTCTAAGTTATTGTCCTGGTTTTGGCTGGGATAGAGATAATTTCCTTCCTAGTAGCTGGTATAGTGTGCTGTGTTTTCAATTTAGGATGAGAACAATGTTGATAACACACCGATGTTTTAGTTGTTGCTAAGTAGTGCTTACACTAGTCAAGGACTTTTCAGATTCCCGTGCTCTACCAGCTGAGGGCTGGAGGGGGGCACAGAAGAAGCTGGGAGGGGGCACAGCCAGGACAGCTGACCCCAACTGGCCAAAGGGACATTCCATACCATGTGACGACATGCTCAGTACATAAACTGGGGGGGAAAGCTGGCCAGGGGGGGCCGCTGCTCGGGGACTGGCTGGGCGTTGGTCGGCAGGTGGTGAGCAATTGCAT
>NW_008795017.1:7124939-7125473 GCF_000699145.1 Aptenodytes forsteri
AGGGAAGCCACAGCTGGGATCCCTTTCTAGGGAAGGGGGCATTGACAAAGCAATTGGAAAAGGGACACGAGTCCTCAGCCTCTGGAGGCGATTCCTGTCAGGTATGAAGGAAAGATATCCCTTCACGGAAGATGTTGTGTGTCACCCAGGCAAATGGACCACCATGGAGAGGGGTATCCACTACCTAAGGGAATTAGTGATGCTGGAGGTGATTTATGATGACCTGAACAATGAACAACTATCCAAAGATCCAGATGAAGTCCAGTGCACATGACCCATGTGGCAGAAGTTGGTACGGAGCGCACCAGCATCATATGCCAACTCATTGGCAATATTGACCTGGAAAGACAAAGAGGGACCAATGGTGGATGAATTGGCTGGTCTACTCCAGGAATATGAAGAAAGTCTCTTTTCTTCCCTCGTCTCGGCTGTGGAGAAATCGTCCCGGGAGTTCCAGCAACTCAAAGAAGGTAGGTACTACTCCTCACCTGTACGGACCAGTATCTCAGCTATTAGGAGTAAGTGTTCTTCTGC
>NW_008795017.1:7130769-7144142 GCF_000699145.1 Aptenodytes forsteri
GATATTATAAAATAATGTTTATTATAAAATATATGTAATAAAATATATTAATATTATAAAATACTCAAAATACAAAACATTTCTAGCAATTTCTGTAGTGATTTCATCTTCTGAATGTATTTTACATTAAGACTTTTATTGTCTCAGCTCAGAGATCTGTATAAAGTGGAGGAACCTGGCTTCCTTTTTTCCAGGGAAAGAAAACTTTTTCAATTCAATATTTGTTTCTTTTGTCTCCCAAAGAACTGCAAAATCTCTGGCTGACTAGTCATTCAGTATTGAAGAATAAGCTAATTTATCAACCTGTGAGAGGTCATTATACTAACAAACAATCAGAAAATAAATAATAGGTAGGTAGAATTAACTGAAAAAGTGGTATAGATATTGTTTTGGTTTTTTTCAAAACTCATTAATATTCTCATGAGGTACATTTATTCTAATACAGTTGGCTGTGATTCCACCTCAAAAGAATGTTTTACATTAATGGTAATGTACACTGCAATGGTGGCAATACAAGTGTTGATATTATTTTTGTGATGCCTTCATTAGGTTACCTTATGCATTGACATCAGTATGGAAATCAAAAGCAGCAAAATAATGTTGATCGCCTGCTTTATATGAATGTCATGCTGCACTTAGGCAGAGGAACATTAATGTCAATGCCAAAGCCACACTGCATATAATATCAATATTGATGTTCTCGTGAGCCTTGTTTCTTATTCGTGTTGCAAATGGCATGTTCAGAAAAAATAAAATACTATTTACAGTGTAGCCATAATGACTAAAAAGAAAATAATAATGATGCGAGGATAAGTAACACAGCTGTAACCATGGTAACATTGCAGAGTGAATAATTCACAGCAAATAACATAATTGATGAAGTTAGCCTCCTTTTGCTGCAGTGGAATGACTGCTAGCAGATTGCAATTTTCTCTTCAAATGTACTTCTAACTCAAAAGTACCTGGCACATACATGAATATTTTGTATGTGATCCTCAATATCTTAAAATTAAGTTGCTTTGGTAGCTGTGGCTGGAGACCAAACTCTATTTTTTATGCTGCCTGATCAGATGAGCACCTATTCCCAGAAATTTAATCCAAGTTCCATTAAATACAGCAGTAAGATACTTATTATATTTAGTTGGAACTGGATCAGTAAGGAGGAGAGTTTGAATGTATCTCTTTTTGATGAATGTTTTTTCTTACAGAATTGAATAACCAGCCATAGAACTGTGGGCTTTCTATTCAGGAAAGAACTTACCTTTATTTTTGTCTGTACATAGACAAGAAAGGTATGTTCTGATTCTTTGACATAGCTAGGGAATATCTTTTCAACACACCTCTGGATCCAAAAGCTAAATGTGAAGTGGATTGGGAATGGTGTGGTCAAAAATCCACTGGCTGCCATTGGCCTAGCATGCATGATTAAGACGCGTAAGCTTCAGTAGCCAACAGCACACCAGGAGCAGTAAATTTAGCATCACATGCAGCTGTCTTTAAGTCCCTAGCCCACACAGGTGTTCATTTACAGCTGGATCAGCTGTAAATGTGTAGGTAGTGGGATTTACAGCACTGGTTCACTGCAAAGTCCTCGTTCACGTTTGTGGATCTTAACCAGAAGGCTCAAACACTCTGCTGTCATGCTATCCCTCCCTTCTTTAGTCTGTCTTTCTGGTGTCTCTCATGGCCTGCATGCAACCTCAAACTAAGTAGTACTAAGGCCAGCTCAGAGGGGCAAAATACTGCCCAATAAAGGGCAGATGGAGTTTTGCCCTGGTTTCACCATCTGTGTCTTTTTGCCCATCCTTCCTTTCTACTTCCTCACCCTCGCATACCTCCACTTTCTCTATCTCATCCTCTGCTGGAAACTGGAGAAGGGATTGTGCCTCACTGGATACCAGTGGGAGAATCTTGCTGAGCATTTCGCTCAGCACATGCCAGAGACTTTAAAGATACAATGTGGCCTAAATAAAAATTTGTCATGTGATAAGATTTTGTACAATTCCTTTTGCAATCGTAGATCAGCTATTTTCCAGTACTGCATAAAGAGATCCTCAGAAGCATCTAGGCTGTTTTATTTTACTATTAATGAAAAAAGTTTGCTTGTTACAAGCTTAAAATAGTGGGAAATATTTTCCAATACACAATTTCAAAATTCAGATGATACTGATTCGCTGAAATCATACCTTGCTTAGGTGAAAATCTTGATTCAGAGACACATTAATAGAAATAAAAGAGTTGTAGTTTAGATGCATGAAAATTTCAACAGGTTTATTGGGTTTGGGAATTTCTTAGTTTCTTGTTTGCTTGCTTGTTTTTAACTTTCATGAACAGATTTTTTTTTCTCCACTAAAAAGCAATTTTAAGTTTTCTTTGAAGACAATTTTTAGTTGGCCATTGAATAATCAATCATTTAATTCCAAATTCCAACCTATGTCCTATAGCCTTATGAATCATTCTGCATGCTTATTTTAAAATCTAACGTAATTTTAATGAGTCTTATTCTGCACTGGACTAGATTCTGAAATGCAACTACATATGAACAGATTCTCTTTGAAGGCAGAATATCTTTACTGTTGTATCCCCAAAAGATTCTGGGCAAACACAAATTTAGCCCTGGTTACAATCAGTGTTTTGTATTCTTCATGGAGCTTTTCCAAAATCACCCAAGATACCTACAAGCACAATCCAAATATGCCCTGTAGTTTACATCCAGAAAATCATTTTGGTCACACTTCATTTTAAACACCCAAATGGTAACTCGAGTCACAAAGACAATGAACCTACGAATAAGAAGACAGAGACAGACTCAGTTTAGTGGTGTTCAGTGACAGGACAAGAGGCAACAGGCACAATCTGAAAGACAGAAAATTCCATCTGAACAAAATAAAAACCTTTTTTACTGTAAAAGTTGTTGAACCCTGGGACAGGTTGCCCAATAAGATTGTAGAATCTACATCCTTGGAGATATTCAAAACCCACATGGACAAATTCCTGAGCAATCTGTCCTAGATGGACCCTGCTTTGAGGAGGAGGGTTGGACTAGACAATCTCCAAAGATCCTTTCCAACCTCAACTGTTCTTTGCTTTTGTGATTCTGTGGCTAAAAGGATGTTTGCTGATGCATAATCAGCATTGCTAACTCTTTCAGTTTATTCTAGCAATTTGGCAGTTCTTAGTATTATTATATAGCTTATTTTTCTCTTATTTCATTTGTAGGGTTAACAACACTGGAAGAAATACAACATGCAAGAAGTCTTTTTCAACACTCGCCATCCAAGCAAATGCTTCCCACTTATAGATGGATTAGCTGGATCTCTCAGGAGAGTTTGTATAATGCAACAGTTAGAGTTCAGAGTTAATAAACCTATACAAATTCCAGACACAAGTGTATATTCATTAAAGGAGATAAAACGAAAAACTTAAAAATTCAAAGTCTTAAAGGAAGTATTTGCAATTTGTCCCAAGGACTCCCAGCTTAGACCATGGTAGATCCAGCAGCAAAAAAAAATAAAAAATTGCAATTTTCCAAAAGCCCCCCCTTTAGACCCTGGGGAACCCAGAAAAAAAAAAAAAAAAAAAAAAAAAAAGGTGTTTTTTGCCCTGCATCAATAATATCATCATCCTTAAAAACTTCAGCTGACTTAGCCTGAATTTTGTTGGAGGCTTGCACCAGCTGTCCCATCATTTTGCATATAGTGTGGAGCATGCCAAGGAGCAGAGTAATGCTCCTTACCCGTGGAAGCATATGACCTTGGGAAGGGGTTCAGCTACCAGCAAATGCACTTTTAAACTCCTTTGAGAGACATCAATAATATCATCATCCTTAAAAACTTCAGCTGACTTAGCCTGAATTTTGTTGGAGGCTTGCACCAGCTGTCCCATCATTTTGCATATAGTGTGGAGCATGCCAAGGAGCAGAGTAATGCTCCTTACCCGTGGAAGCATATGACCTTGGGAAGGGGTTCAGCTACCAGCAAATGCACTTTTAAACTCCTTTGAGAGAACTGGCTCTGTGAGGATCGTAAGAAAAAGCAATGCTTTCACAACTAGCACTAGGCTAGACTGTCGCGGAGTTTAAAGGACCTTTATGCCTAGTCCTCCTTTTACAGGGATAATACATCTGAGCTCTCAATTTTGCAACTGTTCTGATCAGCAAACTCCTGCATCTACATGGAGGCCAAAGAAAGCTCTGATAGATGGGGGACACCAGCTGGGCTAAATAAATCTTAAAATGGAGTCTGGGGTGGAGACAGAAGCAATGTTTCTAGCTATTTTTGGCTCTGCTTTTAATTAATCTACCATTTTACCTCATAAAGCACTTTGTAAAATTTTGTACTGGTCACTGAATATCATCAGATAGATTTAATTAAACCAACATTTGAGATTTTCAATTTATTTTAATAAAGAAATAGCCTGTTTATTAGTTTCATTAGTGACTAAGTTCTTCGCTAGCTTAAGAAAAGACTGTAAAAAATTGATTGACCTAAATTTCTTGCAAGATAGATTTTTCAGTCTTTCCTTTTTGTATATGCAAAAAGCACCAGAGAATTTTTCATTTGGCAGACCGAATAGTAGTTTATAATTAAATTACATTTCCTGAAAATATATTATGCTTTCTGTTGCTGCACCATGTGAAATGACTGAATATCACCCACTGCGAGAGTCTTCTTTTCTCAAAGTAGCCTGGATTTCTGGCAACTAGGCAGCTAATTTTTTAGACATAGATACCTAGGTTAAAGAAAAGCTTACCAGAGTATTCCTTTGTGCTTTCAAAATGCTGTGCAAAAGTTCATTCATTTCTTTTG
Source organism: Aptenodytes forsteri (assembly GCF_000699145.1). Lineage (NCBI taxonomy): Eukaryota > Metazoa > Chordata > Aves > Sphenisciformes > Spheniscidae > Aptenodytes > Aptenodytes forsteri. The sequence continues at coordinate 7,135,578 of NW_008795017.1, forward strand.
CACTTGGGAACTGTATTAACTAGCTTTCATAGTATGCAACTCCAGTTCTCAGGTGTCATTAGTACCAGTGCTACTGCTTCATTTTTATCTTCTTTTACAATAATGATAATAATGCTGAAGCTTAGAAACATGGATTTACATTAGACATCAAATGAAAGCCCCCAGTGAGTGGATTAACATATCAGGACAGTTGGCTGATGCATTTCAAGCAGCCTCTGAATTATATATGGCCCCCAGTGCCCTTATCATTAGGCAAAAATGTACTTACAGTTCATTGAATGGGACAGGATAAGTGAAATAGGACAGCTTCACTGGGTGATTGGTAAAAGGGTGTTATGCAGCTAGATGAAATGGATTGTTGATGACATTCTGTTTTAAAGTTCAATAAATTCGTCCCCAGAGCATAGACTGGTGTTACAAAATAATGGATTACTCGGTGGACTGTCATGGTTGTATTTAATATGGTAGAAGCCTTTATGAGATGGTCAATAGTCATAGGTTTATACAGAAAAGGAAAATAGCCTTTCACTTAACGGGAAATACTTTGTCTATGCAGTATTTTAAAACAATCACAAACTTTCCTAGCCTGAATAGATTGCTGATTGCTGAAGATGCAGTTTACTGGTCCTCTTACAAAAGCAATGGAAACGTAGATCAATTAAAGCAAAACACTAGGTAGAGAGTTAAAGAGAATGGGCAAGAAATTTAAAACTCAATATATGGCTGTTTGGGGTCTGCTCATGCTTCCCTAGGTGAGATTGAATTTTCTTTTGTATTCAGTCAGGAATTCAATCTTTTTGTTTTGTATGACGAATATAAACAAACTTATCTTTCAGTCTCAACATTCAACTTGTGGCACTTACTCTTTTCATATGGAATAAGTTTCCTGAGAACTAACAAGGAAAACTTTTCTAAAGTAATTACCTTCAGTTTATTAGAAGTATTGCATGATGGCTTTCTCTCTGGGGTTCTAGTTCAGTCATTTTATGTTTTTTTTTTATATATAAGGACATATCTAAACAAGTGGAATTAAAATAATGATACATATTCCCAGTTTTAAGAGTAAAATCCCAATAGTGTTGTAATTGTTATGAAACCAAGCATTTTAAATCCAGGAAATTCAGTATAATTGCACACAAAAGACATCCAAACATATATCAGTAAGAAACACAGACTTAAGGTATTCTAGCAGCTTTAACACTGTCTGATGGGACAGGAAGTAAAACATAGAAGAAAAAAAGGAAGGTAAAAATGTAAAAATAATCTAAGAAGCAATGAGTTATATTATTTCTTCATGGTGTAGCTACAGAGAAAAGATTGTGTGAATATCTGTATACCTGAATGGTTTTACTTTTTATAAGAATATACTAGACTTCATCATGTCAAGTTTGTGAGTAAGTGCAACATCCTTTTAAGATTCCTAGTCCAAGACTACTGACATACATTTATGTAGAGGTAAGGTCTGTGAGGAGAGATAATATATTTTGTTATACAAATCGATACACCTATGAAAATGAGCAAGCACATACAAACTAGATAGGCTCTTAGTAACACCAGACAGTCAGCAAGACTTCTGTGTCCAAAAACTTGTTTTCCCCAGTAAAATTAGTTAGTCTGTTAGAAACTGTTAATCTTTAAAAAACCTTATCTCCCTATACTCTCAAACAAAAATTTCCTCAGTAATATTATTACTATATATTAGCTATTTCTGTCTTGAATGAAAAGAATTGCATTTATGACAATAATTGAACTTCAAAGAGAGTCACATTCAGCAAACCTAAAACTCATCAAACATAAAATACTGAGTATTTTGTTAACATAGGCAAAATCTTGGCTTCTGATGATGAAACTGGGGCAACAAAAGATGCAGTAAATAGTGGCATCACTGCTGATAATCAAAGGACCTGACTTTTATGTCCTCACAGATGTACAACACTGACTGGAACCCCATCTCCCGCTGCATGTTCTGTTGTATTTTCAAAAAGTCAAACAAGAAATATTAGCAAAATTCATATGAACACAAACAACAGATTCTGAGTACATTTTTTCCATATTTGAGCCTAGAGGGAAAATTAATCTTTATTTTGCATTAAAGTTTTTCCTCACTGTTTTTCTTCCTCCCATTTTCCCTTTGTTGAGAGAGTGAAGAGAAAATGAAGTACTGACCAGTGGCTTCCACAGACTGCACCAAAGATGTTCAGTCAGCCACTAAGTAGGCTGATGAGCAAGAAGGAAAGGCAGTGCTATTGCCACTGTTTTTCTCTAACAGTTCAAGAAGTGTTTCAATAAACTACTTGTGGTATTGCTTGTTATTCATAGAGTACGCACCTTGTACTTTTGTGTTTCTGCAAACAAAAAGAAAGGAAGGAAATTAAGCTCCAAGGCCTTCCAATGTTTCTTGATAGGAGTAACTTGATTTTATGATTCCCCAGTATCTGAGAAATCATCATGTGATTAGGTTGTTGCTACTGCAAGAAAGGAAGGAATTTGAGATTGCCTGACTCCCTGGTCAAAAGAAGCAATTGTCTTTCACATCAGAGTTGTAGGGGTAGCAAACTGGTCAAGATTTTACTGCCTACTTCACCTTTGGCATAACCCTGGGTAACCCAGTGAGATTCTGTTGCTGCAAACACCAAGAGGATAACGTAGCTGCAGTGACTGCTAAGGATGGAGAGGAAGGTGCTCCACTGAAACAAGGCAGCAGTATTACTCTCCTTTGTCCTTACCTCTGACAGCAGGAACAGCAAGCCCTATATAAATGGTGCTTCTTCTGGTTCTCCTCTTAGCTTTGTCCTTTGTCTCTTCCCGTGACAGTAACAGCTAAGTCCTGGCCTAGCCCTCAGCCTTGGAGTAACAAAATTAACATTTGCCTACACTTTTCTCTACCTGATTTAGGTAGGCTGCACCATGGGGATGAGTGAGACATGTTGTGCATCTGCCTTTACCTATTGGGTTGATTCTCTGAGTCTCTCACCCTTATCAAAGCTTGTCTTTCATACCTTCCTGATAACCTGTGCTCATATATCCAAGCCTCGTGCCTATGGTGAAGCTGTGAGTAGTCAGGCAGGATGTTCAGAAAAAGAAAAAAAAAAGATACCCTGAAATTTTTGGTTGTATTCTTTCAAGACTGGATGTATACTCCTGCCTATCTGCATGCCTGGTGTTTGAATTAAAGTTGGGTTTAATGTGCATATAACCTTTAAGGTTCCAACAAGCCATAATTTGTATTCCTGTATATTACATTATACATGTGATACACAGAGAAAAATATGTTGGAAACACTTACTGCAATACAAATATAAAATATTATTATTAGTAACAAGAAAAATAAAATAAACCTCTGAAACATCCTCCAAAGTTTTTACATTAATATTTTAGCATGTGGCCAATATCTATAAACAAACTGAAGATGCATAGTCACAACTGACCATAAAACAAAATTCCAATAAGTTACTAAGCTAATCTTCTGTTTAAATGAAGCTCACCCTATTATAGACAGAAATAATAAAGCAAACAAAAACATTCCTGATGGATTTTACACAGAAATAAAAGCTGCTAGTGAAGTGAACTCCAACTTACCTTCACTTAGTGAGTTTGAAAACCACTGCAGATTTTAAAAATGAGATCAAACAGATGAAAGGGTAAATGAACTTCTAACCACTGAAAGATGAAATGGAGAGTGATGATATGATCGGTATGTGCTAATTTTCTTAAGACATGCATGCATTGTGATGACTTAGGCTGCAGTTCCACAAACAGGATAATGGTTTCAGGGCACATGACGCAGAGTGCCAAACAGGCAGAATATCAGCCTGACATATTCATGGTTACGGAAAAAACAACTGAGGCATTCATTTAAGTTTAGGTGAACTTAAGGTTCACTTAGTTTTTCCAGGTAATTAATCTTGTGTCTGGTCTGTTCCTATTGGATCCAATTTGCAGTCCCATTTTCTTCCTTTTCAGTACTGCCTTGTAGGTCAATACCCTCTTTTATATTTCCTCGTTCTCAAAAAGCTGTTGGTTTGTTCACATATTCAGGACCTCTCTTTATCTTCTGTAACACCAGCTTGATTTCTGACTCATCTACTTTCAACAGCAAGCCAAAGCTAGATCCTGATCCAGTGACAGATATCAGGAGCCATCCACACTGTGGATGTCCTTCACAGTGGTGTTCTGCAGACCTTCTTCACTACAGACATACCTGGACCAGAGTGATCTGCTCAGACTGAGAACAGGAATGTCTGTGTAAAGAACTATTTTTGGGAAGTCACAGAAAAATGGTCACTACAAGGCCATGCAAATATGTCACAGACTTGAAAAAGCATAGAGTCTGCAAGAAGGCTAGGAACAGCTCTCTACACTGTCCTGGTTTCGGCAGGGATAGAGTTAATTTCCTTCCTAGTAGCTGGTACAGTGCTGTGGTTTGGATTTAGGATGAGAACAAAGTTGATAACGCACCGATGTTTTAGTTGTTGCTAAGCAGTGCTTACACTCGTCGAGGACTTTTCAGCTTCCCATGCTCTACCGACTGAGAAGGCTGGAGGTGCACAAGAAGCTGGGAGGGGGCACAGCCACTCAGTATATAAACTAGGGGAAAAGCTGGCCGAGGGTCTGCTGCTTGGGAACTGGCTAGGCATCGGTCAGCAGGTGGTGAGCAATTGCACTGTGCCTCACACTTGCTTTGTATTATTATTATTTTATTTTATTTCAATTATTAAACTGTTCTTATCTCAACCCACGAGTTTTCTCACTTTTACTCTTCTGATTCTCTCCCCCATCCCACCAGTTGCTCAGTTGCCGGCTGAGGTTAAACCACAACAATGAGATAGAAACAGGGCACAGGCTTAGTCACTGTCACAGTCATCCATGCTGTTTAATGTTAGCAAATTCCCTGACATGCTCTTGGTCCTTTCTTCCTGAAAAGGGTCTGGCAAGACAGCACAACCCGGCCACTGTTCCCAGTAATCAATATGAATAAGATCTCTTTGGTTTTTGGAGCAAAAAGAATTTAATTCTATGGCTGTGAGCCACACTGTGACACCTGCCCTGAGGACCAGATAGCAAACCCTGATTCATTTAATTCATAAGGAGGGTTGGTTGTACCTCAAGTTTGCCTAGCACATGTCTACCACCAAAGAAGTTGTTCAGGGTCTTGGAGCACTCAGGAACATCTTTCAGTGCAAAAGCAAATAGTCCTGGATACCTTAGCATGGAACTGCAGCTGCAACTCAAGTCCCGACAAGGACTCTGCTTTCTAACCTCCAGAATCCTCATTTCAAATCTCTGCATGATTGAATAAATTCTGCACACTTTTTCCTATAAACTCTATTCTAATTTTCTATTCTATTCTATTCTGTTCTGTTCTGTTCTGTTCTAGTCTATTCTAAAACCAGATGCAGCTACTGAACTGAACCATCAAATAAATTTACCTCTTAGGATGAATCAACAATGCTGAAGAAATACTTCTTTAGACTGTTCTCCCCCTTAATTTACAGCATAATTAAGGGAATACATGTAATCTCAGATTGAGATTTTCAAAGTTGACTTGCATTTATAAATCAAATTTCTACAGAAATAAAAGGAAGCTTCTCAATTCCTTGCTGACCCTCAGTGGGCAAGAATTACATGGTTTCCTCCAGATAGTCACAGCTCTAACATTTTAATAATGCTTCTAAAAGCCCTAGGGAACAAACCCCAAATACCAGCTTCCTGTGTTGAACGAACATGTACTGAGTATCTGTTCTTCTTGACTTGGGAGGAAGAAACTACATATCCCTTAGAATAATTGTTAGCTACCATGTTGTTCTAAGGTTCACTTGTTGAAGTTAATTGGGATTTTTGGCACTTATTCATCTTCTTTAAAAACAAAGGGACTTGTATGATTGGCTAGCTTGACGTCCTGCACAAACAGGCCTGTGAGTCATCCCTGGTAATCTCTGCACTAAATCTGTAATTTCTGTTTGAACTATACTACATCTTCCACAGATATATTCAGTTATGATGACTTTTTAAAGTTATGAGTTCACCCCATCTCTTGGAAAACTGTTCCAGTCGGTAATTACATTTCTGCACAAAAGTTTCCCTTGCTTTAAATCTGAGTGGACTGTGGTCAGCTTTCATCTACAGGATCTTGTATACGTTTATATGTTCCTTTTGTCAAATAGGATGTCTATGACCTTAAGACCTGAGTGTTAATTTATTAGACCCTGAATTGTTCTCGTGGCTCCTTTGGGAACCACAACCATTTTTTCAACATTATGTTATGTAAAGCAGTGATATCCTCTCTTAAACCCTACCTGATATCCCCTGCTATCTCCCAAGAAAGTCCCAAGAACTCTGATTTCCAGACAGTCTTTTAGATATTGTATCACACAGCTCAGGTAAGGCAACGTAACACTATTCATATTTGGACACTACCATTGCATACCGAAATACTTTTCAACACCAAACCAAATATAAGTCAAATTTAGCTTTGTGAGAAACATTGTATCAATTATTTATGACTAAAACACAGATACTGACCTCATGTATTCATTCAAACTGTGTAATTTGCCTGTGATTATTCATCACTAACTGGTGAATTTTTCATCACCAAGAAAAAATACTTCTAATAATATTTTTTTTCTTCCAGATCTTTCATATTGTTAAGAACTAAATACCCACTTAAGCCATGTTTCATTTCAAGCAATTTGCTCTGAGGGATATTTTAGTTTAGCTCAGTTTTGCTTTACAGAATTTCAGCAGTATTATGCCCAATATGCTGTAAGATACCCGTTTTGTATTACAATTAGGCAATGATCACATTACATGAGAGATTATCCTTCCCTATTTACAGTAAATAGCTACAAGTTACAAGAAAATAGAAGCTCTATTCATGAATGATTTACATGCTGCTTCTTCTCAAGGTTTTGTTTTATTGAAGTCGAAATTTGTGCCCAGAATATTAAAGACATATTCTAATTTAGTGTATGCAACCAAAGCTGACTGCATGCAGAATTTTCTTTTGAATCAGTCTTACCATGGCTATAAATTCCACCCCATCTCTTACTTTGAGGGTCAGATAGAGTAAATCAATAGCATTCCAAGACACATGGTATCTAAGGTACAATAAGCAAGTAACTGTGATCATTATTCTGTTATTACTTCCTACCTGAGGGCAAACTAACTTCTTGAATGTGCTTAATAAAAATTTAGGAATTTGGGTTTCTACATTTAAAGCAGTCTGTTTTACTGAGGGGTTCACACAAGGAATTCATTGACGCCATATTTCAGGAAAAAGTAAAAGATTTTGAAAGACGCTTTGCAAACTGTTCAGCTGTAAGAACAATGGATGATACAGTCTTTTTCCAAGGACTTGGAAACAGAATCAGAGTACTCACGTTTGATACTTTGGCTGTCCCACTAACTCTGTAATCCATTAGTCTGTCCATAAATGACATAACTGTTTATCAAATTAACAAACATTATGTCATTTCTTTTTCACTCTTCCTCCCCCCCCCCCCCCCATGTGTGCAAAGAAATTAATTACCTTGGCAGAAGGAGAGAAAGAACTGTGTGATAGTGACTCACCAGTGACAGCCACACTGTATTCATTATCTCAGGATCTTTTAGCTCTCACCTACATTTTGAGAGAAAAGCTTGCAGAGGGACTTGAAAGCAGAGAACAGAATGAAATCTGAATTTTTATTCTCATATCACTACACAAACCAGTCCTTCACATTTTTTCTCAGTCTAACAACATGTAACAAGGACTCCATGCACTGCAATATATTATCTGTACTATAACGCCTTTTCACCCTCGTAAAGATTTGAAAAGGAAAGGTGAAAAAGGATGATTAACTTGTTTCTTAAACAATCTCAGTAGAATATTTGGGTTGCATTGATCTCATATTCCATTAGGATTTTGGAACTAAACACTTAAAAGAAGGAACAATGTCCTAAATCATGGATATTTCTTAAGGATCTTTCTTTCTTTATGGAAATTTTTGAAATTTGAAATTTTTCTGTACAAAATATACCAGCAGGTTCACCCCTAAATCAGCTGATCAATAGTGTAATTTTTGTTGGGCTATTACACAGTTACCTTCGCCTAGCTCCTATCTTCACTTAAATGTGTTTTCTGAGTCTCTAATATTTAACTGGTGGTGAGCAGGGAAAGTGAATGCAAAGTTAGCATTCAGTTATGCTTCGCTGTACAGTCAGAGATTTGCTAGAACCTTGAGCTCTTTAACCAGCAATGGGAAATGTAAATAAACTTGTTTTTAAATGGCTTACTGATGTATGAAGCAATAATGTAGCACAGCAGCACAAAATTGTCTTTAAGGGGTTTTTTTACACCTTAGCAATAGAGAATGAGATGTGATCTGGAGAGGAAACCCATCAAAAAACCTGTGTAAACAACTGGAACATATATAACACAAAAAACCAAAGTTTTCTCCTTGCAACATATGCCCACTTCTCATTTTTTTAATCCCAAAACAGAAAAATAATTAAATAAATACATAAATAAATAAGTAGAAGGCAGTGTTGTAAGTATTCAGTCTCTAATAAATATGACAGTATTGG
>NW_008795017.1:7144253-7144522 GCF_000699145.1 Aptenodytes forsteri
CCATAATTTTCCACTAAAGAGGGTGGTGAGGGGTGGGGGGTGGAGGGGGAGAAAGAGAGAGGAAGGAAGGAAGGAAGGCAAGCAAGCGCATTATATGGGCATAAAACAAGAAAGTCATACAAAAGAGTAGAAGTGTAAGTTCAGATGCATTGTAAAGCCACTCTCCAGCAGTCCTGGTTAACGGGGGAGGTCCCGGCCGACTGGAGGCTTGCCAATGTGACGCCCATCTACAAGAAGGGCCGGAAGGAGGATCCGGGGAACTACAGGCC
>NW_008795017.1:7145306-7152248 GCF_000699145.1 Aptenodytes forsteri
CTGTGTTCAGTTTTGGGGCCCTCACTACAAGAAGGACGTTGAGGTGCTGGAGCGTGTCCAGAGAAGGGCAACGAGGCTGGTGAGGGGTCTGGAGAACAAGTCTTCTGAGGAGCGGCTGAGGGAACTGGGCTTGTTTAGCCTGGAGAAAAGGAGGCTGAGGGGAGACTTCATTGCTCTCTACAACTACCTGAAAGGAGGTTGTAGCAGGTTGGTGTCTTCTCCCAAATAACTAGCGAGGAAATGGCCTCCAGTTGTGCCAGGGGAGGTTTAGATTGGACGTGAGGAAAAATTTCTTTACTGAAAGAGTGGTTAAACATTGGAAGAGGCTGCCCAGGGAAGTGGTGGAGTCCCCACCCCTGGAGGTATTTAAAAGACGTGTAGATGCGGCACTTAGGGACATGGTTTAGTGGGCATGGTGGTGTGGGGTTGACGGTTGGACTCGATGATCTTAGAGGTCTTTTCCAACCTTAATGATTCTATGATTCTATGATTAAATTGCTGATAAGCCAAAGACTGTAAAAGTCTCCACATGATAAAAAAGTATTACAATGATGACTGAATTACAAATGTATTTTGTTTCCCCCATATATCTCGTATTTAGCTCTCTAAACAAATCTGTTAAAAAAGTCAAGGATATTTTCAGTAAAACTGGATAAAAATAAATTCAGTCCATCTGGCTTTTAACTAAATCCTGACAAATAGAAGAGCATGCATATGTTTCTTTACTGTTAAGTCTCCAGGGCACATTTTTGGCTGCTTTGCCCCATACTGCCAAAATATTCTGGGTACTGATTTGTTTAACTGACCTTAGAAAGGTACTGTGAGGTTAGGAAACCTTCTATAGTCTCAGAGCTGGGACAAAAGCTCTTTTGGATCCTTTGGCAATCAGCTTAATTTGGAGTAGCCTTTGTAATGCTCTAATTTAACCTGATGACTTGTATGTTTATACGTATTTCTTGCCCCCTTCTCACTTGATTGTTTTTCAGGCAAAGCAGCAGATATGGTCCCTTTCGAACCAACTGTCTAAAACCCAAATATTAGCATTCTGCAGGTGTATAAGAAAAATAAAAGCTTTCACAAAAGATGAAAGGGGAATAAGATGCTGTATTTTGCTGTGAGTCATGAGGTATTTTGAAATTGTCTTTCTTAAAACTTTTCATTCTTTCAAGTATACTGTTTCTATCTCTTTTGAAAATATCTGCCTCCCTCTCCCATAAACTACTACCTATTGATCTATTGGCTCAAGAATAAAGAATATTTTTATTATAACAGTCTTGTCTAAGATAGAATAATTTAATTATAGTTCCATCATAATGAGCACCTTAACCAAAAGGAAGGTTACAAAGAATGACTAAGATACGGAACAACACTGTTTACCTATGGATTCTGTATGTCTTGTTTGGCTTAGTGAAATATCCAGAGATTTTTGACATTCATTAAATGACATAAGTTTCCTCTTGGAAAGAACCTTATTTAGTTTATTTTTTCCTGCTGTAAACAAAGTAAAAATTAGTTTGCTAATAAAAATGCATTTTATTTACCTAACTGTATTGAACTGGGTAACTGTATGTAATCTGGAAATAAGGCAAGAACAGTATGTAACCTGGAAAACCTCCGACAAAGAGGAGGAAGTTGAAGCTAGATTTTTGGTCATAAAGAAAACTGTAGAGATGTTCTGTAATAGTGATACTTCATGTGATTGGAAACCCTGATTTACAGAACATCTCTGCAGTAACTGAAATTTATAATCCTGCCTTCCTTCTGAAGCAGTTGTGAAAGATTAGTGGGCAAAAACTGAGGAGGAAATGTGTAACAACCAGTCCAGTTTAGCTCCCTCCCTTAACAAGAAAAGTCAATAATGTCCATAGGCATCCAAACCTCACCTAAACCAATCTTCTCTTAATTTTCATTCTGTTCCAAGGTTCTGTTTCATTTGCTAACTTCTGTTTTATATGTACATCTCTTGTGTGTCACCACCATTCCCTATAAAACTCTTTCCTAGAAGTTATTCAGAAGTAACACATACTCATGTATATTTTTTATTGAAAAATAGCAACACAAATTCAATGGAGAATAGAATTATACAGTTGTGTTTACTAATATTTTATATAATGGTTTTCAAAATACTTTTCATTACCAAGAACCCTCTCTACAGCTCTTTGTCACAAAGAAGAGTAAACAAATCTCTAAGTACACATAGGGATGACATCTTTGTTGCATTTTCATGCATGGCTGGGGGGGAGTTCAAAGCATTTGCATGATCTTTAGCCCATGATTTGCATGGGCTAGGCAATATTTTCTTCATTAATTATGGTTATAAATGTTACTTCCAAAGATCATGTCTGCATGTTCCTCTCACAAAGGAAATGTTATATTAAAAACAGACTATCCTTAACACCATACATCTTTTATTTTAAAGGTGTCTGACACAAACTTACCACTGTGAATTAGAGTTCAGTATGAGTGAAAATTATATTGTTATTCACTGCAGGTTTCATAAAAGCTACATGCAAAAGTGATTGTGTCTTACACATTGTGTAAATACAGAATTTCAACTTAATTATGAAACTACAAGGAAATTGAGTTTGTAAATCACGGAATTATTTGAATCATGAAATGTTATAAATCCATGCTGTTTGCAACTAAGCTTACAGATTATTATCTGTAATATAGCCTCGGTCTGAGGCTCTAGATCTATCATGCAATAATATTTTTTTACATAAAGCTTGTTGCGGCCATTAAGAGCAAAGGTTTCTGATGTTGGAACTTAGAATTATCAGTGTGTAATTTCAGCCCTCCACCGGGAATTTGTCCCTGATTCTTATTTCAGTGTTGCACCTCAAATTTTCAGCTACTGACCATACTAATAACTCTGTACAAAACAAAATAAAAATACCATCTTTTCCATTAAGAGTTTCCAGTTTAAAAGAACAATCACAGATGAATAAACACAGACTGATGAGTGAATTAGGAAAAAAAAAAAAGAAAATGCCTCAGGCAGCTCGACAGTGCAACAGAAAATTATATCCACATAAAAGGCACTGATTCCCTTCACCCTTCACTCACCTGTACATAACTACCAAGCATGTGTAATATCTGATCCACTCACGCTATATTTTCCTTATTAAAAAAACAGAGAAATACATACTTTTAGAGTGCAGGTATCTGACTTGGATTAGGTGTCTTTTAGATGACTTTTGAATTTGAATACCCATTTCTTTATGCTCATTATAAGAAAATCAAGATAACAGAGAGGCAGCAGCCTAACTGTTGTCAAAATCTTTGGGGTTTTTATTACACTTTTTGTAGTCAGAATAGCAAAGGAGAGTTGTTAGGATGTTTTGAAGAGGTTAATGAGTTCCTTTTCTGTATACATACTCATATGAAACAATGAGCACCAAGAAGCAAACTTTCTATGTGAATGAGAAAAGTATATGGTATAAGTGGGTCCTGAACGATCTGCAAAGCCAATGATTTGCATTAAACATAAACTACTTAAAAAACAATACAGAAAGATACAGATGCATTTACTAATGGGAATGCCCAGAGTTAACAAGTGGTAGAAGAAAAGTAGGCCAAGGATAGGAATCTAGAGTCCTCATTGCTTACATGGGAAAAAGAGACTTTAACATTTTACAGTTAAATGGATCTAAGTAGAACTGATGTAGTGCAGACTGTGCAAATCTAGAAATAATATATTTAATGAGTGTAGATTCACTGGAGTTTTTATTTTATTTCTGTTTTAGCTAATACAGATAAATTTCCATCTCATTGTATGTTCTGGCATCTGCAGGTTGGAAGGACACTAAGCTTTTCCTGTACTATTTTATCCCAAGTTTATCTCATGACCTGTGAGCTCTCTAGTGTCACCATTGTTTGTATAACATACTTTGGACTGGGCTAATCTGTTTGTCTGAAAGAATTTCCCACAGTGAGATAGTGTTTGATTTATTCCCAGTGTTTATACTACTGAGAAGTGACCTACACAGAACTGGGGTCTCATACTAGGTATTTTATTTAGCAGTAAAAAAATTGCATAAAAATTCACACTTATTTACCTGCATATTACTACAAACCCACACAAGATCTGATAGTCTCATAGTAGCAAATACAACATGTCAGTGAACTTAGTTTTATCTTCTGCAGCCATACCAGTCTTTCACAAGTCTACTTTCATAATCTGGCACTTTTTCCTCTCTTTTTTCCCTATGTTTCTATGAAATTAAAAGCCTATTTTAGGCTCCTGGGATAAATCTGTTTCTTCTGTCATAATTCTCCCATCAGAGAAATATCTTCTCAACTTAATACACAACATAACTCAGTTGATATTGACATGTAAAACATACCATGTTACTCTTAGAGATCCAAGGAAATTTCATTAAAACTTTTTAAAGGATTTTCTTTCATTAACTGAGTTTGAATTCAGTGACTAGGGAAAGCACCTAGATTTAGCAAGCTACTCAAGATGATCTGCTAGTGCAATGCAGTGCCAGAAAAATTAAACAACTTCTTTGTTGAAAGATTAACATCACATTTCTCTGCTATGTACAAGCCTCAATATAAATAACACACCCTCAAATTTAGTAGTATTTTAATAAAACTGACTGCCTGTTTCTTGTTTTTTACTGTGTGGAGGTTCTTTCTTTTGTCCATTAGTTTCTTGTTTATTTTTCCCCAATAATGCTATTAACTTGACTGAGTTATGTGATATTTAAAATAAGCATAGGTGAGATCAGAGTAAAGACACCCACTGTAACATAGTAGTTCTGCAAGTAGTTTGTGCCCATTATAAATCAAGCACCATTGTCACATAAAAATACACAGTTAAAGATATTATCTGATTTACAGTTAAAGATTTGCATTGGCAATGCAGTCTGCAAAAGTTACTAGCTGTATTTGTCTTGTTTTACTCAGTAACTTCTTCATTTAAACTTCATCCAAAGGTTGAACATGATGATGTCTATGGTTTGAAAGAAACAAATCAAAGAATAAAATCCTGAGATTCATCTTTCTACTTTTAGGTACCGTTAGCCTATGTTTTCAGAATTTGAAAAAAATATATAAAAAAAATAAAAAATAAAAAAAAGAGAGAAAGAATAATATGTGGTTCAAAAAGAGCTGTTTTCAGCTCAACTCAGCAAGACAAAACTTGACCTCAAATTGATCTTGTTGCACATAAAATGAAAGGGACCATTATGTGATAGAACACAGCTCAAAAAAAAAAAGAAAAGAATCAAAAAAGTAAGAGATGACCCAAACCGACAGTCATGAATCCTAGCCAAATGAGTGAAAGATGCATTTATCATTCCACTAAAGACAAGTATCATGCTGGAAATACTGAAATAGAGGCAGAAGAATTTTGACCGCTTTAGAATTTAGAAATCCATACAACCTCCCCAATGCCAGCTGTTCATAGAGATTCTTGCCAATTTATGATTACAGTCACCTATTACTTAGACTGCTTTCACAAGGCAGCCTGGCAGGTGGCCAGTGGTCCCAAAGCCCTGGATGAAGCCTGAGTGGGAAACTTCGTGAGGACTTCTAATTGAAATGGAAAGGAAAAACAGAGAATCTTCGTCACGCTGAAGGGCACAGTTGGCTCTTCCAAAGAGGAAGCAGAGGTGGGAATTTCCCACACTGTTCAAAAGATGTATCTGAAAGCTTATACCATAATTAGGTGCAACTCAATGAGGCACAATTGACAACTTTTATGTGATTACACCATCTATTCATGACTGCATTGCTACGCTTCAATCCCCTTACAGATGAGAATTTCAAGGTTTGGTATAATCCAGAGTGCAACGACAGTAAATAGGAACATAAGTTATCCTTCCTTTTAGTGATCAGAGCAAGTACAGATCTAAATGGCTGTCCATGGTAACTGCAAGGTTTTTGCCAGCAACGGAACTTGTCTATTCCAATGGCTATGCTTTGGACATTCTAGCTTTTCCACAACTTAGCATTTCTTCTGCTTATGGTAGTTTTCAAAATATGTTAGGTCCATTTTTTCCTATTCTCACCCATACCTGTTTATTTAGAACTTATTTTATTCAGAATTTGGCCCTGATACTGTGATTGGTCACTAGGCTAGTCTCCTGAAACTGCAAATAACCACATCTTCAGGGAGAGCATGTATCTTAGTATTTTGATACATTTTCACTATAGTATTTAGAAGTGTTGTCCTTTGCTTTCAACCAATGTAAGTGTTTTAAACTTCATTCACTTCCTCGGTTAATTTATGTTTTATGAAAGGCAAGATTGGGTAGTGTTGTTGAGGTCTGCTCTTTAGTGACCTTGTTTTCCTGAGAGCTGTTGAAACATAATATTTAATGTATCTTCACATATAACCAGTTTTCTAGCATGAGTACAACTATGGATTTTACAGTTCTATCCTATGACACCTTTACATTTTATTATTATCAAGGGGTTATTTTTTACCAAAAAAATGTGTATAAATGGAACATATCTAATATTACTGTCTTTGATGTAGTGCACGTATTATCACTGTCAACATTGAAGCTTTCCTTTAAAAGTGAAATTAAAAAAAAGTGTAGTTAGTTCTCTGGTAAATCTTCTTTGAAAAGATTTGTCCATTTTTCCATTCTTCCCCGCTTTTGTTGAGATTTTCCTAAGATTTTAGTAAATGAATCAGTCTTCCAGCAGCTGAGGTCTTACTTTCTTACAAATAGGGATTACATGTAAATATGATTCCTTCATAAAGGCTGAAAGCACTGGGGGAAGTGGACTGATTTAGGGGTTTTTTAGCTTGCAGCCCTACATTATGACTTTGGTCCTTGCTTTTTTATCTGGTATCTATCCATTCAAAAATGAACTGAAAGCACTGGGGGAAGTGGACTGATTTAGGGGTTAGGGGTTTTGCAGCCCTACATTATGACTTTGGTCCTTGCTTTTTTATCTTTTATCTATCCATTCAAAAATGAA
>NW_008795017.1:7152264-7158830 GCF_000699145.1 Aptenodytes forsteri
GGGGGGGGGAGCAGGAAGCAACCAAACCCAGAGTATTAAGATGGGCAGAAATACTGGACAAGATAAATAAAGAAGAAAAATCAATAATGAATCTAAAATAGCTATCCTCCTGTCCTATATGTTTATATTCAGTATTGCAGATGATGAATAGAGAAAAGTGCTATAAATAGGTAGGAATTCATTTCAATGAAGTTTTTCATTAAAAAGAAAGTATATTGGGAAACGTAACATATACATAAGAAGACCTGTCCATTTCTCTTCCCATGTTTTTAAGGGAATTACTTAAAATACATTTATTAAACTACTAGCAATTATTTTGGAAAAGTCATGGAGGGCTAAGGAGATGCTAGGAAAAAATTGCAGTAATGATGTTTGAAGTATGTAAATAAGATACAGGTAATTACTATCTCAAAGTTTCAACTGAAAATCCTAACAAAATAAATTGTCTACTTTTAAGAGACAAAAATGTACCAGTACCAAAGACAGTAATGAAAATTTGATCACTAAACAAAAGAATAAATCTTGCCATTCAATAACTTCTTTGATCAAATTAAGTAATCAATAAGTGAAGTGTAAATTAGTTGCTAGGATAGAGGATTGTAACCTAGATGTATACTTTCAAATAGCAGCTCACTTCTGTGTGACAGAAGTTATTTAACCTTGTAAGTCAGGGTCTGCTCTATCTCCATTATTATTGTTTTAGAGATCGTTATGTCCCTACCTTTCAGGTGCTTAGTGAAGATAAAACCCATTAATGATTATAAGATGCCCAGATACAACTCTGACAAGGGCCATAAAAGTGCCCAGAAAGGTAATTAGAAGGGAACGCATTATCATGCATTAAAGTTGAATGTAATATAGTATAGATAAATGTAAACATAATGCCTAACCATAGCCTAACGTTTAATTTTGTCTTTATCTTGCCCTTTTGAAATTAACTGAAAATTGTCTTGTGCAGCAAACATGAGTAAATACACCTTTGGCCCTTAAAAATTCAAAGTTCTCCATGAGGGTGGGTTTGCTAATACATGAGTCTTGTTGAGAACAACAGGAAACAGTACAGAACTAAAGTTTAATTAATCTAGTCTCTAGTTCAGAACATAATGCAGTATGTTGAAATGCTCAGTTGCATCAAATAGTCCCTTTGATTCAAAAGGACTACTTGTGTAAAGTATAAAGCATTTGCTTGAGAATAAGATGGAATCAGGGACACAATTATTAATGATATCAGGAGAAGAAATGAGTGGCACATTACCTGAACTGACATGCTTCATTCAAATGTTTTCCATGTATTAAAGGAGATCACGCAAAGCAGAATGGAGATAAGGAATTTAAAAGCAAGGTCAAGCATAAAAAATTGAATTCATTGTAGGCAAATATAATTATATTTCTTTATCCTGCAAATATTTCTGTGTGTGCTAGGCATCATAAGTGGTATATTTAATTTAATGGGTCACAGAACATGCATGTAAGAATATGGCCTTTGTACAATAGAGAAGTATGATTAAAATCTATTACTAAATGAGCTTTGAAAATTATTATGAAACTGAGAATAACTTTCAGTATCTTTAGGTAAGTCTAATGATATTTCAAACAAAATTCATTTTATGTGTTGTTTTTCTTTAAAACAACACTAAGCCAGTAATCACTAAGCAAGGACAGGGGAAGATGCACCATAAAAGATGTAAGTGCACGGACACTGAGCTCATTGCACTTCCTTATGTAACATTTTAAACGTATTTGTAGATCACAAACTGGATGCTTATCTGGAATTTCATGTTCTACTGTAGGAAACTGAAATTCAGAGTCAGACAACATTACCTTTGCCCTGCAGAATAACTGATCTTTTCATATGGTGACTAAGAAACCAGTTATTTAAACAGCAGTGAGAGTTCACACTGAAATAACATGTTTCTGTAGGCATTCAAAGAAAAATATTAGTGACGTTGTCAATGATTCTTCCTCATTTGGTGTGCTTTCCATAAGTATTCTAACAATAGCTTACTGAGCAAAAACATTATGGCAGCAGCAAATTTTCAACAATTGATGAAAAATATCAACTGTAGATAACTTTTGACCTTATAACTGAAATTATTAACAAATGCTCTCTCTCACCAAATTCTCACTCTCAGGCATATATTGGCAGAGGTAAGAAGGAATAGCTGCATATCCAATCAGAAATAATACTCAAAGACTTCATAAGCAAACTATGGGCCATGACCTGTTCTGTAAAACCACAGAATCAATCACAAAATGCCTGAAGTTGGAAGGGACCTCTGGTAATATCATTGGTTCCCACATGGAAGAACAACATGAGGTAATAGTCAATAGGGCTGGACAAGCTTTAACAGTATCTCCACAACATCCCAGATGCCAGCCCTTGGAAAGCAGCAAACTTCTGTAGATGACAGGTCAGGCTGGCAGATGGGTGCCTCTGTCCCCCACTGCAGGGAGTCGCCCACTACTATCACTCGCCGCTTCTTCCTGGTGCTCGTACACAGCTCAGGGTAGGTCAGCCCAGATGTTACATTTGAAAGCACTCCCAGCTCCTCCTCAGCTTTGAGGGCAGTGAACCTGTCCCATAGTTGCAAGCCTTCAGGTGGAGCAGGAACCTTCCTCCTGGTGCCAGAAGTTACTAGCTTCCAGCCTTTGCCTTCCTCACAAAATGTTTGACAGACGCTTTTGAACAGCAAAGGCAACTGAGATAATCATAATATGCTGAAAAATCTGTAAATGAAACCCAGAAATCTCTCAGTTCTATAGGATGATATCTAAATATTTTCTTCAAGTATGTTGCGATTTCATACATATATAGAGAGAGAAAAACAGAGAAAGAAGGAAGGAGGCATGGACAACGGAAGAGTTTTAGGTAGCACTGGAACATGGGTACTATGCCTAACAAACAGGTCAGAACAGCATCAAGATCATCTGCCCAAATATCAAGGACTGCTCATAAGTAAGCCTCCATATAGAAAGTATTTGTAATATAGATCTCAAATTTGCACTTGAGTATCTCACATTTTTTTAAGATTTGTCCTCACAATATCCTTGGGAGGGAAATGCCAATATCCCTACTTTACAGATGGACATATGTGCCATACAGTAGTGAAGTGACTTCATTCAGAGGGTGGTATGTCATGGGGTGGTATCAATAAAAGTGGTGACTCCCCACAAAGTAAAAAATAATTATTTTTTTAGCAGAAAATTATTAGTAACCTGCTTTAAAAATCTACATAATGCTTAACCACTTCTGAAATCCCCAGGATTAACAGTCTTTCTCATACTGAAATATTTAAAATCAATCTTTCATATTTTCCTACAGATGTCCCAACTAATTTTCAGTTCACTTCTGTCTAATATACAGCATCTGTATATTATGGAAAGGGATTCCCTTGGTTGCAGACAAGGGAAAACTGTAGGCATTTGTAAACTAGTGAGTGTATCTACTATAGTCTAATCTAGAGAGGACAAAATGCTGGAAAACAGCCACTGTCAGCATATAGAACCGAGGACAGGAAGAACTGGGAAAGACAACTTGTCTCCTTCTTCCCCTCATGTGCAGTGTCTTTCGCCCCATTTGCCTAAAGCAGGTAATTTTCCAGACAAGGGAAAACTGTAGGCATTTGTAAACTAGTGAGTGTATCTACTATAGTCTAATCTAGAGAGGACAAAATGCTGGAAAACAGCCACTGTCAGCATATAGAACCGAGGACAGGAAGAACTGGGAAAGACAACTTGTCTCCTTCTTCCCCTCATGTGCAGTGTCTTTCGCCCCATTTGCCTAAAGCAGGTAATTTTCCAAATGATATAATTACTTGTAGTAATTGTAATAGAAGTTAAAACTGTGCAGCTCTTTTTGAATCTCAGGCTAAATCAGTGCATTTTAAAGCCTGCTGCTTTCCTCAGACCAGCTGCCTACTCTGCAACAGGGAAAAAATCCTTCCTTAAAAAAAAAGTTTCAAAAGACTTGTAAATAAAAATGAATAATAAACTTATTAAAAGAAATACCTTTAAATCTGTACTCTCAGTTTTGCGGGTGTTATTGGAGACTTCCTCCGAATTCAACTCTTTAATATTTTTGAAACTTTAAATAAACAAGAATAGTAAATTCAACCTTAATCCCAAGTGAGTCTTCCGTATTACTGTGGTTGCCTGCAAAATGGATCTATGGCTTATTCTGAGACCAGTACTGTCTATTGCTAAGAAAGGAAAAGCAAGAGAAAGGTTGTCTGGTCTTCGTTCTTGCACTATCAACTCTCAGTTACTAAGGGTTGTTTACTTAGTTGGAGATTACCTATGGTATAGATGAAACACCACTTTAGCCCCAGTTGTTTATGTCCAGCTGTAGTTCAACAATGGCATTATCAGCTGCAAGCTGGTTCCCCACAGCTGGGTGTCCACATGGCACTTCCCAGCATCTGAGGAACACGTACTATACAAGAGGCAGCATGTTGGGTCTGCTAGTCAGTGTCCAGGACAGAAATTCTGCCATCCTGAGTTTCCGCACTGCAGCAGCAGGTTCTTTAGTCCTTATGTTACCTGTGCTTTTCCATTATCTGTGGTATTCCAGCAGCCCACTGTCCCTGATAATAGAAAACGGACAGCATTCCTGATTCTGCTACGCAGTTACAACAGTGGTCAGGCATGAAACTTTATTACACCTCAGTTTATCTGTTGTATAATTGAAGTAACAATATCACTGCATTTTACTCCCAAGCTGGAGATGAGCTGGAATGACAATTAATGTCTGTAAAACCTTTCAGATCCTGGGATGAAATGCTCTAAATACTGCAGGTGTGAGGTGTTATTACTGCTTTTACCACAGCTAGAGAGTCATCTCTTTGTATTCCTACCAATATCACATCTTTTATTTTTAATTTAGCATCTTCTTAATCAGTCTGGCAAACCTTATCTATAAAAATATTTTAAATAGTAGTTGGTCAACCTTAAAAAATGAAGACTAGCTGGAGACATTAAATATGAATAACTTCTAAAGTTCTTGTTCATAACAAGCTTTTTGGAAAGGACTTGGGAGTCCTGATGGACAGTAAATTGACCATAAGCATGCAATGGCTGTCTTGCAGCAAAGGCCAGCAGCATTCTGGGCTGCATTAGGATGACTGTTGCCAGCAGGTCGAGGGTGTTGACCCTTCCCCTCTACTCAGCACTGGTAAGCCCACATCTGGAGTGCTGTGTCCAGTACTGGGCTCCCCAGTACAAGAGAGATGTGGACGGGCTGGAGAGAGTCCAGAGAAGGGCCACAAAGATGATAAAGGGACTGAAGCATCTCATTTGAGGGAAGACAGAGATCTGGGACTGTTCAGCCTAGAGGAGGGAAGGTTTGGGGGGATCTTATCAATATGTATAAATTCTTGTTGAGGGGAGTAAAAACAGAGTCAACTCTTAGTGATTCTGTGACATATATATATATATGCTGAAAATAACAAGGCTGTCTATGCAAAACTGTAATATCACCCATAGGTGATATTTTCATTTGTGTGAATTCTGTAATTCTGTGATATTAGCACAACACAGGCAGGCATGGTGTAACCTGCTGATAAATCTATTTAGGCTGGAAATCACAAGATCTCCAGTCAGAACAGTAACATTGTAAAAACAGCTCCCTAATAAGAGTAGTGAAGATTTCAGGGAAGAAATTGATAAATATATGAAAAGCATTATATGGGACTGTTGCCTGTGAATACCCAACTTAACTCAGGGATACAAAAGGTCCCTTCTAGTCTTATTAGCACTGTATGAAAACATTTTATGCCTAAGTTGTGGGTTTATGTTTATCATGACCTTTGGGGGTAACGACACAAAATTAATCTCAGTTTTAGTCTGGGAACTCAGACACAAACCTGGGATATACCTCATCTGGTTTTACACATGCTGAATGAATAAATCTAGACTAAGGAATATGTTTTTAATTGATAATCACTCTATAATTACTACACTGTTTCTTCTGTCATTTAGTATGTCACGTAGCCCAAGTACAGCACTTAAGCATATGTATAACTTTGAAGACGTGAGTAATGCAGGTATTATGCAAGTAAATATGCTATTATTTCAACATATCTTCCTAGCATTTCTTCTGTAAAACAATACTGAAAAATCTATTTGAAACTGGTAATCAGCAAGATTACATGTTTAAGTAAACTAAGCATGTCCTTTGATGGTTAGCATCTGGTATGATCACAATATGCAGCTATGCAAAAGGTAAAAGGAATAATTTGAATAGGATATTTTAAAATAATGCCATTTTCATCATAAAAAATATAATATAAACCAGTTTTTTAATATTCACTTTCCATGTGTAGTTGCCTGTCATGGAAATGAATTACCACGTGTCCCTGTAACGACAGTGATACATGACAAAACCACACGGTTACTGAAATGCATGGCTATCTTA
Organism: Aptenodytes forsteri; assembly: GCF_000699145.1. Taxonomy (NCBI): domain Eukaryota; kingdom Metazoa; phylum Chordata; class Aves; order Sphenisciformes; family Spheniscidae; genus Aptenodytes; species Aptenodytes forsteri. The sequence continues at coordinate 7,158,677 of NW_008795017.1, forward strand.
TAAATACATACAGTTTTAGCTGTACTTCTGATAGTTTTCCATGTTTACCTTCCTTATCTCTCATACATTTGATCTAATTCAGGCTAGTTCTCTTGGTTAAGCCAAAAGTTTGTGTATGTGGTTGGTTGTTGTGGTTTAACCTCAGTCGGCAACT
>NW_008795017.1:7164627-7233775 GCF_000699145.1 Aptenodytes forsteri
ATCGGTGCGTTCAACATTGTTCTCATCCTAAATCCAAACCACAGCACTGTACCAGCTACTAGGAAGGAAATTAACTCTATCCCTGCCAAAACCAGGACAAGGATATTTTAAAATAATGCCATTTTCATGATAAAAGATACAATATAAACCAGTTCTTTAATAATATTTTTTAATATTCACTTTCCATGTGTAGTTGCCTGTCATGGAAATGAATTACCACGTGTCCCTATAACAACAGTGATACATGACAAAACTACACGGTTACTGAAATGCATGGCTGTCTCATAAATACACATGGTTTTAGCTGTACTTCTGATAGTTTTCCGTGTTTACCTTCCTTATCTCTCATACATTTGATCTAATTCAGGCTAGTTCTCTTGGTTAAGCCAGAAGTTTGTGTATGGGGAGCGGGATGTTGATTTTTATACAGAGGGAAATTACCTGTTCTATTAATTTTTTGACAGGTATTGTGTTGGACAGAAATATCCAATGTTTCCAGATGGAAGTCTGAGACCTATGAAAATGTATAGCTGTAGAGTAGATCATAGGGTCTACCATGAGCCATAATATAGTTTGGATCCATGACAATACATAAAAGAGATTATAATAAAACTCAGACAAGCACAATAATTTTTGTGTTGAGGTTATAAGGCTATACTAAAGCAGAATATAAATAACATTTTTCTTTTCTCACAGTTAGCTGCGTACTTGAGGTACAGCCATTCATCCCTAATTCCACCCACTGAACATAAGTCACCACTCAATGTTCTTCTCTCATCTACAGATGAATAATTAACAAGGGAACAGTGGTACCAAAATGCCTGGTACCTCCAACTCTCACAACAGCTGTTAAAAGTTCCTTTCCCCCCCACCTTATTATGTCTCTAGGAAAGGACAATGAGCCATTGGCAGCATTTTATGTACAATGTGTTTCTTTATGCTGGTAATCATCAAACAGTCCATATTTGCTGAGATTAAAGAGAAAGTTTTCCATCTATATTTTTTGTTTCACTTTGTGTACAGGTGTTAAAAAGAACTGCAATAAATGATGGTCAGTTTACAGGCATAGGAGAATCTGGATTACACTCTGGATTTCAGAATGTTTAGCTCTGTTTAATTCCATCACACAAACATTGAGCATCTTCTTGATCATTGCTAATTAGATCTCCAAACACTGCAAGGAAAGGCAGCCATGTCAATGCAAGCAGAGAAAACACAAATATTGCATACTGGTTTTGTTTTCTCTTGCTCTGCTGTTCTCAATCTAAAGCAATTGTCCCCTACAATTAAAATGTTGATTCTTCTTTGTACTAGTTTTGTGTTGAAGTTAAAATAACATCAAAAGTTTTGAAAATAATGTATGGTAAATTAAAGTGCAGCAGAGAGAGCTTCTCTGTGACAAGTGCTGAGAAACTTTGGGGAAAGCTCAACATAGCTTAAACTGCAACTGCATGTAACCTGGAGAGAATTGTCAGCAGAGAGCTCAAGATCAGAAGTGCATCAAGGTACTGAGAACAAAAACCATTTCCAGTTTGATCCTAATGCTCGGTGAAAGGATATTATATTTCCTTGCAAATAAATAAGACTGTGTTTGATATATGGCTTAACTATAATTTCCTCCTAAAGCCAATCTACAGGAGATGAATTCAGCTAACTTGCGTCACCAGAAAGAATGGCATAGTGGCATATGAATGAAATCATTATGATTTCATACCAATCAATATGGTGTTCATATGGTTACTCCTATGGACACATTCCTGTCATGATTCTTTTTTTCCATATGTTCTGAGCTGTTCCATAATTATTAGAAGAAAATACTGTTTATTTAAATGTGAAATAGTGACAATGATGGCAATAAAACAGTGACTGGAAGATAAGCTAATTGGCCTTTTTCTGAGAGAAAGGGAGAATGTTAGGACTTTTCAAACATGTCCTAACAAATACAAGTGTTATCTGTGAAAATACAGTACTAATGGAATATCACTCTACTACCCATAACTGGAGGAAAACTAGTTTGAGTGGATCACTCCTCCACTACAGTCTTCTCAGAAAAATTCAGTATATTAAGAGTGCAATATTAACTAAAATATCTAACTCATGGTGTTCCATAAGGTCACCTTGACATTTTGGCTCCAAAAGCTTTCATTAATATTAAGGTCCATTTTTAAGGTGGAGACATTGTGTGTCCTCAGAACCATTTACAAAGAAAATATTTCTACTCAGTATACTAATTTAATGTACTGAATTCAGTTATTGCAGTACAGAATATAAGAACACTCACTGAGATGTCTTATTTGCCTTGGATGAACATGAATTAAATATCACTTCTCAAAATACAAGTAGGATGAATATACTTGGACATATCTTAATTTTCATTGAACACAGAATATCCTCAGAAGTACTGGTAAAAGCATGAGTATTTGTCAATTTTTTTGTGGAAATCTATCATGAGGAGGGAGCTTCATTAAATCTACAGTGTTATCTTTGCAATGCCCTCTTCTGAATCATCAAATGCAAGTAAAATTATCCATGAGGAACAACTGTAATCTGGCCAAAAATATTGCAGTAGTGAGGAACAGCAGTTCACACCTGAGAGATTTTATTATATTTCAGATCAATTGCTTTATTTTTATCTAAGACTTTTCACTGCAGAGTTAACTGCGTTTCTTGCTTGTGCACTGCTGCTAAACAGCTTCTCAGTCCAACATAGAAACACCAGGCCCAGAGAATGAACAAGTTGTCCCATAGAGAGGGTTTCTAGAAGTTTGGTTACGGGAGGAAAACACATGCACAGTCTGTGTGACCTGACTTAACAGTACCACGTCACCAGATAGAAAATGCCCTTGCCTTATCTTGAAGCTCAGTAACCTCTGTACTCAAAAGGAAACCTGATTTTGGGCTTTCTATGTATTCTATCTGCCCTGGAGATGTCAAGGTCCCGATAGTTGCCTTTTCTACCCATCATTAGCAATGTGACACTGGCATAAGAACAAGTTAGATACTGGTGGCAGACTGCGTTGACACATGCATTGCAAGGCCCAAGTGTGTGGACCTCAGCAGAGGGAACCTGAGCAGATCAGGAACCATGTTTAGTCCTTTGGTACAGTAAGGAGCTTTCAGCAAGTCCACACCAGAACTGTTTGCATCCAGGGCAGCAGTCAAAGCACAGTTATATGGTGATGAAGTCAGGGTCTCACAGGAACATCTGCAGATGACATTCTAAACCTAGCCTCATTTTCTTAATATAACATAACTTTTATTAGTGTCATATAATTGAGATGGTATTATAAAAACCTAGATGTTAATTAATCTGCTGAAATTAATGACATTTCCAGGAATGTTTTATTGTAAGTTTTCTTAAAAAGATTTTTTTTTTCACATTTCAGATGAAAACAGCAAGAAAACTGATGTTTCTTTTTATCCTTCTCCTGATTTATAACACTTGTGAAATCTCTGAACCTTCTTGTACCAAAAAAATTGTACTCTTGAAACATTGTCTCAGAGGATGTAGATGTAAGAGTGGTGAGCATTGAAGTTATTCACTCCCAGATGCCATGCTTTCTTCCTCCATCCAGTCAGGACAGTTGTATAACTGGTTTATTCCACCTACTCATGCCATTTTGGAACCAGACTTCTTGTCTTTCTTAATCTGTAGCACTAGCTGTCCTCTTCTACTCAATTACTATCAATGGCCTGTTTTATTAAGGGACCACCTTGAAGTTCAATCCTGCAGAGTGCCTAACCCATTGACATTTCTTTTTTTCATTAATGTATTGACATGCACTATGTTAAATACATGTTTTAATGCTTTGGAATCAGAGGATCCTGTATCATGGAGGGCTGAGTCTCTATGCTAGACTGAGGAGAGAGATGGATGTGACAAATATCTCTTTGCTATACTTTCCTTTGTGCAAGAGAGACACGCTGCATTTTTAGGAGTTTTTAATTAGGTGGTCTAGTTCCTTCATGCTAACTGAAAGGAAAGAAGGCAGAGAAACAGCATAGGGAGTACTTCTAGGATTACAGGCTGATGTGGTATCAACACTTTGCTTGCAGTAATTAAATTGCAGAGAGCACATGGAGTGAAGCCTGGAGGGGACAGATGCCTGAAAGAAGAGGTGGACCTAGACATTACAGAAACACGGTCACAAAGGAAAGTCTCCACCCCTGCCAAGGGACAAGCAGATTTTTTTTGAGAACTTATAGCTATTTTGATCATGAATTTGAACACTTGCATTAAAACAGTTAAATTGGTACAGACAATAGAAAGATTTTCTTTCTATGTTTCTTATTCTTATCTATTTCTTTCTTCTATGAGCATTGTTTGTCTTGCTTCCCATCTGGGAATAGTTCTATCTGTTCCTATCTAATCAAATATATCAACATTAACATTATTATACCTGTTTCACCAAACAGGTTCAAGTACTTGCATTTCAAAATGATCCAACTCTTCCAGCTGAATAAATTTAACATAACACACTACTCCACAACCAGGCAGGACAAGGGGCACAGTAAGTCATCTAATATATGATAACTCATTAACTGGCAATAAATCTGACCAATTTCACACACGTCACCGTATCTTTAAAGTGACATAACTGTATAATTAGATTGCTCACTTCTGATATATATAGGTACTTACAGGACTCTATAAATATCCATAAGTAACACTGTGCAACAAACCATAGATGAGAGAAAATAGTTGGCAGTTATGTGAAAAAGTGCCAGCACATACAGTTTTAGAAATACAAAAGATGACCCAAAAACCCCAAAGAACTAGACACTGGTAGTGGACAGACAAAACTGCCATTAAAAACAGAGCAAACAGAGCAGAAGGACCCTTGAAACAAGAAAAGATAGAGACAAGCAGAAATAGAGAAGACTGCAGATTAAGAAGTTAGGTCTCAATCTACTGTTAGTCAAGCAAAAGGCATAATTTGCAGAGTACACAACCAAAATGAAATTCAAACCAAGGAAACCTGTGATATACTTCCAGTTTTTCAAAGTGCAAACTGTAAAGCAATATACTTAAACAAAACACATGTATTTAGTACAGTCAAGTCTAAGTGTTTTTGCCTATTTATAGAGGAAAATGGTATATATCTTCCTAGATATATGCAAAATCTGTAGAAGTCTGAAAACTTTTCCAGGACATCCCAAAAACCTGATTTGTCCCAGCTGTAGATAACATTCCATTTGCATGACAAAAAATCAATTGCTAGCAACCAAGCAACTGTGAAAGCTGCCTTATTCAAAGTGTTATTTTATAAAAATATTCCAATGTCACTTGGTTCAAATATTTGGCTTATCAAACACTGAATACCAGGGTTATTTGCTAACAAGATAGTGACCTGGTGTTAATGTACAATGAGAAGCCTTTATGTGAAAGTTGAGGTAACTCATAGACCCTTAGCTGCCTATCAGCTTCAGAGAACATGACAGTGCCTGCCAGAAAATAGTGTGTTGGCCCCCTCCAGTGTCACAGCAAACTAAGTGTGTCAGCTGTGGTATGTCAAATCAACATGCCTACTAGTGACTCACTATTTTACATTACTCTGATCCTATGGTTCCACCACAGCAGATAAAAATATTCTGGAGCAGCAGCTAGACTTAAAGAAATAAAAAATCCATGTTAAAAATAGTAGACAATATTCAGGGGTCAATCTACTCTTAAGAAAGGAATGTAATAAATAATTATTCTTCAGGGAACAGATTTAAATGAGAAGCTGGTAAGTGACATGCAAGATCTGGCCAGGTTTTGAGTAATTCTTTCTTTCTCTCCTCTTGTCCTTCCTTGTTTCTATTTTACAGTGAAGCATTTTCTTCTACATCTGAAAACTTTTTTGAAAGATTTTTGTTAAACTTAATAGAATCCATTCATTTCAGCTTTCTTCCTATACAAACCTTTCTACATACTTCTACTGCCATCTTCCCCCTGTACAATGAACAAAGTACTAAATTATGAAGAAAGCAGTGCACATCTTCATGAATAGACAAGAACACATTACCAAAGCATTTCCCTCTTAGTCTCAGTCCCAATAAACTCATTTCACACAGTGACAAAGCAGTGAAGGTTACTTTAGAAAATCATGCTTCTTCTTTGACCTTACTGAGAAGGGTATCATGGCAAACTTCAGGCAACTGAACCTGCCTCAGTAAGCTGAAATTGTCTCCCTGAGTTTAGTGCACCAAGGCTTTGAGAAGAGCTCCTCAGAAAAAGGTAAATACGTGTCCTTTCTCACTCATTTTTCTCTGAAGTTCTTGCCACAGACTCAGAACGAATGCTTAAGCGAGACTGTAAACAGGGTCTTACACTACCCTAAATAAAATACATACCTCTTACTCAAGGCTGGGAAAGCCGGAGAGCTTTCCCACTGCTCGTAAAAGGGCTGGCAGAGTTGTGCTGAACACTTTTTTACAATATCTTTCTCTAGAGCTGTCATTGCTGACTATAGCTACCGGTGGACGGAGTTCACACTTCTGGAAGTCAAGAATCACCCAAACTCAACTGGTTGCACATCACGGTTTGACAAATGACCTAGGACTATCTCTATCACTCTGTACAACCTAGAACATTTCCCAGCACCAGGAAAACCTGGCCAGCACATGCAAAGCAGCAACTGCAGAAAATAAGATACGGCTTCCCAAAGTCCTCCTAGCACATCCGCAGGCTGAAAATAGATTTTGGGGGGAGCAATTTCTTTAAAAGGCTCAAATGTCTAGTCAAAGATTGGAAAGGATTATTTTCAAGACATAACACAGTGGCACAGCTTCAGTAATAAGTCATCCAATAAACTTTTTCCAGAATAAAGACTGTGTAAAGTTACAAAGGATTTTCACTTAAGTTTACACTCAAGTCTTCTGCCTTGCAATAGGCCATGAAGTCCAGCTGTCAACCTCATTCCAGAGTGAAGAACAAGACAGACACTTTTTCCACAAAAAAAACCCCAAAACCGACACTTAGTGTAGTTACATTAATGTAGGAACCTAAGCCACCAGCAACACCCTTGATGTCCTCTGTTCACTTCCTCTGACACGTTATAATTATGGCTTTTGGTTTTTCAGTTGCAAATTCAATACAGGTGTCGGGATGACGTTTATGACTATTGCTGCGTTGTAATGGTATATGAAATAAGGGCACTACGGCTCCAAGCTAAATGCCTATTATATGGGCACCTGTTATTCCTTCTAGTCCTGTGGTCCTAAATACCAAACAGGTTTTTGTCAGTAAGGAATGGGTGAAGTGAGGATCTCTTTAGGGTGTTTCAAAGCTGTACTGTTTACAGCTGCAGCATTAACCTGTACCACTTGCAGCTTTGCAGGCTGCCTCCCAAAGGAGCTGTTGCCAGACCTGGTAGGGGGCACCAAATGAGGTTGCCCAATGTGTATTACTGTTTTCTTGGTTTGGTTAGTTGGTTTGCTACATAGGTTTTAACTCAATAGCAGCATGAGAAGAGAGGCTGGTAAGCAAAGTAGCAAAACTGAAGCCAAGGGCAAACTTCAAAAGCATCAGGCATCTCTGGTGACTTGACTTCAACTATTTTGGTGGATATCCAAAAGATTGTATTCAATTGATAAAGATTCAATCCCTCTTCCAATGTCATATTGGGTTTTGGCAAAGGACCTCCCCCTAGGCTGACATTTCCTCTAGCTTTGAATGGGTCTTTCCCGAGATTGTGCAGAAAACCATAAGATGTAAAGAACACAAAGCATTTGTCTGATACAGAGTTTCCCCTCAAAAGATTTTGCATTAAGAGGATGGTAAGAAATAACAGTCTAAAAAATCCTACCAAACAGTCTGTAGGAAACAGGGATTATACCTGACTAAAAAAGTTGGCAGGCTTTTATTGACTGAATGATAGACTAGTTCTGCAGTGCCCTTTGATTGACTACTGCAGCCAGATGGATACCAAGCACCGCAGGCAAAAAAACACTAGGTTCTAAGAAATACTCATAATTGGCTGACATCTGCTGGCTGCAACTGTGCACTGGCGTTACAATCCCTCCACTAACTCCATCATGTGTCAGACAACATACAGCAGGCTTTCATAGTATATTTATATTTATGTATAAAGCAGTTATGTAAGGTACAGAGTTCTTCAGGGAAAGGTAAAATGCTATTACTTTTCTAAACAAATGTTTTAAATTTATTTAAAAAACCCTCCCAAACTAATTCCAGCTTTATAAAATCATATAATTGGCTTTATATTTTCTCATTATCCAGTAACTAGTGATTTTTTAAAAGACACTAACAATTTAAGGGAACTATAAAGCATAGACTGAATATAGAAATGGGTATTTTGGCAGAAATATGCAACTTCTCTAGCACTTGAACTGATTAATTGGCAATAAACTAGCTAATAAAACCATGTTATGTCCAATAATATAAAAAATTTTCTACACAGAAATGTAAAAAGTAGGGAAAAATTGAAAGCGTCATACCTGAAGAGAAGCAAATATACATTGTAAGAGAGGGTTTTTTCACAGTCTGCTTTATTTTGATTGATTTATTATTATGCTCAAACACTTCAATATTGTCTAAGTTCCTGTGGTAGGAAAGAATGTGCAGTACATTACATAACTGATTAAACCCATTAAAACATTATGGAATAGTACTATTTTAGTATATTCATTTCAATAGGTTAGTTGCACTAATAGTGCTTTGACTTTGATTTTTTTTGCCAACGTCTCCCCAACGACCCATTCACAAAATACATTGAGCCATCATCCTAATGAAAAATCCTGCAAACAATAGGAACACATATCTGATTTAATTCATTAATATTGCAACTATTGCAAAAGATAAAATGAAGACTTTACCTTATGTCTTTAAAATACTTTTACTATATTTATTACTGCTATTACTCACTGATGGGTTACTATTATTCAGTGATAGTTAACATGATTTAAGATAAGTTCCATTCTTAATAGCATTTCCTAAAAGAACCATTATTACTATTAATGTCTTAAATAATACTTAGCCAATGCAGTTCTGTTAAGTGAAAAGCTAAAGTAAGTTGGTAAAGGAGCACTTTGAATGTTTTACAGTTTAAAACAATCTATGAGGTAGACATATTGATACTTAACATCAAAACACCTTTTAAGAAGAAGCAAAACTGATAAAATCATTTGTGAAAACGTCAAAAAATCTTTTGAAATGCAGAATCTTGTGGTGATTATGCAATACTTACATAATTAAGCACACAGTTAACCTTGGCACATTACAATATGAGTAATTTAATTCTGCCTGCCTGAATTTTGCCTGTAATTTCCTAGCCTGTAGTAGTTTAATGATACTATGCTTTAAGCTACTTTCCACCAGTGGGTGACTTCAAGGACAAAAGAAACAGCTTCCACGGGGGTGATGATAGTGTCCATCCCCACGCAGCAGGAATGTTCATTCACAAAGTCCATTTTACAGCACGGAGGCCTTAGTCAATAAAACGTATTAGAACCTTTTAGCAGGAAAGATGCACTGCAAGTATAGAAAGGTGCGGTATAATACCAGGATTAACTTCACCTTCTTAATGCTTTTATTTAATATCAATGGAGGAGAATTGCAATAGATATCCCGTGTGCTTTATTATGGTTATGATCATGGACAGACATCACCCTCAGGCTTCAGCTACTGCTTTTTTGCATTTATTCCCATACAAGATGCAGGGAAAGACATGCTACTTTTGCTGTATACAAAGATCTGCCAAGTCTCACATATGCAGTAAGATGCTCTTTCTGTCAGCCCACTCTTTTCACATCCCTGATATATGCCTCCTGCACTGGTTGTATGGCACCATGCCTCCCTCCTGCTCCATTATCCCTCGTTCCAGAGGCAACTGACTGGCAACTCCCCAGCTGGTGGCATCTAGTACACAAAGGCAAAGAGATGTAAAAAAGGCAGTGAGGCTGTTCTGCATCCCAGGAACCACACACTCCTCTGCAGCAGAGTTGGACCACGGATCCCATAGCATGGAAGTCCCTCTTGTCACACAACTGTGCACTGTTGGGTTAGCCTCAGCCACTGAGAAGCTGCTAGCTTAGAATCCTGCAAAAAACACAGTGCTGTTGTGGCTCTTGATGATTTTGCAGATTTTGTCGTTCATTGTACATTCCACATCTGTATATTTTGATGACACACAGTGACCACAGAAGCCAAGGCTATTTCTCTTAGACAGGTAGCCAGTGAAACCTCTCAGTCTCAAAGACTAGGACTACAGTAATGAAGGAGCCAGCCAAGCCGTGCTTGCACCCATCCATCCTTCCCAGACTTGACAGGCTGGCCAGCATGGTCCTGGCCACCGCCACTGACCACCCTCTCAGGCTGCCCAGGCCAGCAACACGCCAAGAACCATTCCCAAAGGATATTTGGCCACAGCCACCCTGAAGAAGGTTTGAAAGACTTTAACTGTATGGATATAAGTTGTGCTGTGCCTCTTTGCCCCAGGACCAGAGTCTGGTCCCCAGCCTGCTTTATTTACTGGTAACCAGCAGAAGGTGTGCCCTGTTTTTTAACCACAAACCCACTCTTCTGCCAGGTGGAGTATGACTAAAGGCCAGGGATTGCTATTAAAATATTTACCCTGCGTAAAAATTGAAGCTGCTTTAGGTTTCTGTTGTTCCTTTTAAAGGCAGAGATTCACATAAGGAGTTGTGGGCTGCTGCCTTTTCCCAGGCAAACCACGTCAATGCTGCTTCACCTCTGAGGCAGCAGCCTGTCTCTTGTGTGTCCTTCAGTGCTACTTTCCACAGACATAGGGAAGCAAAGTCATCTCCCTCCTTCTGTCCCCACTTTTTTGGTAGTATATTTTCATTAGTAACACATGGGAGAATTGAAAAGAAATCCTACTGGTAAACATAGGATCAGAAAATAGCCTTCTTAATACTCTCTGGCACACCCAGAGAACAACTGGTCATGTGCCAGGTTTTTACCAAAAATCCGAGTTCGGTATAGTTTGTCCCTACTTGAAATTAAATGGACACATTTATTGTTCCAAATTTTCCAGGTGAATCTGGATGTGCAAGCAATTGAAATAATGGCAAAAGTTGACCAATATAAAGTGCCCAGGCCTGAGGTGTGCTGCAGATGAATATTGTTATCGAAGGACATTGAATATCTGTCCTTTGGCTAATCACACAGACAGCAGACAAACCCAATGCAGGTGGTGTTTGACACTTGGATGGAAGGAGAGAAGGGAAGAAAGACATGAAGTCTCACTCATCCTGGTACTTGCCGAGAGCCACATGACACAGCTTAGGTACCAGAGCTGAAATTAGGAACCAGCACCAAGAACCAAGATAAAGATAGGTCAGGAACTGACCCTGTTGAGCAGACACTCAACTACTTGCAAAAAGGAATCGGATGAATTAGGGAAAGTGGCCTAAGACTTGCTAGAACAGGGTGGAAAACAGACATAGTGTGTCATCAGTGAAAATATCTCTTTTTACATAGTCATTATTGCAAACAGGTTTTATGATAGATGGAAAACAGAAAAATCCACAGTAGCCTGAGACAATAATCTATGTGTGTTCAGGTGCAGTCACTTCCAGGACATTTTGATGCATGAATCTCAAGGGTAAGTAGAATTTTATGTACAAAAATATTTTGGTACTTCAAACGGTGTTTCAAGGCACCTCTATGTATCAGCTTTTAGAAGATAACAGGTCAAATCATATTCTTTACAACTCATTTTGCTTTCTCTTTTTTGTTTGTTTTTTCATGTCATGAAGTCAATATTCATTACTGGTGTGTAATAGGAGTTAAGCTTTTCGCTGCTTCCTCTTTCCAGCACTAACTTGCTTCAAATACAAATTAAGTGCTATTGAGCTAAATTGTCCTTTCAAATTTGCTATAAGGCAAGTTGCCATTCTCCCAAATCCAGAACAAAAATAGAAACAAGGCTTGTGTTTCTTGCAGAAAGCTTAAAAAAGTCTGTTCCAGGCTGAGAGACATGTGCTGAGAGTTCCTGTGTTTTATAGCAGCTCTTGTCAAATCACAGTAGCATCTCAGAAGCAACCTTCCCACTCTTCCTTAGCGGTATGTATTTCACATCAATATAGAATAACCTGTATGAGAACTGCAACACTGCCAAGAGGAAATAGTAGAGACTGACACAGTGGAGCAAATATATTATACTTTCATGTTAATATATGTACTTGTTCACTTGCTTTCTTTGCACATGACTTATCTACAGACAAATACCTCAAGAATAACTCATGACTGCTCTCCTAATCACAAAAAATTGAAAACATTGATCATTTTCCCTTCATTATGAACATTAAATTTAACTTTTAAAGCCTAGATAAAATTATATTCCAGTTAAAGGTCACACTAAGAGTCCAGGAGAAATCCTTTCCTTTTAAATTTACTTTAATTTTTTTACACTTATTAGACTGGAAAAAATGTTTGATAATTTTTAGTAAGAAAAATATTTGAAATTCTCAGTTTAAGCTTACTTTTCTGAAATATTGAAGGTCAGAAGTTTATTTTTTTTCTTGCAAAAAGAGGTTTTCATTTGTTGGTTAAGACTGATCACATTCAAGAATGCAGTACATGTTCAGATAAATAAATAATAGTTACTAGCAAAGTATACAATAAAAATAGTGGAAGAAATTAAACTTGAAAGTCATTTGCCCAAACGTATTTATTCATAAAATGTGTAAAATAAATTTTCCTATTTGTAATAACCTTCCAAGTACTCTAAACATACTTCTGGATAGATTTATTAGAAGATGGTCTATTACTATAAACAAGCAGTTCCAGTATTTGGAAATCAAAGGTGTCATTGCTTTCTTCCTAAATTGTTGGTGATTGACTTGAGAGCTGAGGTCACTATCTTGCCATCAACTCATGTCTTCTAGACAGATGGCAACTACAGATATTCTTGGGATGAAACAAGGCACTGATGTAAGGCATAATGAATATATGACAAGAATGATACTAGGTGCCAAGAAAATTCACAAGATATAGTTCTCGTACTGTTTCTCTAGGGAAAATAAATTGTCTAAATAGTTTGAGAGGAGGCTTTGCTTTAAATCTCATCAAAAGCGCAGATGGGGTGGCCAAAAGAGTTTGTGCTTCATTTTAGCTCATGGGGGAGTTTTCTGCTCAGGCTGCTTCTGAAACCAGAATGATTGTTGGTTAAGACTGATCACATTCAAGAATGCAGTACATGTTCAGATAAATAAATAATAGTTACTAGCAAAGTATACAATAAAAATAGTGGAAGAAATTAAACTTGAAAGTCATTTGCCCAAATGTATTTATTCATAAAATGTGTAAAATAAATTTTCCTATTTGTAATAACCTTCCAAGTACTCTAAACATACTTCTGGATAGATTTATTAGAAGATGGTCTATTACTATAAACAAGCAGTTCCAGTATTTGGAAATCAAAGGTGTCATTGCTTTCTTCCTAAATTGTTGGTGATTGACTTGAGAGCTGAGGTCACTATCTTGCCATCAACTCATGTCTTCTAGACAGATGGCAACTACAGATATTCTTGGGATGAAACAAGGCACTGATGTAAGGCATAATGAATATATGACAAGAATGATACTAGGTGCCAAGAAAATTCACAAGATATAGTTCTCGTACTGTTTCTCTAGGGAAAATAAATTGTCTAAATAGTTTGAGAGGAGGCTTTGCTTTAAATCTCATCAAAAGCGCAGATGGGGTGGCCAAAAGAGTTTGTGCTTCATTTTAGCTCATGGGGGAGTTTTCTGCTCAGGCTGCTTCTGAAACCAGAATGAGCTGTGGATATAACAGATGAGACCACAGTACAATAACATATTCCTGTTTGAAGGCAAAGGCCCCTCATCTTATAATTCACTGGCTTCAGGGGCTGCTTCATATGCAATGAACTGTCAGACTGGGGCCAGGGACTGGGAATACATGAATTTGAGGGCTGCAGTTCAACAGAATGGCTTTGCTTTACCTAGTTGCAAACATGCATTGGTTAGCTTTTCTTTCTAACCTGTCTCAGTCTTACTTAGTCCATGTGTGTACTGAGGAGTAACTTCAGTGCTGTAAACACATTTTATCACTGTTAACCTCTGGACCTTCCTGTAGACTCCTTCATATAAAATCACTATCACTGCTGTAAACCAGGATGAAGTCTAACATGCCCAACTTCAAAGCAACCAAGGAGATGAACTTTAGGCCTAAAAAATTTAAGCACTTAAAATAAAGGTTATTTAGTGCCAGAAAAAACTAATTCTGACTAATTTATTTTACTTTAACGCATGCCTAGAGGCTAAGCCCAGAGCTAAGGGTGGCACAACATCTGAAGCTCATCCCTTCCTTGCTTTTGTCTCGCTCCAGGGAGTCAGTAAGTTACTACTTGCACTTCAAAGGCCGAAAGTCACTCTACCCCTTAGGTCAGGGAACAGGGGAGCTATGGATGGAAGCAAGGCTTATTCCATTCTTCTCTGCCTCTTCACAGTGAACTTGACCCTAGTAAGAAATACCTTGAGAGCATCAAGATCCAAGAAAAGGTACTATCCAAACAGCCGTCAGTAGGATCCAGTGGCAAAGAGGTCCTCAGGCTATTTCACTTTTTCTGACTTTACTTCCAGCACAGCAACAGCATGCCAGCATATGCTGGCATATGCTGGGTGGCCAGCACACACTTAGTGGCATGCTAAGTGTGGCACACAAACAGCATGATTGGAAAACAAAAGAATTTGTGGTTTAGCATATTTGAAGCATTTTCATTGTTCACCAATGATAAAAGGAAGAATAGTCTGACATGATGAAATTTTAAATAATTTTAATTGCCCAGATGAGTTTGAAGACTGATTTGCAATCTTAACGAGTATATGTTTATATTTTCAATTATTTAACTTGAATTTTAGAACCTTTGCAGAATTTTTAGGAAATGGAAGAGAAAGGACACAGTGATACTGAGACCTTATCTTCATCTAATAAATTTCTGTCCTTGCTTTGATTGCCGCTGTTGACCTTCAAACATCTTTTATCACATTATATCTGTAAGTTTGTTTTATTATCTTCACTTGGTCTAATTACCTGGATCATTCTATACTGTTCCCTACAGGGAAATATACTGCTGAAGTTTGGGTTTTTAAATACTAATTAAAAAATTCATTAGTGTGTGAATTAATTTCCACTCTTTGTATTTTCCTCTCCCTCTTGATAGCCATCAGAATCTGATAGCAATGTAGTTGTTGCCATACTTTAATTATACTGGTAGGATTTCTTTATCCACCTGTGGTATAGGGAAATAAACTTTGTTACACCCAGCCTAAGTGCAAAGCCATCTAAACTGTAAATCTAATAGGTTTAAATATAAATATAATATATTTGTGTTGTATAAATAGTTCAACTGTGTTCCTAACATTTCATTACTCATTTAGTATGTGGAACTATATTTTAAAACATCCTTCTTAAAAATGTTTTTGGGCAATATATTGAAGGCTGGGTTCGTAAATCTTATTTGTTGTGATAAGTTATATACAAATGCACTGCAAACAAGTGTCAAAGCACTTCCAGTTTCTTACTTGAGGCTATGTTCATTCAAGTTTTACATGCCTTGTACACACACACAGTTCATCTTTTATTATATCTGTAAGTTTGTTTTATTATCTTCACTTGGTCTAATTACCTGGATCATTCTATACTGTTCCCTACAGGGAAATATACTGCTGAAGTTTGGGTTTTTAAATACTAATTAAAAAATTCATTAGTGTGTGAATTAATTTCCACTCTTTGTATTTTCCTCTCCCTCTTGATAGCCATCAGAATCTGATAGCAATGTAATTGTTGCCATACTTTAATTATACTGGTAGGATTTCTTAATCCACCTGTGGTATAGGGAAATAAACTTTGTTACACCCAGCCTAAGTGCAAAGCCATCTAAACTGTAAATCTAATAGGTTTAAATATAAATATAATATATTTGTGTTGTATAAATAGTTCAACTGTGTTCCTAACATTTCATTACTCATTTAGTATGTGGAACTATATTTTAAAACATCCTTCTTAAAAATGTTTTTGGGCAATATATTGAAGGCTGGGTTCGTAAATCTTATTTGTTGTGATAAGTTATATACAAATGCACTGCAAACAAGTGTCAAAGCACTTCCAGTTTCTTACTTGAGGCTATGTTCATTCAAGTTTTACATGCCTTGTACACACACACAGTTTGATGAAAGTGACTTTAAGATTGTGGGTACATCAGTGGCAGCTTTTTGTTCCTATAACTGATATGTGCAAAGTAGCGTTCAGTGACTGAAATAATTGGACAGGTTTTAATGACATAGGAATCAGATTTGTTATGGAAAAATTTGGGTATGGCATAGTTGCTGTAAAAGCGAGATCCAGAGAAGCTATTTTGTAAAATCACATAAAAATAATGTAACAATACAGTGGGAACATCCATGCCTGCTGAGCTTCAGAAACACCAGTATGTCCTGTTGGTTACTGAGGAACACCTGTTCATTATATTTAAAATGCTGTTAACTACGAAAACAAGTATCTAATCAGTTATGCATTCATCTTCCGCTCTGTAACTCAACTAGCTATGCACCACTTCATTTAGTTTTGTCCTTTGTTTTTCCTGTTACAAAGTTGAACGAAAAAAGCATCAGAAGAGTTCCTTTGTGCTGTAATTCATTAAGTTCTTGTCCAGTTGACCTCTATCCGTCTGTATTGAATTTAATAGAAAAAACTGTGTCTTTCTAGATTAGGTCCTCATTTATCATGAAAAAGATAGCAATGGCTGTTGTAACTCTTGTTCCACTAAGGCTAAAGTAATTTTAAATTACAGCCTTATACATTGCAAAATAGAAAAGTTCTTCAAAACTCACCCAGGATGATCGGGTCATATTGGTGAAACAACGGAGTCTAGCAGTAGTAACTCAGGTCCATATTATGAATACTGAGAAGGTATTGTTTCTGAGTTTGACAGGATAAAAGTATGGAATTGCTACTGCTATTGCTTTTTCTTACTCTGACTCCTGTTTCTTGAATTGTTTTCTGCACATTTAGAGCCTTAGTAGGAGAGGTTGAAGCTGCAGATCCATTGTCCCGAGAAGTACAAACTGAAGATATGGATCTCTGACTGTAAGGAGGACTAGAGCCTGGAGTTTTACATTCCAGATGACAACTGCATTTGTCAGGATGTTGTTATAGGCACATGATTACAACAGGGGTTTCCAGGCTGCAAATCTCAGAGCAAATCTCAAAGGAGAAGGATTCCAGTCATGTCTCTTTTCTTCTGGCACCTCCTGTGGGCAGTTTAGGTATATTTTTGTTACTGCCACATTTTTTGGGTGCTGGCTGAATTCCCTTTAGACATCCCTAGCTTGCTCTGTGAGACATATTAAGAATTTAGAGACACATTTTGCATTTTATGTTCAGAACAACCTAGATGAGGAGCTATCTAGATGTTTGAATGTTATGTATGACAATACTAAATGTCAATATTCCCAAGTTCCTTTGTATAACTGACTCTATATTCTTTTATAGTTGTGCTTCAACTCCCCCAAACAGACTGCCATTTTCAGAATTAAGTAGCTCTGAATGTCTCTGTTTTTTCAATATCTGTATTAACACTTTCTGAAAACTGGCTGCAATAAGATAA
The DNA here is from genome assembly GCF_000699145.1 of Aptenodytes forsteri. Lineage (NCBI taxonomy): Eukaryota > Metazoa > Chordata > Aves > Sphenisciformes > Spheniscidae > Aptenodytes > Aptenodytes forsteri. The sequence goes on from NW_008795017.1 coordinate 7,182,226, forward strand.
TTTCTATTATTTGACCACAAATTCAGAAATGTCAAGATCACTGGTCATTTCTGAAAATCCACAGATATATGCATATGTATACACATATACATCTGTACACAAATATCCCCAGTTACACACAAATATAACATCACATGCTTAACTCACTCTTCCTAGCAAATACAACATTCAGTGATTTTTAATGCCAATATATATCATTCAGAAATTCACGAGGAAGCAAAGTGAAGGATCAACGATCTGATCCTTCACACCCATTAACAAATTACAAAGTTAAGGTTTCAAAGGAGCAGACTGTCAATGATATTCCTATTCCTGCTGTCTCTAAAGTACAGAAAAAAAATAACTGCAAGAGCACTTTTGCATTCGTTCATATCAAGTAGCATTCCCACTATTACATACAAGATATACAATCTCCTTTTTTGCTGAACACAAACTAGTACGGTTCAGTGATGAATGTATGCAAACCTAAAGAGATGATTTCAGCTGGTTGTTATCTAGCTGGGTCAGAGTTTAGACAGGGAGGCACAAAAGTCAAAAGAGACAAGCAGCATAGGTGGCCGGTGGATAAAGAGGTTCATTCTTCTGTGCAATCAATCACCTTCAGGGGCAGAGAGTTTGCTTCATGAGCAGAGAAAACAAATACATATATGACTGAGAGGGTGAAACCAGCTTTGAAGAGACGTGATTACATTTGACTGAGTAGTGGCACACCGGTTTCATCTTAAACATCCAGTTTAGATTACACCACATAAATACACACTCAAGGAATGAAGTATGTGCTAATTTCCCTTAACTTTACACTGGTGCTTTTCCAGTTTCAGTGAAAAATCCTATTTACAACTAATTAATAGTCAGGGGAAAAAAAATCCTATTCTTATAACAGGAAATTAATTGATTAAAAGTTATTAAATGAAACAGAAAATACGTATTACATTGTTCTATTTGCAGAAAATGTTGGGTGGGGTGAAAGAAATACAAATTAAATTGATTAACTAATGACCAGATTTTCACTGGGGCTTGGGCACAGCATTCCACTTGAACTTCATGAGAATAAAGCATTGAAACAGGTTTTTAAAAACTGGCCCTAATACTAACATTTTCAAATCTGGTTATTTAAAGGTAGAACTTGTACTGAGGTCCTAAGTTGCACTGACAAATGTGTGAACAAGCAAGCTCCTCTATTTTCTGTAAGATTGGAGTCAGAGACATCTATTGCAGAATCACAGCATGGCTGAGGTTGGAAGGGCGCTCAGGATGTCATCTGGTCCGACCTCCCCTGCTCAAGTAGGACCACCCAGAGCCAGTTGCCCAGGACCATGTCCAGATGGCTTTTGAATATCTCCAAGTATGGAGACTCCACAGCCTCTCTGGGCAACCTGTGCCAATGCTGTCACCCTCACAGTAAAAAAGTGTTTCCTGGTGTTCAGAAGGTACCTCCTGTGTTTCAGTTTGTGCCCATTGCCTCTGGTCCTACCACTGGGCACCGCTGAAAAGAGCCTAGCTCCCCAGGTCAGTTTTTTGCAAAGCTGCTTTCTAGCTGGGCAGCTCCTAGCGTGTACTGGTGCCGGGGTTGTTTCACCCCAGGTACAGGACTTTGCACTTCCCTTTGATGAACTGCATGAGGTTCCTGTCAGCCCATTTCTCCAACAATTTATAGATGAGTATGAGGACTCATCCTACTAAAGAAATCTGGGATTGGCCAACCTTTCCATCTGACAAAAGGTGAGGAGATGATGATCGTCCAGTAAGGAAAGATTTTAGAAAGAGATGATGTGGGAAGAAGCCACAGAACTAAGAAAGCAGAATTTATACTTGAGTAAAGACTGCGCTACTCTTTTTTAATCAGTAAACAAAATCTCAATCCATCATTCCAAAAACAGGAGTCAATCCTGTGCCCAAAGAACTGAGAAGAAGGAAAATTATTTTAGTTGGTGTTTATGTATGATTTTCACTGTTGGTAAACCTCTGCAGCTCCAGTTAAACACTTGGCCAAGAGTTTAAAATGCAATATTGCATCACATGCTCCGTAGCTGGGGTTGCCACCATTTTGTTCTGTTGCAAGTCTGGAACCCCTGAAGAAATAAATAAGTAAAACAGAAAGAAGATAGTGTTTTAACTTCAGAAGCTGATTACCAAGCTGTACTGTTTGTCAGAATGCTGATGATATGTTTAAAGAGAAAAAAAGAAAAATGGAGCATGTGCTTTTATTCTTGTGTTCACTGTGTCCTGCCTGCAAAGATGCACAAAAGGTCACATATATCTTTGAACAGGAAATGATTGCTCTTGACATAAAAGTCAGTATCGTTTGTAAAGCATGAGGAAGTATAACGTGACACAAAGCTCACCCTGCAAGTGTCTCCCTCAGTTGCTCTCTAATAATGTGAGGTGAATAAAATTTCCTTTTCTTACCTTTGTCTGTTTGAATGTTAGGATCTTTTAATTCATTTGCCTACCACAATGGAAAGTATCTTATTGAGTATCTCTAGAGTTTAAAAAACAAAAATAGTGAATAATGGTTCTGAAGTGACAGCCTTCATCATATTTTTGCTTCCCAAAATATGAGTAGATGAGCTTTGTAGCCTATCTGGGCTATTTTGGCTATCTGTGAAAACATATTTCCAGACTTAAGACTTCTAACAGGAAAAATTCTGCTGGAATGCCTCTCACATTTATACCAGTGGCAATATGGATCTTTCCTAGAAACAAGTCTTAACTGTATAAAGCCATCTCTTTTATGAAAACCAGAAAGAAGAATGAGGTTATATCTAATCTAAAAGGGAAGTGGCAGAAAAGTTTCTGTAGGTGTCTAGAGCTTAAAACTTGCACAAAGGGCTAACAATAATACCAAGATTTTCCTCAGTTATTAATATGAAAAGACTTGGAAATGAAATTTTTACCTACTTCAATTTTAAATAACAAAACAAAAAATGCAATGAAAAATAGAATATTATGTTAAATGTAGTACAAAACTTACTGGCAATAAGTACAATTCAAGTAAAACCTTAACAGCATGAATGGACAATTTGATAATTCAGTCACAGCTTTCCAGACTAGGATCAAATTTCAGACTGTCTTAGAGTGTCGCCAGTTGTACAGTGCACATAGTCTCCTGAATGCCGAAAGGGTGGATTTTATGATAGCCAAGGTTCAAATAAACCAATGTACTCTCCTGGCCTACCAGGGACAGAAAAAAAGCCTTTTTGATGACTATTTCTGCAAGACCATGTTACATGTGACACTACAATATCAGCTAGAAATAATTGCCTGTGCTTGTATATTGCATGGAAACACTAATAAAAGCAGGCCCAAACATAATCCTTAATAGATTTTCCAGCATTAATGTGGCTCCATCTATGCTTGGTTCTCCTCTATGATCTCATCTAACTGCACATGGCTACAGCATTCATAGCAGTGCAAGGGCTGAGCAGGACAAATATAAAGGCAAATGTTAGGAATACACCAAAAACACCACCTTAATAAATAAATATTTGAAGAAAAGTTGATGCATAAAATCAGCACAGGTATCCCATTCAAACTGCAAAATAAGGAAGGTCATAAGAAAACATAAATGCAGTACATAAAATGAAATTTCTTTCCTAGAGTCAACGAGAGAGTCAAAAATACAAAATTAGGTATCTTCAGATATCTAACTGATAATATAAACTGTCACATTATGATTTAAGAACCTGGTTCTACTTCAGTTACACAAAATCCTTTTTCATTTTCTAGGATATAAAATATAAAATGATGTCATAAAGATCTATTGCAGGAGGGCCCTGTCAGCCAGTCATTAAAACGCAGAACATCTGAAGGGTAAACTAACACCAGGGGTTTTAGCAAAAACAAAAAACACTATGAAAAAATCCATGCAGCTATAGAGGGAAACATTTAAATCACTATAAAATGATTATAATTTGCTTGTTCTGAATACAGTTAATATTTGATTAGGTAGGTGCTTGGAGTTAATGTCCTTCTTAATTAAATCAGACTCCTCCTTCTCTACCCAAAGAGAAAAAAAAGATTGATCATGCTTTTTTTTCAAATGCTAATTACTATAAGCAGGGAAAGTCTTAAATCAGAATGCTTTATTCAGTCCTGGTGCTTCGTCCATTTGGATCCTACTCACATTTCCTTGGGAAGCCTGCTCCTTTGTATCTGTGAAAATAAGCACAGATGTTGGCTCCACCTTCCTCAAAGCAAGTTTTGCCTAATGACCATTTTGAATGTATCCCACTTGCACCTATTCAGCATGTTAAAGTAAAACAGAGCACTTGATTGATTCCAAATACCTTGTCCAGATTTTCTTAACTTGATTATGTTGCCATAAAAGCCAAGAGATGACTTGAGCAGCAGCCACAGTATCAGCTGGAGTAGGGCTAAATTCATCATTCCTGGAAACATTTTTTTGTTGCTGTTGAAAGTCTGACTTGGAAGATATTGCAAGTTAATTAAAACATTAGATGTCACTACTACTGCACTGAGGTACAAAGAGAAGCAAAGATAACCATATGCAATTATTTATAGTGCACTAAGTATACAAAAATGCTAATATTAAAATGGTCACATTGATCTCAATATGACATTTCTGCAGAACTGCTCTTTTCTTTATCAACAGAATGCACTAGCTCTCTTATTTGCTACCTCCACCTGCAACAAAAATCCTCATACTTATCTTCCTTTATTATACTTCCTTCCTCTTCCATAACAAGTGTCTGAATTGCAAAATTTTTCTTTCACAGAATTCACCAAATCTTACCATCATTAAATTTCTAGTCAGTTTCCTAAGGTTTTCAGCAGTCTGGAAAAAATATTTTCATTTACACTTTCATAAATATGAATAAACTTTTCTGAAATCTATAGAACTACTTCTGGTTTCACAATACTAAATCAAAGGGAATTTGGCCTTTAAGACCTAACAATGTATATTTTCAAGTCATTATTATCACCATTTAAATTTACACAAAACTATTGTTTCATAGCAAATGAAACATCATTCTATGAGTGATTCTTTTGCTCCAGAATTAAATGAAACCTTGACATTCCACAGTTCTGTTTGAAAAGGAATTTCCTATATGAAGTGATGGGAAAAAATGACACATGATGAAATGGGGAAAAAAAAATCAATTTAATATTTTAGGTATATATGCTAATATGTGACATAACATTTAAGAAATAGAACCAGAAAGCCATTCTGTAAAGAAGTATTAGCATTTTGTTCAAAAAAATCTGAAACCAAGATATCTTGTTATTACCAGGAGGTATTTTCTTGACTTTTCTTCTCAGTTATTCTGAATCAATGTAAAATTGCGAAATGTTACAATTTTGGCTATATTATACTCTCCAATGGAAGATGGTTTTGTAAATGGGTGGTGAGGTAACAGAGGAGTTGCTCGACTTTAGAAGACCCTGGTTAAGTTGCTTAAAATTTGATGATCACATTTTTTCCCCACAACATCTCAAATAAAGAAATCTTACACTTGTTTCTTGATTTTGTAACTCCAACCATTCTCTCCTAACAGAGTCCTGTAATGTTGCATAATTCTGCATGTATGTATGAATTTTATATATATATGTATGTATGTATGTTTCCTATGTACATTGCAAGGAAAAAAAAGATTCAATATTGTATCAGAGGAGGATTATTAGTAGATAATAAGATATAGGGTACTAACATATTCACAACTTAATTTCCTGATTTTTTTTTTTTTTTCTCATGAGAATTGAGTAAGGCAGGATTCTTACCAAATTCTTAACTATTGCATAATTAAAAATTATATCCTAATGCAAACATTCAAGAAGAATAATTAAGTCCTTACAGAAAACCTACATTCTAGCGTTTCCTGACTTGGTGTTTTCTTTGGTTTTTTAGCATCCTCCCTAAAGTAAATTAAATGCTCATTGGTACACACCAGTTTTACATAAATTATCTAGTATTTCATAAAGCATTACATATTTGAATTAACTGCTGACATCTCATTATTTAAAAAAAAAAAGAGAAGAGATGCTGTTCTTTAGGTGATAAATGGATAATAGTGTGATACTAGGACATTTCTGTATGTTTCTCTAAATCATGTCACATCTTAATGCAAGCCCAAATCAAATGACTTACATTACAAAACGATATCATAATACAAACTATAAAAATTAAGAAGATTTGTTATTGATATCAAATGTCTGGTAACCAATGCTGTCACTTGTTATAATAAAATATCTGATCATCACAGTGAATATTCCTACTGAAATTCTCACGTATGAAAAAAGACACAGGATGTGTTGTGAATTGGTCTTACTGTTACTGTACATAATTTAAAATTATATCTGCTGAAAAACAGTAATGATCCCATTAAACACAGAATAAATGCATTATACTGGCTAAAAATCATTCAAAAGTACACTGATCCAGAAATTAAACTGTCACTGCCAAAATACCAAGCTGCACCTTAGCCAATCATATGAACATAATGTTCAGTAACACAGCATGGCATTTCATACTAGACATTTCTTTAAATTAAATATATTGCATCTTCAGTCTTCTGTTAGCTGACCTGACAATAAATATGATGAATCACTAATAGTACATAAACCCAAGTTTATTATGCAAAATTATTGTCCCTTTTTTTTTGTCTTCATACTTATGTGAACTTATATGGACACAGACTATTATAATAAATATCAAGAAATTGAAATCAAGATTTTCAAGTTATATTTCAAAAGTAGTTTTGAGTAAATTTTTTTTTTATACAAAACCAAACTTAAAAAAAGCCCAAACAACAGTGCAACATAAATCATTGAGAGAGAGAGAGATTATTTTAAGGCATTCCTAAATTGTTACAGTAACCCAACAACTGCAGCTAGCAATTTAAACCTCAAAGGTGAAGCATGTCATACCACCTTCCTTACCTACACAGATGAGCACATAGGGCAGCCAGATTCTCGACTGGAGTAGGTTGGCATAGCTCCATTTTAGTCAACAAGACTAAATAGCTTCACACAAGCTAAGGATCAAACCCAGAAAACAGGGGATTACTGAGCAAAGGAAAATGTAATAGTTCCTTTATTTAGCTTGCATGAAGGACAGCTTCCAGAACTGGTGCACCTCTTCCGTTCTTATCTCTCCCCATCCTTCATTTCAGTGCATACCCATTACGTTCTCTGAATACAGACAGTTTCCTCCACACAAATACAAGTTTGCAGACTATCATATTCATAAAAACGTTTGATAGGCAGGGTTACACAGTAATCATACCAGGTTATATTCTCAAATGATCTCTCGTCTGCAAAAGTGAAGTCATTAGCATCAGCCATTTGTGTCCCATGACTCTTTGGCAGCAACTGATTCCTAGTTCTACCTAGTTAAACTATACATCCCTTGAAGAAAGCCCTCTTTGGTTGGCTTTTCAGCAAGCTGACATGTTAGGAAATGTCTAAAGATAATTAAGCTATTCATACAATGCAAGCAAAAGTTGCATGTACATAGCAGCAGTTAGATGTGCAGCTGGTACAGTCTGTGATTTCTGTTAGCTGGCTTGCATATCGAATTGCAATTTTAAGGGTCTGATTTTAGAAACATGACTTTCTATTTTTATTTTTTCTGAGATTGTATTCTGATTATTCATGGCCCTATACTTAAGATTCTGAGTTCCATGCAAACCATCCTAAATTTTCCTAGAAAGCAGTCTTCATGTGTACATGACAAAAAATCTATATCCTCATCAAGAAGGAATCCCTATATATCTGTAGTGGTCATATCTACAATTTGTTACTAATTGGTATAACTCCATTACTGCAATTATTCGTTACAGATAAGTTTCATACATTAGTAGAAACTTACAAGAAAAAACTTCAGCTGTGATCTCTGAGCTGAAATGCCTTTGGAACAACATTAGCTGAAAAACCTTTGAAACAAATCATCCTAGCTGCATTTTCAACTAATTGGATGATATAAAGTTAACTGAAAATAAAGCATCCTATTCACTCTAAGGTACTCTTTACAGAAACAGTCAAAAATATTCCTTTCAGATTGTACTGCGATGCCTTATCAAGATAGGAACACCAGTTGCTGTGATTCAGCTTATCGGCCTTGACCAACTAAAACAAAAATACAGATATTTGATGGATAAATAAATAAATAAATAGATGTAGATTCTTAAAACCTAATGGACCATTCAGTCATCTAGTCTGTCCTTTTTATATGCCATAAAGACTGAATTGTATCTAGTGATTCTTGTATTGAACATAATACTTTCTGTTTGTAAAAGTGTATCTTCCAGTACGGTATTTGGGTTTGGTCTGAATTAAGAAATATGAAATGCAAATACAAGCTTTGAACTGTGACACTATAATTTCTAATATGTTTTCTTCTGCAATACTTTAAGTAAGATGTTTGAATTTTGTGGAGTTATCAAATGTAGTGAAAAATGTACTTTTCATTAAATTATGCAGGTATTTGGCACAGATCTTAGAATAAATGTTCTCCATGGCAAAACAGAAAAGTCAGATCTGAAAATGGAATGGATAGGGAAGAAGAAAGATGTATTATTGAGCCAAGACAGTCTTCCAGCAAAGTCTTAAGCAAAATATAATCTCCACAGCATACCTGGTTAGGTGAGCATAAATACAAATAACAAAAAGGCCGTGATCTCCCAGAAAACATTACTGTCAGCTATGTCTTTCTTGTCTCTTAAGACTTCTTTCCCAGAGATTCCTGAATAAGGAATCCTAATTAGATATGTTATTAATCTTATTCACATGAGAAAAGTTACATGTGTGCACAAATATTTGCTGGATTAGAGCCATAATATGCTTCTGGTGGCTTTTGGAGCATAAGCTCCTTTTAATTTTCTAATTCATTGAATGCACTCCATTTCAATATTAAAAATTTTTGTTCCTAGTTGGTTTAATGATCTTTTTCAAGCAAGTTTAGTTTTATTTTGCCCATAATTCAATAAATATGTATAATGTTGCCCAATGATAGTGAAGAAAATAAATTTATGTTGGAACTACAGTAATACTGCCGAAACAGATGCTGCTTAATAACTAAGAAAAGGTCATCAGTCATAAGGGTTGGCAAACTTTTGCCTTATACAAATAATAAAACATCTCCAGGTGGAGGTGGGAGAGTTTAAAAGCTAACCAAATACTAATGAGAAAAGGGTGGGTTTTAATCATAAAACCAAAAGAGACAACAGTCTCAGGATCTGCACATGTGAGAAAAGTTACATTTAAACTAGTAAAATGCTGAGACTCTGCTCCTGAATCCCAGTGTGCATATTGGCATAGTCCCGAACTGTAATAGGACAAAATCAAAAATAAGCAGCAGCACTCACACATCCTTCATTACTCTGTGCACTGATTTCCATAGAAATTAAACGTTGGAAAGAAGTCATGGTGAACCCCAGTCTCATATCTGATCTGGACAACCATGAATCAGGGCCCGAGTGAAAATCTGACATGCTATGAAGTCTAGTTATATCCAGAGACACATACAAACAGAAGAGATCATTGTGATGGGACAAAACGGAAATGAAGGAAGTGTGATGCAGAAGCAGCTATGTACTTTTTATAAACTTACGGTAGTAAACTGGGAGTTCTTGTATTGGTTCTTAAAATCAGGAAAGTCAGAGATAAACCTTTTGAAAATTACTTATTCTTATTCATATGATAATCTTCTGTCCTTTAATACTCAGTTCTGTTTTCAGATACTTGTACAGATCTTCCTTCCACTTTACTAGGAGTGGCATATGACTATGTGAAGACAGAGCTATCATCAACTATGACCAACTATTGTCCTTTATAATTAAGAACCTTTACACTGACTTATGTCTGGATTATGAATTTCAGCAAAAACACTAAATTTAAATGCATTTCAAGGCAGCAATAGCATTTTTTTTTCATGGGAAACTTGAAATCAGCAAGCACAGCCCTTAATGTTTTGAAATTATTAAAGCAGACCCCAGGAAAGGACTATTCACAAGAGTTCACAGACAAGAAATATATCCTAAGCATAAGCAAACTTCAGTAGTCTAATCTATTAAAACAGAAGGGAGTGTTTTTCATTTTCTGTTTAAGAGAAGCTTAATGCTAATGTACATGCAGCAGAAACTTTCAACAGGAATCTAGTTTTTATGTCAACAAGCTATCGTCAACACATGATTAATTTTTCTTACTATGCTTTCCTTACTGGGGAAGCCCTGTAGGCATGGCCCAACAAGAGTATAATAAGATGGTGGTTGTTCAATAGCTTAAATATTACGAACAGTAGTACCAGATGGACCTTTAAAAATTCCATCCACCCCCCCTTATTTTCTTCCTTTTACATACCACTTGCTTTCTTTCTTCCTACTCCAGTTCCCACAGAAACATGGACAGCTTCCCCCATTGTGAGCTCTCTTGACCCTGACATTTGTGGAATGGGTCAACAGTATCCACTTTCTAAGCACAACCTTTCAAGAACCACTTCTGCCATCGTTTTCTTAGAAGAATTCAGTAAAATCCCTTTCACACTTAAAATTCCTGCCCCTTCAGGCAACTCTAGAGAAAAGCAGAAGTTCTGTGCTGATTCTTTGCTTGTTAATGAATATGGCATTTAAACTACAAAGAGTGAAAACCCAAAACATAGAAATCAAATGAATGTTGACCACGGTATCAAAAATGGGATGTAGACACATTGCTTTATATCTCTTATATGTATATATATGCATTTATATGTATGCAAATATCTTTCCAGTAATGAATATGAAGAAAACCTCTTCATATTCAGGATCAAAAGGGTGCTAGCAAGACTGCAGTCTGGGCTGTAAGAGATTAGATATATATTTGCAAATACACACATATCATTCCTCATTTTTCTATAAATACAGCCTTCAAGCATTTTGTGGATTAGAAATTATTTTCCACATGTTTCTGCATATGAAAATTGGCTCAGGCTTTCTAATCTTGTTAGCATTGTATCATTCCATTTGTGTAAGCTGCATTTTAATTGCTAAATTACTTGTCATTGGTTACTCTAAATACATTCTCAATTCCATTATAACCACGAAAGACTTTCAAAGGTATTATGAAACTTTCTCTATGACAAAGGTATTCACATTGTAAACCTTATGTCTGTATATTTCACGGGACATACAATGTTAGCTGAAAGAAAACCACTTACTATATATGATATAGTAAGGCTGATATATGGGGCTTTGTTGTCAGCCTGAATTTTGTCTACCATGTATTTCTCATTTTAATCTTAACTTTATGTATAGACTCTGTTTGGCTCTTTATGTCTTTCTCAGCTCCTGCAAAGGCATCATGAGGCATCAAGTAGAACCAAGCTGGGACACCAGATGGGTATTTCCGGTTAGACAGATGTCTAGGATTTGCCTAAAGATACACTGAAACCAGATTTTGAAGCAGTCCTAACTCTCAGACAGAAGACTTTGCCAGCATGCTAGCAGGCCAACTCTTTCTTATTTGATTTTCCCCCTGACTACCAAAATACCTAAGAACTGTATAATGTTAAAGGAGAAGATCTGATTCAAGAAGACATACAAGGTCTAGACACACAATTTAGATTCAGGTGTCATGATATTTCTCACTACAGTTCTTACTTGTTAGGTACCAGTAAAGTTCACATCACCCAGACTGTGCAGAGAACTGCCTAAGCAGTCTTATTAAGCTGAATGACAATTTCTCCCACTGCTCAAGATACTCAGCTCAAACAATTGCGGGAAGGGCCTATCCTTTCTTTCTCAACATGGCCAGAAAATAAGCTTGCTCTCTTCCTGTCCGATAGCTCAATACCTTTGGAGATCTAGCTCAAATTTCTGGTCATACTCAAGGACTTACAACTTGAATCACCAATCTTAAAGGAAAGTAATGAAATGAGATTATAAGGTATATCAAAATGCGCATCAGCAAGTAAGACGCTTCTGCTGAAGTCATTTTACTTCTTAGGGAATAATTAAGTATTTGTGGAACTCACTTCAAAGCTTTTGATTTGCCGTACTAGACTGAATAAAGAGGACTGCACCCTCCCTGGAAGTGTTCAAGGCCAGGTGGGATGAGGCTTTGAGCAACCTGATCTAGTGGAAGGTATCCCTGCCCATGGCAGGAGGTTTGGAACTAGATGATCTTTAAAGTCCCTTCCAACCCAAACCATTCTATGATTCTATGATTAACATCCCTCTAAGACTCTTTCCACAGTCAAGCTTCAGCTGGAATACTTTATCTGGTTTAGTCAATGCACTTCAAGAAAGGTGTGAATATGTTGGAGAGAATCCAGAAGAGAGCAATGAGAACAATCAGAATTTTAGAAAATATGGCCTATGGGGAGACGCTAAACAAACTGAGGTTATTTATGTCAGAAAAAAAGTTAACTAAAGGTAAAAATGACAACAGTCTTCAAATAAGTACGAAGTATCAAAAGTAAATTATTCCCCGTGGTTACTTTGGACAGAACATGTAGTTCAGAAATTTTCAGAAATGTGGACTTATGTGAGATGCGAAGGGATATGAACCAGCTTCAGCTTAACACACTTACATTTAAGTGATGAAAACACAGGCATCCACATGTAAGCTAGGTAGCTAGGTTATCATCATATTCAGTGGAGCTTAGAGAGCTGTTCTTCTTAGCCAAAACTTGACACGCTTAAGTCAGCTGAATAAGTCCCTGGACTCCACTGACTCTATTGACTTGATTTTCACTGAGTATAACAGCAGCTTAGATGCTCAGCTCACATGCAGATGTCTCCTTTGTATATACCTGAATTTACATCTGAAACTCAAGATGAACCGTGCTGTAAGAATAATTCTGTAAGTGAGGATGGTGAAGTTCTGGAATAGATTGTCTGTGTATGTTGTCTCAACCAGTAACAGCAGAGAGTGGTTTATACAGAGTTGATCTTTCCTTGGGGCAAAGGCAAAGCTGTTCTGTAAAGCGGAATAGCCTAGCTCAATAAAACTTGAAATTATAGCTTCTGTACTGCTGTTAAACACTGCCTACAGCAAGCTCTGCTCACTGTTTCTTCTCTGGGGAGCCACACAGCATGTGGCAGAATTCAGAATTTTCTCCCTGTGCATGCTCAAGCAGGCATAAATGCAGATGACACTACATCTCCCATTCCTGAGACTGATTGTATTAACTAGGCAGCAACTCTGAGCAAAGGAAAGAACTAGATGAGGTTCCTTCCCACGCTTGTCTCTGAAGGGCAGCAATGGCATCATGTGCAATTCTATTTGAGCAGAATCCGGTTCCCAAATCGGGAAACCCATGAATTAACCTCTTGTAGATATAAGTAGTAAAAAGACAAGGTAGTGGATCTTGGTAGGGCTTAGGCACATACTCATTTACAAACTACTCAATACTGTTAAGGTTGCTGGGTTTATTTTTTAATTAATTCATCCACTGTAATTATGTAGGTTCTGTAATTTCACACATCTTCATATTATTAATTTTAAATTGTCCTTATTCAACCTGCTGTCTATACTGTGTTATACATCCATTTCCATGTTCAAAAACAAACTATATGAATCCCATTTTCATTTTGTTAAGTCTAAAATCATCTATGTCACCTTGGAGGACTGTTCAATGCCCAGAGAATAGTGAAATGGCAGACACCACCTTGAAATGTAAATTTCACCTCATCTAACTTGAGGAAATTAGACTAAGAAATCCATTTAGCTTCACCCATCATTGGTCAAGAGAGATAGGTCTTGACATCCATACTTCAGCATCCATACTGAATGTCTAAGATCAGTAGGATGAATGTTACCAACATTGCTTTCTGCAAGTGGAACAGGAGACTTGGTAAATGTTGGGAGAGAATTTTTCACTGAGACTGTTCAAGTGCATACATCAAATGCACAATCACAGATTATAATATTGCCAATGGGTTTAGTGAAAACGTCCTCTTTGATGCACTATTGATGGCTAGACAGAAAAGTTCATATATTTTTGCTTCGATAGTGAATGCCAACCTGTGATAAAATGACTGATGACTGTGGGTGGAATTATAGACACACAGATCTGTGTATTATCTTGTCTTGTTTATGTTTGTGAATTCAGCCTTTTCGTATAATTGTCATATTATGGACTGCATGCCAAACACAGTGGTGTAACCTCCCAGTATGAATAAGTGTTGAGTCAGAAAAGTGTCTGTACAAACACTGAGACTAATACTGTCTTCTGTTCTGTAATGATATACTGTACCACATGATTTAGATAAAAAGCAAAATCATAACAAGTTATTTTTCTGTGCTAACTTCCTTTTCAACTCACTGAATGGCTTTTAATTAATCTTTCTAAAAATAATTGGGCTAAAGAGAGTATCTTTTCCTTGGTTTATTTTCAAAATATACTATCAGTTACATATGGAAACATACACCAAATCCTAGTTCATTAACTGATTCTGTGCAGAATATCTGCAGTTCAGCAAAGTATATCCTATTGTTTTTACTTCTAAGGTGCTTTTTTAAAAACTGTAGATAAATGGATTAAAATAACATGTTAAATATTGTAGTTGTTTCATAAATAGTAATTTAAACAGTCATCAAAGCACATTTTTGAAAAAAGTTGTTTACAATTAAAAATGTTAAGATGTATTTTCCTTATGTTCTCTTAATATTCTGTGTTGAATATCTGCAGTTCAGCAAAGTATATCCTATTGTTTTTACTTCTAAGGTGCTTTTTTAAAAACTGTAGATAAATGGATTAAAATAACATGTTAAATAATGTAGTTGTTTCATAAATAGTAATTTAAACAGTCATCAAAGCACATTTTTGAAAAAAGTTGTTTACAATTAAAAATGTTAAGATGTATTTTCCTTATGTTCTCTTAATTTGATCAGACAGAATACCTCTATTAAAACTTTCCTTTCTGTTTTTTTTTCTTTCTTTATCCTGAAAAGTTAATAAGGAAAATAAATGAAGAAACAAAGCATAGAGAAACAGCTGAATTTTCACAGTAAAATATTTTGTTAGTCAATACATTTATGTTGCTTGAAATGTGTTGTTTTGATAGTATTAGAGAAAATTGGGGTTAAAATACCCTTTAAAGAAGAAAGAAAAAAAGACCTCAACATGTAGTGTATAATTGCTGGTACGATGGGCTCTGAGTCACCAATTAGCACTGGTTTTGGTTTGTTTTTTTTTTTAATTATCATAGGCTTAGTCTATCAGCTGGACAGTAAACAAAACTCTGCCATCTCTGTCTACTGCCCAATCTAGTTAAATCATTTTCTAGAAACAACCTGGCCTGAAGGTCAGGAAGGACACTCATTCCAAGACTCTAAGTGGGCTAATTGAACTAACTCCGAAGAAGAAAGATCTTCTGTTAATTTGGTGTCTATGGGTGAGTGCACATCAATACTACAAAGGGCTCCATTATTGCTGTATCAAAGTAAATAGCTGAAAAAAAGTAAGTTAGGGAGATGGATGATGAGTTAAGTGTTAAGCAGACACTGAGTGCAAACAGTAAGTAACACACAGTTGCTCTCAGAAGGAATGTGGCATCTGTTAACTCCTTAATTTCCTCTGTGTTAGATCTGTTTTTTCTGCAGGTCTTTTATTCCCCAATTCAAGGAGATTTTGCAAAACCCTTTAATAGATTAATTTAGCTTGTGGGGTCTGGAAAAAGTTTTCCTGCATTAAAACCCATCTTAAATAGTGAATATTTTTGCATTTGAGAATTTATATTCATTGCCAGAAGATAAAGGGTCTTTGGCCAAAACCAGTCTAGGCTCTGAATCCTGTTTACAAGCCAGCATGAGGCTGACAAGAATTGTGTCTCCAGGAGTGCCTGGGAAAGTTCTGGGTCCTAGAAAAAAGGAATACCTCACAACTTCCACTTGCACCAACTTCTTGCCTACCACTTTTATGACTAGGTGAAATACGAAAGAGAATATTTTTGTCCATAAAGTACAGGAATTACAATTGTTCCTGACATTGCATCGTTTTTTTACTTATTTCAACATGCTCAGCAATGAAGGGCCAAGAACAATCTAGCCCCTGTGACTTTTCTAGGTCAGAAAATTAAGCTAATAATAACTGAAGCTAGTACTTGCTAATTCACATTTTCCAAGAGTCTACTACAGCCAAGGTAAAACAGATGTTAATCTGATCAAGACAAAAATCTACAGATCCCATTGAAAATTTTTACATGATGGTTGCCCAGTGTTAGTGCATGTGCCCTAGCACACTTAAACAGTCTAGTTCAGTTACTAACACTAGATATTCTATAATTCATATGTGAGGGTAATCAACATTAGCAATTCTAAAAGAGCTGACCTCCAAAAAACCAGCAAAATAATAAATTATCTTTGAGCAAGTGTTTATCTTTCTTTGAGAATATAATTGATCTTTAGATGACAAAAAGGTAGATCTCACCTGTTTGAATTTTCATAAAACATGTAATATGGGACCTGAAAATCATTAGTTAAATATAAAGAATTCAAGAAACACAAATTGAGTGAAGGGTAGGATAAAGGGACTTCTGTAAAAGAAATGTAAAGTGAGTGAAGGGTAGGATACAGGGACACTATTTATAAGAACTGCAATGGAACAGTTATCACTGAAAGTCTTAAAGAACTATTTTTAGGACTTAGCATACTTAATTTTATCAGTATTTATCTTTGCAGAAAAAGGGAAATGTACTTATGAAATACATTGATAACCTACAATGTAATTAGATGAGACAGTTAAGTATCATCCAGAGAGAAACCTGATGTTGAGAACTAATATAATAAAAACATGAGAAACGCGCTGGTGTGCATTAGGGACTAGAGATAAAACTTCTGTGTTAAGTAGGGAATTCAGTCAGGTGCAAAGGCAGAAGGGAAAGCAGACCTGAGTGCATGAATTAATCGCTGAAAGCACCTGTGAAAAAAGGGAATTTTTGCTATGATGCATCAGGCGAGGTATTCCTGGTCGTACCAAGAAAGTAATAGTGCCATTTTACAAGGGATGGATAAAAAATTATCTGGCAAGTGTTGTTGTACACATTTGATCACAAATATTGAAGAAACATTTGTACAAATAAAAGTGATAAAGAAAAGGGCTACTGAGATAAAATACAGAATGGAATGCCTGTCATACAAGAAGGACTGAAAGAGCTTGACTTCTTGAGTCTAGACAGATAAATGGTCTGTGACTATCTTCTTCAAGCAGTCAGGATGTGCAATGCAGGTTAATGCAGGAAAAGAGTAGAAGATAATATTACATGAGACAGTAAGTTTAAAGAAATAAGCAATACAAGCTTATACAAGCAATACAAGAAAATTATTATATACTTTTAAAGCTTTAATTATATAAAAATTAATAAATATTTGAAAACATTTCTTAGAAAACTCAAAAACAGTCCAAAAAACTCCAAGCTGACCCTTTTCAAATAATTCAAAATTGTGCTGTATGGATGTGTGATTGCTATCTTTAAATCTTGCACTTCAGGTAAAGTAAAGAGTTGTCAAAAGTGTCTGTTAATAGAAAAAGCAGTCTCAGAGGTACAGTATCCCTTAGGGGACAGATGCTGAAAGTGAAGAGAGACAGATCACAAGAAGTAATACCCTACATACCTTAAGCAGCTATCTACAAATTACAGCTGGATGCACTGATATACAGTGTTAACATTTCCAGGCAGCTTACGGGTACATCAGAGCTCTGTTCGCAAATTTTTTACTAAGCCTTTTCAATTCTTTCCTTTCAATACCAGAAAGTGAATATATGATAGTTGCTTCATATTAGACTAATCGCTGAATTAAAGAATAATTCCTTTCGGAAGGGACATAAGAAGGTCTCTAGTCCAGCCTCACGCTCAAAGCAAAGTTAGCTCTGCGATCAGACTTGGTTGCTCAGAGCTTTATCTGAGTTCATCTTGGAGAATCTCCAACAACGGAAACTGCACAACCTCTTTGGGCAACCTGCCCCACTGCTTGGCTGTTCTCATGGTGAAAAAGTTTCTCTTTATCTCCAGTCTGAACCTCTCTTGTTTCAACTTACACCTGATGCCTTTTGTCTCCTGCCATGCACTGCTGTGTGAACAGTCTGCCTCCATCTGCTCAGTCACCTCTCCGTAGGCACTAGGGCTGCTGTTAGGCTCCTCCAAAGCCATCTCTGCTCAAGACTGTGTAAGCCCAGATCCCTCATCCTCTTCTCAGAGGGCAAGTTCTCCAGCCCCCTTGACCATCTTGGTGGTCCTTCACTGAATTTGCTCCAGTTTATCAATGACTTTCTTGAATTGGGAGCCCAAAATGGGATGTAGTTTTCCAGATACGGTTTAACAAGTGCTGAGCAGAGGGGGATAATCACTTGCTCCTGATAGCCTGGCTGTGCTCCTGCTAACACAGCCCAGGACACTTTTCGCTTCTCTGCTGCCAGGTCTCACTGCTGGCTCAGCCTCAGTTCACTGCCTACCATGACCCTCAGGGCTTCTTCAATAGAGCTGCCCCCTGGGCAGGCTCCCACCTGTATTATTGCCAGGGACGCTTCCTTCCAAGGTGCACAAATTGCCTTTTGTCCATATTGAATTTTGTGAGGTTCCTGTCAGCACATTCCTCCAGCATCTCTACATCCCTCTGAATGGCAGCCTTTTCCTTCAGTGCATCAGCTGCCCCCCTGCTATTTGATGTCTTCTCCAAACCTGAGCAGCAAGCACTTCATCAGCTCCTCCAAGTCATGGATAAAGATATTAAATAAGAAAAGTCCCAGCACTCACCACTTTTTACCAGTCTCCTGACAGAGTACAATCCATTAACCACTAGACTTTACTGAAATCATTTTTTTGAAATTATTTCATTTAATTTTCTGGAAACAAAACCTGTTTCTGAAGGCAAATATGAGTAATTTACTAAAAAATTGAAAACTCCCAAATGAGGAAGAATTGCATCATGGGTCTAATTTTCTGGTCTGCCACTAAACTAGAGACTTCAGAAGTATACTTGTTCCTGAAAAAAAGTCTGGCAGTGAAGAGTTTTCAATCTAGGTCCAAAATTTTAGTCTACTTCAAATTCAAGTTGAATTTGCAATAATGCTAGACTATTGTCACAGAAGTAAGCTGATTAAAAAATGTGTGTCTGAGTCTTTCACTGAAGCACAAATATAGCAATACAGGATAAGAAAGGAAGACATTGGGTCATTTTATTTAGATTTCAAAGAAGTATGAGAGAAGGGGAAACATATAGGAAATACCTAGTCTTCATTATGCATAAAGATAGTAACATCTGAACAAGGTGACATCTGGATAAGGTTGGCTATGCCATATTCTGCAGATGTTAAATTAAAAGGTATTCTGAGAGAAAAGGGCAGGTTGGAGACCTGCTCATAAAGGTCAAGCTGGTGTAATCACTGACAATTTGATCTATTGCTAGGTATAACTGTGAAAGCTGGATCCTCAAGGCAGAAAATGTGAAGTCATCAGAGTCCTTTGAGATTCTGTGTGGCTGATACACATTGAAGACATCAGAACAGGGAAGAAGACAAATGAGCGTATATTGCAGCAGTGCAGAAAGAACAATTTACTGCTCCCAGAACATCAAGGAGAGCAAGCTGAAATATTTCAGGGACATACCAAGGAGAGATGGAGATCGATCAGCAAAAACAATAGTGCAAGGCAGAACTGCAAGCAAAAATGGAAGCATGGATTGGATCAGCAACATAACAGAAGGGAAATTTCCGCAAGCAATGAGGGGATGTCAGGTCTTGTGAATCATGATGCAAAGGGCCACTGACCTCCAAATTTAAGGCAGAGCTTGATAATGATGGATATAAGTAATTTATCAAACAATAATGTCAGCTGATAAGCAGCCTAGTTAAAAGACATATGAAATGTAGCCTCATGTTTCTGACCCCTCAAGCACCATACGAATAACATGATGCTTTTTTCTAATAGAAGCTGTAGATTTCATATATCAAAATTCTACTTCATATGAATTCATAAAATATATCTAGACACTCCTTATATATAAACAGACATCATAACCATTCTTATACTATGACAAATACAAAATTATATAAATTGGCTAGAAAATTTTTATAACTTCAGTTTAAATATTCTACTAATGAATAATTCTTTCGGCATTTAATGTTACACCATTATTACAATTGTCATGGTTTAACCCCAGTCAGCAGCTAAGCACCACATAGCCGCTCGCTCACTCCCCCCTGGTGGGATGGGAGAGAGAATCGGAAGAGAAAAAATAAGAAAACTCATGGGTTGAGATAAGAACAGTTTAATACTTGAAATAATAATAATATAATAATAATAGTAATAACAACAACAACAATAATAATAAACTGTAATGGAAAGTAAAACAACAAAAGAGAGAGAGAGAGAGAGGAACAAAACCCAGGAAGGGGCAGGGGAAGGAGGGGGGAACCAAGATGTGATGCAACCGCTTACCACCCACCAACTGACACCCAGTCAGTCCCTGAGCAGCGATCGCTGCCCCCCGGCCAGCTTTCCCCCAGTTTATGTACTGAGCATGACATCACATGGTATGGAATGTCCCTTTGGCCAGTTTGGGTCAGCTGTCCTGGCTGTGCCACCTCCCAGCTTCTTGTGCACCTCCTCGCTGGCAGAGCATGGGAAGCTGAAAAGTCCTTGACTTAGTAGAAGCACTGTCCAGCAACAAATAAAACATCAGTGTGTTATCAACATTATTCTCATGCTAAATCCCAAACACAGCACTATGCCAGCTACTAGGAAGAAAATTAACTCTATCCCAGCCAAAACCAGGACACAATAAAAACACATTTAGCATGGCAAACTATTGTTAGTTAGTATTGTATTGTTACAAGGTTTTCCTCAGGATTAATAAGCTATGCCATTATTTGTGAAATCCTCACGTGCTTCTCGGAAGAGATTTTTCAAGAACATCTTTTTTTTTTTTTTACTTGAAGAGCATAGTAATGCTGAGATGTGCTGCAAGAATCCTTTTTGAAGAAAAGTATAGTGATGAAAAAGGGGAAGAAAAAGAGGAAATCTTACACATGTATACACATGGATTTTGCTACAGATCTATGTGTTCCTATATCAGGAGTATAATCACACAGTATGTCTGGAACAAAACCCAAGTATTGCCAACACTTTGCAAATCACAGCTATCCCCAATGTAAAGGAGACTGTGAGAAGTACTCAATGAAGTGTTTCCCAATGGAAAATACCAGTGCCAGAACACAACTCTGTTTAACTGAAATGGATACTCTCTGAATGAGAACCAACCCACCAAGTTGGGATCTTAGGCACTTATACTAGAACAACTTCATTGAGCACCCAAAATGTAAATGCAGGATAGATACCTGAATTAAACAGAATGAATACCACATACTGCTTTTATAAATCCCAAGTTAAAAAAAAAAGAAAAGAAAAAAAAGAAAAAAAAGGAAAAAAAGAGTCAATATCATAAAAAGCATTAATGAGAGCTAATTTATCAATAAAATGAAGCTTGGTTGATGAAGTACTGGAGGAAAGAAAAATGGCAAATCTTTTTGTGTACATTGCAACTTCTAGTAGTCTGGAGCCCTTTCAAGGTTTCTGTACAGATATTTTTACTTCTTTCTGCTTATTACTACATTTAAAACATCTGTTACTTTGCCCTAAGCTGGCCTTTTTCAGCCTAACATTTCAGTGTCTATCTGGACCATGTTCATTCCCTTTCCACCATTACAGTACCTCTGAACTCAGTGTTTCCCTGTGTGACCGAAAATGGGCTTCTTTACACCATCACAAGTAGCTTAATAGTTTTAAATAGAATTTAATCCACTGAAAAGCCTGGTTATGTAAATCTTAGCTAACACCAAACTTCTTTCCATGCCATATTATTACTTCTTTCTGCATCACAGACAATCAACAGGGCATATTCTTGTGCTGTATCTGTGGAATATCTCTTCTTTGCCTAGAATAATCATTGTTCTACCAAATTTATGATTACTCTCTTCTGCAGCCTTCTGAATCATTATCACACCCAGCATGAAAGAAGATCTAAAACAATAAATTGGGTTATATATGCATGATTTCCACACTGAAATAATCTTCTCCTACAATCAGATTTGTTACAGAAAGGTTATGCAGAACAAATCATAATGAATTGCATTAGGAAAAAAATGCAATTGATTACTTACAGAAAATAAAAATAATGCTTTATTATCAAGCTTAATAAACTGTGAAAAAGGCTTTTATATGTGGCTAGTATTTCTTCACCCACAATCTGGCATTACAGCTCTGTAAAGTAGGATCAGGTTTAGGAAGAAAATAAACTTTTTCCATCTGATGTGCCTACTGCAGTGCCTTAAATAGGAAAATCCTCTGGGGATATGCTAGTTCCTCTTTTCACCTAAAAGTGACAAATTACAGATGCAAAGATTGCTGATGCTCCCAAATATTGTAAATCTGTAGCTATGAGTTACTGCTGTATATGCCCTTAGTTAAAAGCAGCCTGAATGGGAGAGGATAACATTCAGTTCAGTGCATTAGCTGCATCAAGCTAATTTCTCTATGTACATTGCACTTGATAAATTATAGCTTCTAAACGTGAATGAACCGCTTAAGCTACCTCTGTCTACATGTCATGACTCCTTGAAAAGCAAGATATATTACTTCAAAGATTTTTGTGTGGTTATAGATCAAAAATAAATAACACTATCTCATTTAGTTAAATAAAGTGAGTATCTATATAAATCAAAAGTCCTCCCATGCTTTCAGGAGACAAGCTGGCAAGGCATATATAGTCCTTTACCACCAGAGTCTGTTAAGTTCATGTACTTAAAACAAGCATGTCTTGGGAAATACATAAAAATAAAACTATGCATTCTGCTTCGAAAATATTTGATGTAAAAGTCAAACTACTATGCATTCTGCTTCGAAAATATTTGATATCACAGAAATTTGTCAATAAGCAGCAAATCAAGTTTGTGAACAGGTGAAACAATGCATTTAAGCCATGTTCAGTGTTGATGGCAACAAGACAATCGCTGAAATTTTCTACGCTCAGTGCTAGCCAGCAAGATCTAACTCTCCCAACTCTCAGTACATAAGACAGCTTTAGCATTGAGAGCACTTCTAGCCCATTCATTCCCAACAGCGTATTTTTAAATCACATTGCAAAACAAACCGTAAGGGGGTTTGGTTTCCTTTAAGGAGGAATCTGCAATTAACAGAAAATTCTTGGGAGACACACGGCTATATTGTCTTGTCTTGCATCACTTTGCTGTCAGCATCTTTGAACAGGTAAAAAAAGAGTACAACAAAAGTAGTCCTGGGTCCTATAACAGCTGGGAAACAGAACAAAGGCGTGGATAAGGTGGAGCAATGTTAGTTTATGAGTGAATGGCTTG
Organism: Aptenodytes forsteri; assembly: GCF_000699145.1. Lineage (NCBI taxonomy): Eukaryota > Metazoa > Chordata > Aves > Sphenisciformes > Spheniscidae > Aptenodytes > Aptenodytes forsteri. The sequence continues at coordinate 7,205,534 of NW_008795017.1, forward strand.
CGATAACCCTTGACATGCATTTCCATATTTTTCATTTCCACATCTCTAATTTTCTTTTTGTTCTTTGCATTGAGTCACACTGTTTTTAATGTAATTTTAACTCATAATTGGCTATGCAGATGCATAATTGCTGTCAGCCTAATCACATAATTAGAGCACATGTATTTACATAATTGCAATACTTTATTAAAAAGTGTAGTTACAGTGTTAATGGAATTATGCTTAATGTCATCCTAAAAGTCCCCATGAAACTCTGTGGGAAAAAGACATATAAAAAACCACTATAAACAGTGTTTAAAGTTTCCTACCTTAGCCCTCCCTCTCAGAGTTATATCACCAAGTACACATTAATTTCAGTATTATAAATAGAGATGGCCAAGATTGATACCATTTTAGAAGTCCAGGTCTGAACTGGAAGTGGAAGTTTGAGATAAAATAACTAACACCACCATTTATTTTACTAGGGATTACTCTTTTGAGGTGGAAGAAGAACAGTAACCACTCTTTATATACAGCTCTAGAAGATCCTGCCCTTAGTATCTCAACACAAACCAATAAGACAAATTGAACTCTGCAAAGACCTCCTAAGTAGAAGACACTAATAAACTGAGGACTGCTCTGATGGATTATATTGATTGTATTTTATTTGAAAGAGGAACCTAAAATCCTATTGGAAGCCCTGTAACCAGCTCAATCTTTCCTGCAGTGTTGATAAATATTTGACTTCTCAGCTCTGGATACTTTTATAGTAGTTTCATTCCTCCATTGACTTTAAAGGCAAATAAAACAACCTTTGACTTTTGCCATTGATTGCTCAAACAGTTACTGGACGGAGTCACACTAAAGCTGTCTTTCTGACTCCTCCCTCTATATTTTTCTGAAAAACACAATTGTATGAAATGTGCAACTGTCCTGATTTTCAAAGAATACACTTGGAAAGAAGATGACCTAAGATTGAAAATAATGTGTGTTTGGGTGGGGTTTTTTGGTGGAAACTTGGTGCTACTGAATTAAATTTAAGCATAGCAAGGCATATGACAAATATAATTTTTCCTATTCAAGTATACATGTACAAATATTAATTATATTCAAGTGGAATTTTGTGGTTTATCCCTAAATTTAAAACATTAATTTAAGGGTGATATTATTGTACTAAGTATTTAGATGCAGTCAAAATGCTCTTAGAAGAGCAGGTTGGGCTGAATGCACGTAAAATATTCTCCCATATAACAGTACTTTCTAAATTTACATACCTGTTACAAATATATTAAAAATTACAACATTGCAGTGTGACTCCTGTGACCTGTTCACTGAAGTGACTGTGCATATCCAAGAATAGTTTATAATGATGGGTTTCGTCTTCAAGAAACCCTATAATTTGGCCACTCCTTATGTGAAGGATTCTCATCTTGCCCTGTAATGAGAAAGATGATCCATTACAGCCATTGTTACTTTCTTATGCAACTGATAGAAGTGTTTGAGCCATGTTTCAGAGATGGAGCAGATAAAAAGGCATTTCCCGAGAATACCATCCTGACAGCAGGATGTGCTTTCCTCCACTTCGTGAGGAGAGAGAACTGATTTTTTGAGTTTGCAGAGATGAAGCTCTACAGCCTTATATACCCTGAGAGACATAAGAAGGGGACAGAGTAAAAGTTGGAGGAGGTTATACTGCAGTATATGTACATGCTATAAATGGGTGCTGAAATTGCAAGTGTATAAGCAGTGGGAGGCTGGCAAATGTGCATGTATGAGATCAGTGTTTGAATTAATTTTTTTAGGTCATGCAGAGCATGGGACAGGACACTTACCAATGCAAATATTTATTTAGCAGATGAAATTATAATATTCAGACTTAGGCAATATTACTTTTTTTGACTACGTGTGCACACTTGCACACAAATCACCCAAGCTGTGATTTGAACTGTGCCTCTGGCAGGGCGCAGTATTACACTTGTAGCACAAAAAGTGGGATGGTCTGAAGAGTGGGAATGACTCCAGCGACTACTTTGCAAGTGGTGACACCAATGAGAATATGACCGTAATTTTCCTCCTTCAAATTTGGTATCCCGCATTTTAAAGCCTGCAACATTCATCAGAAAAACATAGGGCCTATCTGATCTTTACAGCAGACAAAGTCTCTTCTGACTGTTTCAGCATGTATAAATGGATTAGCTTTGAAGGAAAAAAATATCCTAGATATTATTCTCTCAGTCGGGGATCAGCATAGTGGGGCTGCTCCCAAGGAAGAAAGAGGCAGGAGCAGAGGATGACCACAGCACAGACCATGCGGTGCCCTCCCTGACCAGGGCACAGTCCCGCAGGACCTGAGCAGGGCCAGGGTGGTGGCAGTGGCAGATCCCATCAACAATCCCAGACGAGGAGAGGAGGTGAGGCAGGTCCAGGGTCCAATTTTGGGAGCCCAGTCAGGAGCAGCAGGAGGCAGGGCAGGAGACAGGGGTGGAAGTAAGGCTGCCCATAACACCAGCCTGAGGTCCATCCAGGAGACAGGGCCAGAGAGAAGACTGGAGATAAGCCTGGAGACAAGGCTACTTCCAGCACTGGCCTGCGGACCCTCTAGGGAGGCCGGTCAGGACATCAGGATGGCAGGGACAGAGTTGGGTGCAGGCCTGCCCACAGCAGTGCTCAGACCAGGGCTGAACTGGAGATGTTGGGCTCATGGGGAGGGGATTTGTGGAGGGATCCCAGATATGGCTCCTGAGGGAAATTAAGTCTCTTGGTGCACTCTGGGGCTTGGCTATCTTTTTTTAAAATCAAAGGCATTAATTAAATTTAAACATGTTTTTACCATAGTTTTCACATTATAATTATTCTCCCTTTTTAAAAGTAGTCTACTTATGACATTGTACAATCCATGACCTAAATTAAGAACTACGTTTACTATAATCAATTAACATTATTTACATTATTTAAGGCTACTACTCAAGCAGCATTTTTTAAAAAATTAAATGACTGCATTTGAAGCAGTTACCAGTTAAGCACTTGAAGCGCAAGTGTGCTGAGATGATAACTCAGCTGAAAGCAGCAGCAGCAGCATCTCCTGCCAGGCAGAGGGAACACCTTTTCCACGTACCCTCCAGCTACTCCTGCAGCACTCCTGGGCTACTTCCATGAGATTCCACCATCTTGCTGAAGAATATTGGCCAAAAAATTCTTTAATTTGGCCTCAAAAGGCAGTCATGGGCAAGATACTATGCCTCTGGGACCCTGAGAGCTCCTCAAACAAATGCTCTCTATCTTGGCATATAATTGCAGCTCTGGGGAAGTGTTTCTTGCACCATGCCTGACAGCATTTTTTGGCTCATTCAGAAGAAGCACACAGCTTGCTGTCACTAGATGATAAACCAGGCAAGACTAGGAAAGTGGAGAATATTCATAGATTCCAGTGGTCACTGGTTCAGCTATTTGTGATCTTAATCACTGGGTGTAGTCCAGTTGATGAAGTTAAACTCAGGCAACTTTGGGTCCCATTTCTTTGAACAAATGTGACATAGTGTGAAGAGCCAGAAAAGTGCTACATCAAAAGTAGATCTGGACAATAAGGACCATCCAGCTTTAGGATATACATCTGCATATTCACTGCAGCTATGGCATTATCATTATGCAGACTGCTAGAAAAAATACCAATATTCTATTCAACCAGAACCGTTTAAGAAATAAATAAACCTCTTTGATTATTTTTTTTGCTCCAATACCTCACCTTGCTTAATTGCTTGACTCCATGTAAAAAATAAACTCGTATATCAAAAGTGTCAGTATTTAAAATTTTACCCTGATACTAAAAATGACTCACCATTGTTTTGCTATTTATTGGTCATGGTCAGTGCTACAAATTCAAATTCATGTTATTATTTGAATGTATCAGATTTTACTTTAATGTATCCTATATCACTCAAGAAGGAGTCAATGGGGCAGAAGCCATTTACATAATGATTACATAATTGCACTGACTTTTTGTACCATAGGAAAGAATGTTGAATTTAACTATTCACATCACAAGTAGAACATGAATGTTTCTGAAAAAAAAAATCTTTTAATTCACTCAACATATGTGTCATTGGGTTGAGAAGGAGAGGACCTGCTCACCTAGGAGAAATAACGCCATGATATCTTGTTAGAATATTGAGCAGAATAGAGTAGCTTACAGCATGATTTCAAGTGATCATAAATTTTTTCTGGACACAAGCAAAATGTAGATGCCTAAGACTCAGAGAGACAGGATTAAGAATTATTCCGTTCTGATGTTCTCTAATGCTGGAGGTAACTGGCACTTCCATTTTGAACCAAAAATCTTTCTACTTGGCCACACTTGCACAGAAACACATAGACTGAGTACCTAGCCCATGCTTAAGTTTTGCTGCCATTCAGAATGGGAAAACTTCTTGAACTTCAACTCCAAACCACATGTAATGCAGATATTTTACATAGCACAAAGCTGCATACCCCTGTAGCAAACACTAAAGGTCTCCTTGTTTCAGGAACATTGCTCTAGGAAAAGTATAGTGTGAGTACCTTTCTCACAACAGCTGAGTGCCTAGAACAGCTTTTGAAGAAGTGGGGAACGTGGCTTGAAGGTCTCTTCAATCTAAGGGATTCATATCTGCAGACACTTCAACAAAAATTACCTGAACAGGTTGGCATAAGGGAAGTGTTTAGCCACATTCTAACTATTGCATTTAAGCTGGGCACTGTAAAAAGGAAAGCCTGACTGTAATTTTGTGAGAAGGCCAAATCAGCCTCACTGGGCAAAGTGAAAAACTGCAAGTCATGGAAAGGCAATAAAGTCACTTATTCCAATAACATGTAGGTTTTCACAAGCTAACTAGCCATCAGAAATTGGCAGTCAAACACTAGCGTCAATGATGTGGCTTTCCTAATCCTCTAATTTCTATTCTGTCTTCACAAAGCAATACTGCTAGTTTACCGTAACTAAGGAGGTAAAAATCCAAATTACAGCACTGCCTAACTCAAGAGATGTGCAAAGCAGCATTAACCAGCCAGCATAACATTCCAACCAAAGTAAATTGAGTCATTGGGTCAGCAGTAGCTGAGAGGCCAAAAATGCAATTTTAGCTTCTAATGGCTTCTTTCTCCATATGCTCCCTGGCTTGTCAATGGGTTTTTTTGTCTTTTGCCAGTGCGTACAAATACTCTAGGAGAGATACTAGGCATAAACTTTTACCACTGGGTGTAGCACATATTTTTCATATCATACATTATGTATTTTACGTATATATTTTTTCTTCTAGGACTAAATTTGTTCTATTTGGACTTTTAACAGAGCACAGTGTAGTATAACTGTACAATGCAAGTTGTAGCTGCTATTTGCAACCCGCTTTTGTAGATCAATGCTGCATTTCAACTTCTAGATATCAGATATGTAAGTCAACTTATGCCCATTCATGCATAGGGGAAAATACTATTCAACCTATAAAATACACAAATAAAACTCAAAAGCAAGCATTCACCTAATTCAATGGACTTTTCTTCATAGATCTGAATCATTTCAAGGGGATCTTGGCTACTTTTGAAAATCATAGAATCATAGAATCATAGAATCATTAAGGTTGGAAAAGACCTCTAAGATCATGGAGTCCAACCGTTGACCCAACACCACCATGCCCACTAAACCATGTCCCTAAGTGCCGCATCTGCACGTCCTTTAAATACCTCCAGGGATGGTGACTCAACCACTTCCCTGGGCAGCCTGTTCCAATGTTTAACCACTCTTCAGTAAAGAAATTTTTCCTCATGTCCAAAATCTCTTGCTTCAGTGTTGTTTCAAAAGTAGATTTAGAAAAAAGTCTAAATATTGCCAGATAGAAATAAAGAAATTCTTCACCAGCATGTAAAAGTTACAGTTGGGCAGTTTGGGTGACCTGAGGTAAATGAAAGCCCAACAAATATTTAATGAATATTGAAAGAGAATAAGATTGTCAGCTTGCCAACACCATGACCATGAGATTATCAGCATGTTCTTGACATTATGCCAACTCACGTATGTGATTTACTCAAGTATTTGATTTGTCACAATTCTCTTTTGGCCAAAGAAGAAAGTTATTTCAATGTAGTACAAGTTTGGCATGTCTTATGTTTTGAGCAGCCAGAGTTTGAAGTGTTGGATGTCAATCGACTGTGTATTCAGTAAGGATTTGTAAACAAGTTCTAAATCTGCACATTTTGCATCTAGCCATGTACAGGAAAAATAATGAGAGCATATGTTTTCATGTCACAGTGCTGCAGGTTAGGATTTGTAGCAGCATTATTTCATCAGAAAGAAGTGCATCACCAGAACCCATGGGCACAGATTTAAATATTTCAAAATCTTAAGCTAAGACATGCTGCCACCATTATAGTATATCCTGAAAGAAGAACTACTTCCTCTACTTCTCAAGTCTCTTCTCTGAGGGATGTTAGAAAAATGTTAACATGGTAATAAGTTTCAAATAATTATTTTCATTCTAACAGAAAATTTCTGTAGATAGCTTACACAGCCAACTATCGATGACTGATATGGCTTTGTTGTTTTTATGCGTGAAATATCATATAGAGGATTCATCAGAGGGTCTGTCTTAAACTGAAGTCTCAGTTGAAGAGCAGAGTAGGAAGAAAAAGACAAAATTAATTGTAACTGCCTCCAGATGTGGGAACTCCAGGATGAAATACTTAAACAATAATGTGCGACCTCTCCTCTAAAACTTCCTTGGCACCAGATTCCTGGACAGCAACTAATTCATTCAATCTTTAAGAAGAGTTTCAGGGCAATCTATAGCTGGTAAGCTGATTTCACCCCTGTCCACATTAGGAGAAAGTATAATAAAGAATAGAATTAGTAAGATTATGGATGATATGACAGAAGGAGAAAAAAATTAAAACATCTTTTCTACATGAAAGTTACACCTCAGCGACCTACTTGAGTTCCTTGAGTCAACAGCAGAGAGACGGAAGGTGTCTAGATTCCAAGTGTTCCAAGAGTCCCCATCCCTCCCCAGCCTTTTAAAAACTTTTTACTTTACTTTTAAAGAAAGTAAGCTGCTATACAATAGCAAAGAAAGTGCACACATAACTAAATACTTAGTTAAAGGATAAGAAGCAAAGAACAGAAGAAAATTATCAGTTTTCACAGTAGAATGGCATTACCAGGGATGTGTGTTAATATTAATCAGTATCTTATTGATGTTACTCTACAAAACCATGAATGATCCAAAAAAGTGTAACCAGTGGCAAAGTTTTCCAATTAAACTAAGTTATTAAACACAATAAAGGCAAGGTCCAATGATGAAAAACTGTAGAAGGACCTAACATGAGTGACTGAATGACAAAATGGCAAATGTAATTCAAAGTACCTTGATATAAAGTGAGGTACATGAAAGAATACATTGTAATTTTGCATGTAAAAGGAACTGACTATTGCCAGTCAGGAACGAGATCTTGGGACTAAGATGTATGAAAATGCCAACTAAACAGCTGTCAAATAAGCAAGTCAAATGTTGTACATTTTTAGGAAAGAGAGAGAGAACCAGAGGTCATTATTATACCAATACATAAATACATGGTGTATCTATATCTTGACTACAGATAATTCTAGTTCTTCCCACCAAAAAGGGTGCAGGGATGATCAAAGACATGGAACAGCTTCCATATGAGGAATAGATAGGTTTCTGCAGGCTGAGAGAGGCTGTGATAGCAGTCCAGAAAACACTGAATGGCATGTGGAAAGAGAGCAAGAAGCAATTGTTTCCTGTTTCCTCCAACAAAAAACTAGGAAACTTCAAATGAAACTAGCAGGACACAAGCTCAAAAACCAAAGAGAGGGCATTTCACACAATGCTGAATTAACCTGTGGCACTATAACACATATTTTTGTAGATACTAAATATTTTTGTCAAGGAAGAAAAATCTACTGAGGGTTATTAAAGAAGCATCACATCAGACTCCTGAAGTGCCAGGGCCATAAACTGAAAGATTAACTTTTTTTAATTGTCACAATATGTTGTATGCGTGCTCTGTTTTTATCATCTTCCTAAGGAAGGGGTATAAAACTATGGGAACCACTACAATGCCTAGAAGGACATTGGGTCTAATCTAGTATCGTTGTATTATGTTCAAAACAGTTTTACATTTAAAGAATCTTTACCAATATGCCAAATCCCTGAAACAATTTTTTTTAAAATAATAATAAAAAAGTTATTCCTCTCCAAAAAGATAATTTTTTTTTTTTTTGTCCCCACCACTTTAAACTCCGATTCTTGTGTTGTGAGGACATTTTCTTTCAGCATATCTAACTCTGGATCTCTCATAGCAGTACATTTGAAAATGTCCTGAGAATTCCTTAATCATGTGACCTCCAGCCAAATCTGGGGAGTGTCAAGCTACCTATGCTTATTTACCAACTAACTCTTATTCCCATAATACCCAGTACCACACATGTATGCAGATAAAAAGTAGAGGACAAAACCCACCAGACTGCACCATGCTAATCTTAGCCAGGGATCATCCCAGTCCTGCGAAGAAAGTATATTCTTTATTGAATCCTATGATTGTCAGCAATACTGTGAGCTAGAATAAAACTGAGGATTTTTTTTAATAGGATATGTCAAATAGAATTAATTAATTATAAACTTATTTCACATTGACCACAAAACATCAATTCAATCATTTTCAGACTTTCGGCTGTTTGGAGTAAATCAAGGAGAAAAGGCTTCAAGCACTGAGTATTTAAGCCATCTAATTCTTCCAGTTACGCGAAAAGGCTTCAAGCACTAACTATTTAAGCCATCTAATTCTTCCAGTTACGAGAGATCTGAGGATCTTGTCTTGACTTAATAAAAGTCCTTTTAGCTATCATTAGCATCTATGAATTGCATTGATCATCCTGCTTTCCTCATTAATCATAATAAATTTCAATGATCAATGAGTTACAACACACACCGTATTTCTGTTCACGAAAAGGCTTCAAGCACTAACTATTTAAGCCATCTAATTCTTCCAGTTACGAGAGATCTGAGGATCTTGTCTTGACTTAATAAAAGTCCTTTTAGCTATCATTAGCATCTATGAATTGCATTGATCATCCTGCTTTCCTCATTAATCATAATAAATTTCAATGATCAATGAGTTACAACACACACCGTATTTCTGTTCATCTTCTGTGCCAAGACATGGTTTGAGTTTTGGGCAGGAACTACGTGGCTCCTTTTATCACTTTGTTTAAATATATCTTCTGAGTCTCTCCCGAGTTTTTATTTTTACTATCATAAGGTAGCAACTAGATACAAAGACTGAACTATTTTCTTCAATTTTCTGCTTACATCATTGTTCTTGAGCATTAAAACTGACTTTGAAAATTGCTTATATCTTTAAAATTAGTAGAGCTGGAACCATAAAGCTGAGGTTCTCCCAGTTCTCCAACAGCAGTGATGACAACACTTTAATTTGTGCAAGACCTGAAAACTGGAAGTGACAGCTCTGTAGTTAATGTATCTTGACCAATAAAGACTAAAGTTCATGAAGGAACGAATATTTCATATCTCCTGGCTGTAGCTCCAATACTGTAACAGCTTGAGAATACATTTTAAAATTAAATCATTTTGTGATCTGAATATAAGAACATCTAAGGTGATTTGGTTTTCCTATACAACTATGAAAAGGACAAACGCAATATTAGGAGATACATTTCCTGCAGCTGTTAATGACAGGCTTCTTGGTATTGTAGGCAAAACCAACCTTTGCTCTCAAAAAGATGAGTAGCTGGCACCGTGCCCTCCTGCCACAGGCTGGGGAGAAGGAGGGGAAGAACAGACTGTCTGGGACAGACTGGTCCATAAGGCAAGGGAGCCGGGAGCCTTGGGTGACAGCCAGGCTGGATGGGCAGGGGTCTCACTGACCCATGCCCTGTCCCACAGCCCCCAAATGAGGTGAGCAGAGCAGGTCAGCGATGGTCACCAGGGTCAGCCAAGAGCCCAGCTGTCTCCAGAGAAGTTCATGGTGATGAGAAAGGTCCGAGGTCCAGTCAAGGAGTCAAGTCATGGTCAGGATCAGCGAGGTCCATGGGCACAGGCACAGGCATCTGCACCAGCAAGGTCCAAGGGCACTGTAGCTTAGGTGAGGACCAAGGATGAGGGTCTGAGCTGACACACAGCTCACAGTTGAAAGAGGAGTCCCCAGGTGCTTCCAGGACAAGCTACCCTTCTCTGTGGGAGTCCACCCTTGCCCCAGTTGTCTTTAAAAGCAAAATAAACATAGTCAGGGCTCAAACGTGAACATGGCTCAACAGTTGTCCCTGCTGCTAAATTGCTAGAGCCATTCTTGGGCAGATTTTGGCTCAGGTCAAACAGCATTGGTGTGCCCCAGTCAACGGCCACACAGAGTTTAGGGGCCAGTTTAGGGCCACATAGCCAGTGACCATTCCCCACAGCTGTCAACTTAGCGGGTTTACTGGTTTGGGGAGGAGGAGTGGAAATAGGATTTAGTTGTATAGACACAAGCTAAGCTGTGCCTGTCAGACCCATGGCCAGAAAACAGGTCCTGGCCTTGTTTTCTCTTCCAGCATAAACATCTGTGATTTTTTTTTTTTTTTTTTTAAAGTGCCAAGTGACATTTCAGGCTACAATATGAGGGTTTGGATGGCAGCCTTATGGGCAATGGTTTGGGGTTGTTGGGTTTTTTCTGATATATTTTTGCTAGCAATGAGAGCATAAATCCTACAATTTCTTATCTCAGCTGCATTAGGGAGGGCTTACAATGGGAGCTAATGGATGCAGTCCCAGGAACCTAGGTCTGAAAGCAGTACATATGCAGCCCACCTGCATATAGCAGCCCACCTTCTGGCTTGTTCTTCATCAGGAGTCAAACTGATTTTGTGGGGCTCGGAGCCCTTAATAATCTTGGATCATGGTTAGCTTCTTATTCCACCTGTTATATGAGGCCTTGAAGTTTCGTCCTTTGAGCCTTACAGAGAGCTGCAGAGATTGTCAAACAGAAATTTCACTGTAACATAAGCATTTGAAGATTATTCCAGGTGTCTCTGAGAAAGTAAATTCTGCCAGATTTGCAAGAAAATTGTACTTCAACCAGCAATAAAATGTTATGACATATTAATGATTTCAGTGTGGGTAATATGTATCCAAACAAAATGCACTGTATTATCTTACAAGAATAAATTAGTAGAATTTCAGTAGGCAGTGCATTAGTAGATACCTGTGTTTCTCTTCAATATCAATGTGCTTTTAAAGAAGCCAGCATTTATAGGGCTCAGATTGTGAGCATTTAGATGTATACAATAGGATATGAATTAATATAAATCATAGATCTGGTCAATTTTTTTTTGCTTGAAAGCTACCAATGAAATTTGTTTACTATCTCTCAGAGTAAAAATAGCTGTGGAAAATATATTTATTAAGAATTTTTGTTCTTTTCATTGAAAACTCAAAGACATTCAGTTTCCTATATGTGGCAATGTGTTGAAAAATAGAAAGGGGTGTTCAAGCAAAAATGAAATTTCTGGTTTTATTTAAACTTAAATACTGAGCAGCCCTAATAATGTATTGTTTTGTACATGTAATAATTTACTAGTTTATAAATTTGAGATTAAGACATCAACTTCAGAAGCATGGTCTTCTCACATGCAAATGTTTGGCATCAGTTTTGTGAGCAAACAACTTTAGGTGCTTTGTGGTATCCTTCCAGACCTTCAGCTGCCACATTAAAAATGTGCAGGATGTGCAGCCATAGATCTGCCAGCCTTGTGCAGAAATTTATGAAATCTAAACGGCACAAGCAGTCTACCCTACCTTAAATGTCTTTTTTGAATGCTTGTCCACCAGTGAGAGTTACACGTTAGGTACTCTCAAGTCACTGGACTCCAATACACAAATAACTGTATGAAACTGTTAACTAGTCTAGAGATGCAATTTACATTTTTTTTCCTGATAATTCTGCATTAATCTATGCACTTTAGAAAAGGCAGACACACAAAAGTAATAAATAAAATTTTAAAAATATTGAAGGGTAATTTGATTTTGTGGTAACTTTTTTTTATCCAAAGCAAACCATTGATATTTATGTGCCAAATGGTATGTGCCCAACCAAGAAAATGGCAGCTCTCAAAAGCTATCTCTTTAACTGAGAAACAGCCATTCAAAATTACCTCAAAAATAAACTAAAATCCTTTAATAGTTTAAAATTTGCAAATCAAACGACATAAGGAGTAGGCATTTCAGTTCTTTCCATATTCAAATCAATAATCTAGAGCCATTTTTTCACTCTCATCTTTCAGACCAATTGGATCTTCAATATTGTTGCCCTCCACCCTATAAGAAAAATAATTTATTTTTACAGCACTTCTTTTTGAGAGAGAGGCTTTTTCATCATTTGGTTATACCATCCAATATGCTTTTTAAAACATCTTGGTTTACAGTAAGGTACCGCAAACTAATGAAAATTCTTACAAATTAATTGGTTAGAACTGCCTACTTACACACAAAAATTGTGAAATATTTAAAAGGATAGAAATGATGTTGCTAATGCTCTTTATGAGTACATTAATTCTGTCATTGCTTATCAGCTTATCTGCAATGTCAGATTTCACTCTGCAAGCCTTCTAGGTACTCAGTATACTACTGTAAAAGATTTTCAGAAATATGTGGATTTTGCATTTCCCTGCTTTACACCAGAATAGATTTGCACAGCACAAAGTGGAAAAACATTTCTCCAGAAGAGATATCCACAAAAAAAGAGCAGAGTTTTCCCTCAAACCTGCTTGTTGAAGCAGTACTGAAAAAAAGAAAAAAGACAATTTGTGTGACTATCATCATCTGTGCCCTTATTACAGGTATTTTGAAGCTAATATGTTATAAAACACAAATAGGTCTTAATGAGCAAATCAGGTGTGGAGAATGGATTTCACTAGATAATCGCCAAGGATATTACCATCAACAATAAAGCTACACTAATTAAAATTTTCTTTACATTAAAACGCTGGTGCTTATAATCAGTGTGTTGCAAGCTGGAATTTTTTTCTAACAAAAAAATTAAAACTGGTGAGTAAAAATGGAAGATTTACTACCCAGTAAGGAACACAGGATACTTAAATGAGGTAAATTTCTGCTCAGTTAGGAGAGAACATGAATTTCAAGGATATTGAAAGATTAATTCCAGTGAAATCTAGATTTTACCGTTATTACCATCACAGGATAATCACGAGGATACCAAATACATCAGAAGCTATAAGAACAAAAGAGGTAGACCAAGTGAGCATGCAATCTACAATATAAGCAAAATATATAGAATTTGGAAAATAGGAAAACAAAAAAAAAAGCAAAGCCTGGAAATTGAACAGTATTAAATTCATCTACATACACAGTTTGTGGTATTTTGTAATAAATATGTGTATATACTTAGGACAAACAGTATAGGATCCTTCTCTAAATTAATTGCCAACCAGTTTTCAGAATGTAAATAGGTTTACACTACTTGGGTATTTTCTAGTAAATATCTTATCAAAATATGATACGATCTGATAAAACTAAACCCTAATATTTCATTCCTATTCTTCAGTCCTACAAGAAAAGGTGTACTGAACCAAATAAAAGGTCCATCCCATTCCAGTAAATTTCCAACAGCAGATGCTTAAAGAAAGCACAGAACAGTGTAGGTAAATTTTCCCTTCCCTTGCATCCATTCTACATCATTAATCTTATCAAAATCTGATACGATCTGATAAAACTAAACCCTAATATTTCATTCCTATTCTTCAGTCCTACAAGAAAAGGTGTACTGAACCAAATAAAAGGTCCATCCCATTCCAGTAAATTTCCAACAGCAGATGCTTAAAGAAAGCACAGAACAGTGTAGGTAAATTTTCCCTTCCCTTGCATCCATTCTACATCATTATGCAGCAGTAGTTTATGGATTACAGTTATTGGTGGATGGAGCACCTAGATCACCAGCTTCAGGGATCACTCTTAAAAGACCATTCACACCATATAGAAGAGTAACCGAGCATATTTTTGCCTATTTTGTCATAATATAAACTCAATTTAGTTTTTAAATTTTTTTATTAACTAATCTAAAAAATTTAAAACCACAACGTTACTGACAGCAATAAAACCTTAGATTCACTAAAACATGTTACTGAACACTTTGTTAACACTCCTGTGCACACATTCATATTTTGCTATATGGTTAACTATTCAAGTTTTCCTTACAGGAACAGATGGTTTAAACATAATTAATAAGAATTCTTCAGTTATTTGCATACTCCTTAGATAACTTCGGTTATTCTTCAAGCAGAATAAAGGTTCACAGAAATGGGATGCATGTTTCCCTCCATTAAAAGCATTTAAAAAATCCACCCATTGCAACAACAGGCAAATAGAAATTACTGAACATACTGTAAACCAATATCCATTTGTGTTTCAATAACCAGGTATGCATTTTGTGTAACTTCTGTACTGTGGATTTTGTTAAATAGCAACAGCAGACAAAAACCAAACCCTCCTGATCTTCCACTTAGATTATTGCCAGAAAAGAAGTTGTACGATAGATAAATTAAGGCTGAAATGTAAGTGCAAAGATGAAAGGATGGTTGTATGCTTAAGACATGTATCTAGGACTTTGAAAGTTTACATTTAAAACCTAGCTCTGCAGCATGCCTCCTGTGTGAGCTTGAGTAACTAACTTTGACCTAATTCTATGAAGAGCACTGGAGTCATTATCAGAGCCGCAACACTTCCTGAGAGAACAGACTGCAAAGCATGTCAGGTGTTGTGCTTTTCTGAAAATGAGGGCAATAAGCACCAAAATGGAAGGTGGTGAACACCACACCATGCTCAAAATACCCCCTGGATCATCAGCTCTAGTCATCTGCTAATGAAGACAACCTACAACACAATCTTTTTTATAAACTGCTACAGTTCTACTGAAACAAATCAAGATTTTGCCTTCTTTCTTCTAGAAGGCTGTTCCAAATTTTCACAGCATTCACAGTTCATGAAAACCCCCATGTTTCTTCTAATTTCTCATTTAAATTAATTTATGTCTTTGTGCCAACACTCATTTAACTCAAATACCTCTTCTCCCTTCCCCCCCTAATCCCTTCATGATTAAAGGTGATTAATCATACCTTTTTCAATCTCCATTTTGCAAGACTAAGCAAGCGAGACTCCTTTTCCAGCCTCTCCTCAAAGAATAGTTTCCAGACATTTGACAACCTTTCCTTCCACCTGTTCCAGTTTTATAAATGTATCTTTCTCAGTCCTGAGCACCAAGGCTCAGAGGCCTTATGAGACAAATACCTCTCTACGTCCGCCAGAAACACTTTGCTCAAAATGTGCTCGAGTAGCATTTGCTCTTTTCATGACCACATATGTGCATGTGTTTTATTCTCTGTCTTGTATAGATAAAGAGCCATTACCTTAGCAACTTTCAGTCCCTAATTCATGTCCATGTTACCTGTGCTATTAATACTCTTTCCTAATAATACTATTACTCTCGGTTCTCGTGGTCATCCAGTTTTCCTACCAAATTATATTCTGATCCTCCTTTCTGTTATTTTGTGACCTTAGTCATTTTTACTAGCATGTCTACTTCTGCCCATTTTATTTATGACAATATTAAACAAAATGGTCCAAAGATGGATCTCTGAGAAATTTCTATGAAATGACTTCCTTCCAACCCAACAGTTCCCCTTTCAGCTTCACCCAACATAGCCTTTTTTTATCCAGATCTTTACACATATAATAGTATTTGTATTAATCATCAGCTTCTGTTGTTGAACTAATAACCTCTCATGAGGCACTATATTCAAAGACTGCATTGCATTCTAGATAGATGAGATCTGCTGCAGTTCACTTGTCTGGAAAATCAGTTATCTTCTCTTAGGAAAGTATCACATTAGCCTCACACATTCTGTATTTGGTAAAACCATGTTGTATCTTACCTTATTTTTATTTACTTCCACACCTCAAGCTCTTCTTCACTTCTGTAAGTGTTCCAAAATGTTGTGTATTATTAAGGTTATATTAACAAGTCTGTAGCTGGTAAATCAGTTTTTTGTTTTCTTAAATGTACACGCATATATACATGCTACATTTCTTACTTTCCAGTCATACTGACCACTTCCAATTTCACAGATACTACAATAGATATTCTTGACAGCAAATGAGCAATTTTACATGCAAACATCAATGCTCCAGCTTAGAGACCATCCAGTCCTAGACACAGAAGTATGACTCTAAGTCAGGTATGTAAAATAGAAGAGATCATCTTCTGAAAATCTGACCTTGACTATCAAAGGTGAGTACTGTACTCATCTCCAAAATGGGCATACTTCCTCTGCAATAGATTTCATCTATCTAAAAACAAGAAAATAAATAATAAAATAAGTCATTTTATGTCTGAATAAATCTCTAAAGTTTCCAAATCCACATGTATAATGGATGTTAGAAATGTTTCTCAAATGGCTTCAAAAATTATTTGAGGTTTGAAGAAAATACCTCACAAACACTGAATGAGCTCAGTCTATGCATTATTAAAAAACAAACAAACAAACAAAAAAAAAACAACACTGAGAGGAGACCTGGTTACAACATCGAAGTACAGGAAGAATTTCAGACACTGAAATACTTAAGTAAAGTAAAAAATGGCAGTGACTAAAAGTCAAAGCAAATTAATTTAAATTAGAAACAAGATGCATATTTTTAACAATGAAGGTGGTTAAGGAATGGAACAAAGTCTCAAGAGAGGCAATGAATTTTTTATCTCTTAAGGTCATCAAATCAGAAGCCTCTTGGTATGGCAGAGCACAGCAGCCCTGGCTCTAGCAGCATGCTAAAATGATTATACAGCTTTGGAGTCTCTAATCATGTTAGCATACTGCTAGTGCCAGGGCTGGTGAGTTCTGTCACACATGTGGAGAGCCAGCAAGGAGAGCTGTAGTGATCAGCACTCTCCAAGAGATGTACCTACCTAAAAATATTGCAGACTGTACTAGAGGAAATTGTTCAAGAAAATCAAGGTAGAAGGAATTTCAGTCTAGGTAGCATAGGAACATTTCTCCCTAAACTTTTCTAGATAAACTTTTGAAAACTTATGACAAAGCAGCACTTGTCTTTAATTATATATACAATAACACACATTAAATATACAAAAAGCTGAAAGATCAGAGATTGCCAGCATTGATGGAAGAAAACAAAACAAACAAATGCAATCTCAGCTGAGTGTTTCAGAAACAAAAGAATCCAGTAAAGTACAGGTATTTCAGAAACAGCATTATAAAAAATTAAATGTTCTTGAAATAAAGCCTCAGAGAACATGAAGGAAATCAAAACTCAGATCTTTATGAAATACAGGTCCTTCATGTATCAGAAAATAGATACAGTTTTTAAAAAGGCTTTAAAAAATCACAGTGTGTATCAGCAATGTCTATCAAGAAGAATGACATTTTAGAGCTTTGTGTTGTCAACCTGAAAGAGGTACTCCAGAGCACAGAGACATGATAGAAAAAGAACCCTGTCTACAGATGCATTTCAGCACATATGACTACCTATGTGCACATAAGATGCCATACCTTTTCTGTTGCATAAGGAGACAAAGGATTACCTGTCATAACTTTAACCATTTTTTAACATGATAAAACTACTTCCACCCTGTTTATTGTGCTTACATGACCATGTGGAAAGGAATGGTAACTTCAGGTTGCATCTATACTGAGAAATTAAACAGTGCTGGAGAACCATCCCAATCACTGTAATTTGATTTTCTTTGCTGTTAAACTGCTGCTACCAGACTTTTGGCCCATGCTGACATGAACTCACCCAAACAATTCTTAGACACAGTTTGATAGTGTGGGCCAGGGACCATCCCCTGTCAGGGAAAATTCTCAAAAGATAGTCTGGAGGCAGGCCAACCTGCTTTGGACAGACAGAGATTATGACAATGTGGACACAGACTTTTCCGTGCCAGTTTGTCCCAGTATCTTTTCCTTAGTGGTAAAGGGACACCTTCGTTTTACTGCAAACAACTAAAGACTTTGCTTAATTGCTTCCAATTCCTTTTCTGCTAAAAGATAATAAATAGGATCGAGCCAGTCTCAGATATAAACATCTTTAAAACACAAAAGGAATTCAGAGTAACATCTGAACTGCACAGAAATAGCTGTTCTCTAAAGCAAAAAGCAAAATAAATATATAGACACAAGTAACAGAGAACTCAGAAGACAGACTCAACAAGAAATTGCTACATTTAAATATAAATAAATCCAATAAATATAAGTTAATTTTCCGTACTACTGCAAGAAATACTGGTGAGGATGCAAGATCTGGTATGTATGATGTGCATACATTTATGTGAAATAGCATAGTAATAAAAGATTTTCAAACTATTAATTGCACTTTACTTATGCTAAGGGGATGTTAAATACCCAATATGCTTAATACCTGAATCAACATCTTGAACACTCAAAGGGAAGTATTGAAAGCAGTAACAGATTTAGTGATCATTTTGATGTTATGGTTTAGGTTCCATCTGTTGATTTTCTTCCCTATGTGATTGCTCTTTTAGTTATTTAAAAAATACACTGAAGTTCAAGTTAGATATTTTTTAAATATGTTCAGATGTTCTAATTAGAAGTTAAAGTAATCACTTTAATCATATAAAAAAAATCCCCTTTATTAAAGCTGCACTGTATCAGTGGCAATATCTTAACTCTTTTTCAATTGTTGTTTATTCTATCATACACCACAGTTTTTATTGAACATACAGAGGCTTTCTAACGGTAGAGTTTAGTGTTTGGGATGGAGAAGGCCATACACTGTTAATAAAACCCTATTCGATCACACAGCCAGCAGAACACAGCAATCTCCCCATTTTTTTACCCCTGCAAACTTCATTGCTCTGGCAGCTGCCCCGCTCAGTAGGGAGCCCCTTCCTGGGTAGGGCTGCTGGGATAATGCACAGCACGGTGGGTAGCAAGCGCTAGAGCAGGGGCCCTTCCTGGCAGAGCTCTACCAGCAGCTCCATCTCTCTAATTCAAGAGAGCCTGACATTGAAGGTTTCTAGGTCATCCATAGTATAGTAAACAGTGCTAAGTCACAGATTTGAGCCTTATTTTGCATCATCCATACTGTTAATTGTTAGGAGGCTTCCTCACATAGATATGGCACATGCCATGCCAGGCACTCAGGAATAGCTTGTGAAATAGCAGGGGCAAAAGGCTCATCAGGGGACCATTTGCAAGAGGCAGAATAGATGAATTCACCCTGTTCTGGGGAGGAAAAGATTTTAAACATATAGGTGTAAGCCTGACCACAACGCTTAAACTTAGGGGCAGAGAACAATCCCTGCCACACTCTATCCACTAGCTTACATGTAGTCCTACTGTTTATAGCAGTAGAAGTTCAACAAGAGGGAAGAAGTAGCCTCACTGCAAAAAGGAAAGGTTTTCTGCACGTTTTGTTTATGGCTGATACATACAGCTCCATTCACCAGTTTGCTGCTGTCCTTCCTGGTGCCAAGGTCTCTGGCTGCCAATCTAAGCATAACCATTATGCACAAAGACATGCTGGCAACATATGCAGAAAAGTAACCAGATGGCCAACAGCCATAAATTTATATATAGGTGTAAAATAACAGGAGGGAACAGGTGCTTCCATTGCTTCAGACCACTGTTTTAGCATAGTGCTACACTGGATGATCTGGTCAGATGCAGCATTACCACAATCATCATTCTTCATCACATGTATCCAAAATAATGCTCATCCTGGTGGTTGATGCATCCCTCTATATAAAAGCATTAAGCTAATGCAAGAATAATGCAAAGGGTGGACCATCCAAGACTGCTGAGGAGAGCAGGTAAACAGTCACACATGCCAAGACACCTTTGTTATAAAAATCTCTACTGAAAGAAAGAGAGAGAAAAGGAGAGAGAACCGACCATTAGGTTACCACCTCTCCCACTGCAGAAGACAGCACCAGGCCAGGGATGAGTTCTGATGTGGCTGATGAAGTGAACAGGAGTATTCAATACCAACGTAAAACTTAAAGCTTACTATGTTTTCTAGATCTGGGTAATATATGTATATTTATTAAAGTGTTACAGTGTCAGCCTCTGTCCTCTGCAGCTGTTCTTCAACTCTGGAATTTAGTAACTTCCACTGTAGCTTACTGAACTGCAAAAGTTCAAAAAAAGGAGGTTGTTAACAGTGCAAGCCAAGTGGATGCTGCTGCTTCACTGGCCAACAAAGTAGACCATTCTCATCCCTGAGTCCAGTAATAAAAGTATCACAAAAACACAACAACAACAACAAAAGCCAAAACCTATAAAGAGGGTCTCAAGAAGAAAGCAGTTCACGTACAGCTTCAGCAGTAACTGGAGACAAGTCCTTGACAGAAAGGCATAAATTATAATGAGCAGGCTGTCTTCCCCAGCCAAGGATGCAGCTGACAGTGCTGACTCAAATTAACAAAATCTTGCAGAGAGGGTAAAAAAAAAATAAATAAAAAAGAGACTTTCATAAAGGTAAGCCCCATGTGAATTCATCTGTTTTCATTTTATCCCTTTTCTCCCCATTACAGAACTTCTTGGGTGAATAAATAATATTTTGTTTTGAAGATTTTAGCTTGGAATCACTTTAATCAAACACTGTTGTGGTCTCCTAGAAGAAAAGGACTTGCAAGTGCATGAGGCACCTAGGCCTAGTGGGATAACAGACAGGACGGGCTGCAAGAGCAAAGCTACACGTACTTTGCAGGCAAACACCATGTCACTTTGCGTATACACTGAGCAGGTACACGCTCTCACTGTCCATGCCCTGAGCTGTGTAGCTGCTCTTGTGCAGGCCTGAGCTTCAGCTGTTTTCTCAGGCTTATTTCCTCAGCCGTGACACCGCACAAACCCAGCATGTCTGCTGGTGGTGTGAAGCACGGGCAAAACAAGCTGGTATCTGCCTGCAGAATAGTGCATTGACGTACTTCAGTAGCGACTGAGCCACATGCCTTAGTTCAAAGGGGAGAGAAGAGAGCAAAACCTGTCCTGAAAGAGATGTGCTCAGAAGCAACCAAGAGGAGTTTAAAGTGCTGCTGCTGTTTTCATTATGATATGTGAACTTTGAGTCATTATAAAGAATGGAGTTACAAGATGAATATCTCAATGGACTTTTTAAAAAGAGACTTTTAGAATATATTGTTCTGATTCAAAATTTATAACATTGATGTATGAAAGTTTCCTCACAATAATTACTCACAAATTCAACCATTAAAAAGACAAGGAAGAGCACAAAGTGCAACTACCTCTCAAGTCTACAGTGTACAACAGGTCATCAAATCAATTGTATTTGTTCTGTGCTTAGTGTGATAGAAGTCAGTAAGAAACCTGATTTTAGCTTGAGAAACCATTATTGAGATTACATTATTAGCCATTAGAAGGGGGCCGTTCTGGCTTTGTGTATGGTCTGTAATTACCCTGAAATGCAGCATCTGCCATCAGGAAGCTATCTGTGGTATATCCTGCTTACAGGTGTCCTGTAGCAGTCAGCACTTCGTTGTCCTACTGATGATGTGCTGACTGGCAACACTCACAAGCATGGCTGTTCTGTCCCACTCCTTCCTCTTCGCACTTCATATGTTTTACTCTGAGTCTGATTTCCGAGTGCAGGGACACGGTTCATCCTGCAGAATTTCCAGAGCCCATGAGAATATCAATTCTCTCTCCGCAGATGTGCTTTGTAAACACTGTGTCTCAAATGACATTTTTGGGAAGACAAAGAAAATAAAACTGCAGATGTGCTTTGTAAACACCGTGTTGATATCTTCAAGCTCTAGCCCAAGGCTCAAATGACATTTTTGGGAAGACAAAGAAAATAAAAATTCATTCAGGTCCAGGACCTGGGACCCTGATCTGGACTTCCTGGTACAATCCAGGAGCAGAAGGACGATGAGGAAGAACATTCTCCAGCAAATTCATTCACTCCATGGAAACGGGATGTTCCTGGAAAGAGGCGGGGGGAAGAAGGTGGAAGGAAAAGGACGAATTGAGTGTGTTATTTCCCAAAAAGGCTAAGATTTCCTTGAGAGCTAAATAATATGCTTATAATTTAGTGTAGGGCATAAGGGGAGGGCTTTGCTTAAGACCTGCTTTTCATCTTTTGAATAAAACTCCATCTTTAATGTTTTCCATCTATACTTCTGCCAGGCCTGAACAGAGAAAGATGATTTGTTCAAAGATGAGGCTATACTTGTGATTAAAGCTACCTGTAAAGCAAGAAAAACCTTTCTGCATAAGATGGAGACTTTGACCAGGACTTCACAATCTTCTGGTTATGCTGCTGAGAAATATTGAATTTAAAAAATATTACTGCTCATAGCCATTACAATTAGAAATATGGCATGGATACTGAATAGCCATGATAAGAATTCACCACTGATTCTGTATTTGAGTAAGACAAGCAACAAATTTGATGAGACTCATGGTCTAGATGATGCATTAATACTATTTTAATTCCTGTTTAGTTCGATTCCTAGTCATAAACCACAAGCTATTTATGCTAGACACTATCAAAACACAGAACAAAATGCTGTTCCAAAACACTTGCAATTTAAAAATAAAATAAACCATAACAGACAGACTAGTATTGACAATGATTCAGAAGAAGGGTCAAAAAGCCCCACAGATGGTAGATGAGAAGTCATTTGGTCCCAGTACAATCTCCACACAATCTTGTTCTGTTAAGTGCCGGAACTGAAACCTATGATCTATATTTATCTGGGTGCTATTTTGAGCATCACTTATAATGTTGGATATTTTGTTCAATCTCTGTTTACAACATGACATATTCCATAGTGTGGGATGTTTCAAAATCAAAACTCTTTTCCTTCAAAAAAACATTGTTTCAAGACCCCCCATGTTTGGATCAGGAGCTTGTTCTGAAAAGGGTAGTGTGATCAAGAGGACCTTAACTTTTTCCTCCTGGAACTGACATATGGTGTAGAAAAGTTTAAATGTAATTACTTGCAGACAGTGCTGCCAAAAATTATCTATCAGTTAAGTCTGGGAAAGGGAGAAGGGTTTAGAAATTAACTTGATGAGACTTAAGCTCTGACTAGGAGTCATTCTTGGGAGATAGCTGCCACTTTCATTATATGTATTTGTAACATCAGAAAGCACTTTAGCTCTCATTATAATATTCTTTCAATAAAACAATTAATTTTTATGTATAAATATAACATATTGACATACCCTTTGCAATATTTCACTGCTCTGTTATGATATGAAGGGTACTTCCAGGACCATCTTGATTTAGATATCTACAGCCGTTCATCTGCAATTTTTCTTCAAGACCATGAAACAATAACCAGATGTCTTTAGATAGCTTTTACTTATTTGTCATGTGCATGCCCTTGAAAGTATGTTGACAGAAACAGCCAACTTAAATTAGTTTTTGAAAGTATCACATAAGAATTCAAGCTACATGTTACTTAAATGAATAAGAGAATCTGGATCTTTTCTGAGCCCTTGAGGCAGTCTTCTGCTAAATAAAATGGGCTAGGGCCCATTTCCTGGCCCTTAGGCAAAGGGCACAGCATGGCTTGAGCTCTGATGCTACATTCTCCTTTCTCTCCTCACCTGAAGAGAGGGTGGCCCATCCTGTGCCAGAACTATGTCAACAGCATGCTAATAGATAAACCGTATGGTCAATCATGTGCCAGTTCTCAAATTTGTGCCCTGGCCTTGTTTACTTCTCTAGTCCAGATATAGGTCATGATATGGAAGCCACCGAGGCGAAGGGCTCCGGAGCGGAGGATCGCGACGGGGGACCCTTCCTGAAGCGGCAAAACCGCGGCCAAACCCGCGAAAAGCAAAAAGCGAGGTTTTGACTTTGAGGCAATTTTTTAGCCAAATGAGTAAGTAGTCTTCCTACAGCCTTATGCTTACCTCAACCAGTACAACCTATTTTCAAAACCAAACAAGACATTAAAGGTCTGTCTCTAGAATACCTTGTTTTGAATAGTATCTTTCCACTCTAACAGCATTTCACTAGATCTCACATTTAAAAACAAATACAGAGCAGCAGAGAGAGAAAAATGAGCAAACTATAGAGCTATGAAGTGGTAATAAAAGCAATACAGGTAGTTCCTGACATGATCCTGTCTCTTCAGCATCACAGTCGATTGGAATTTCACCAGACCTCCACTTTGAATTTGATAGATGCCACTGGAAACTTCCAGGAATCAGGAGGTTAGCAAAATATTGCATCATCTCCCATTCGTGCCTCCACATCATCTAAGATTGGGATTCAATCCACTATCACTTTATGTTTCATAGATTTAAAAAAGAAAAAAGAAAAAAAGAAAAGGAATAGTAAAACCAGAAAAAATACATGAATAATTGTAGTTGCTTCCCTGTCTTACTCATCTTCTTGCTATTCTTGTATAACTTGAATGTTAAAACTCCTTGTTTCAGGTAGAACCCAGACATGGTAGCCTGGCACAAATTGCTACCCATGGGGCCATCAGTCATGTTAGTTCACACGAAAAGGCAAACAGCATGGGGCCAAATTAAGTGTGGAGCTTCATACACTGACTGCACATTAATGTCACCACTGATTTACTTATATGTGCTGTCAATCTATACTGGCAATATATGAGAAGTACGAAAACTTTTGGAGGCAGCTTAATTTGCAAGTTTGGTGGTACTCCTTTTACTTAGACACAAATAAACAGTAATAGGATAAACGTGCATATTTCCTGTACTGATTAGCTTCCCATGGGCTTGATCCAATTTCAACTCAAGTCAGTGGGAATCTTTCCACTTTCTTCAATGGCAGTTGGCCCACATCCTCAAGAAAAAGCATACTGCACTGAGCAGCAGTGGTTCTCCATAAGAAAAATATTAAAGGAATAGAGTCCACAAGGTAAAAATGGGCATAAGATGTCCTGCAAGCATGCTGACAAGATAATCACAAGAAATGAGCAATTTGATAAACTGCAAGCCATATTTGGTAATTTGGAGACATAGGGATTCAAATTTACAAAGTAAAACTACATCACTCATTGCACTGAAAAATTAATTGGTCTATTGGCAAATTTAATCCTTCAGGTTAGATGAACCTTGCCTGTTCCAGCTTATTAGTATCTTCACCTTATTGATCAGGTAATTTCAGTGGGATGTTTATTCACATAGCGGTTTTAATAGTGAAATTGAGCTTGTCCAACTAGAAGGGGGTGGAGGTGCACTTTGGACTGAGCTAAATTGGAACAATAGGGGCTTTTCATCACTAAAACAATGAACAGTAACAACAATTGTGTCTGGAAGTGGAAGATTGACTTTCATGTGCCTTTAGTTCCCAAATGTTACTTTGACAAGAAATAATTCATGCTCAGAAAAATGCTGACAAAACCTCTTTTTGGTTTATATATGGTCTTTTTGGTTTTTTATATTTTTGGTCAATATAATTCACAATATCAAAACTGTATGTATTTCAGCAAACTGATTTTCTAGAAAATCATCCATCTCTAGCCACAACAGATTAATCATTAATATTTGTTCACTTGCACTGTATTAATATTAAAAGAAAAAAACCCTACCATCTACACCAACAAATGACTACCACAGAGGACAACCAAAACGATGATGTAGTGTAGTTCTATGGTATACTGAAAATTAGTTTAGAAGAGTTATGTACCCAAGCATAACTAGTAAGGAGCAGAATGCAGGTCACCAGGTAATACCCTAGGTCTGAAGTATATGTATACCATACTACTCCATATATTATGGTATAGAACAGCAGCAAAAAATATTTGGAAGGCCATCTAGTGTCATTCAAGTGAAATGCAAGATATTTAATTGCTTCAAATGCATGCACCTGTTCTCTTATACAACAACTAAAAAATTCACAAGTATTGACTTTTGTTTCAAAATAAACTGATCATCACTACCTCCAGAACATCACTGACATTTTGCAAGGAAATTGTATTCAATTTAGCTGTCACAAATATATGAAATTTTATATCGGAAAATGATGGAAGACAATATTACTAAAAGGAAAATGCACACAGAAAGCAAAACAAGTGAAATTGCTGTCATTGTAAGACTCTGGAAACTAACATTAAATTGTCAAAATGTAATGAAATATAACTTTGCAAAGTAGGAAATCAGGAAGATGGTGTGATACCAAATCTGAGTGAGGAAAGACAAATTCATCCAGTCACAGTGTAGCAACATAGCAATGGAAATGTGTAAACTGTAAATGTGTTCTGAGCCTGAAAGAATGTTCATTTTATAGCTATTACAAATGTGAGTGAATGAAGAAGTAAATAAACAGTATCTACTATACCCATCTTAATTTCTTTCCACTAAACATGCATTCACAAATATCCTTACTCACTATAAGGCCAGAAGGAACAGCTCTGACTACCTGTTCTTACTTTATAAAATGATACAGGCTGCAGAACCTCAGTGTATTCATCATACATATGGCATGTGTAAGAAAATAAAGATTTTCATGCCCGTCTTTATCGTTGTTTTATCTGCACATGAAAAGAATTTCATACATGTGATAATTTAACTTTCTGTTTTTCAGATAACCATTTTATCCTAGTAAGAAAATAAACTGAAAGAATCATTGCAAAGCAGTAATAACTGTGCTTCCTTTACAGCACACTGCTCACTTTTGCTGTAATACTATACACTTTTTACTTCAGAAATGCTGGGAGGCAAACAAATTATCTTAGTATTTATCTGAGATTATACACCAGGCTAATGGCTACAGCAGCCTTATATTTAAATCAAGGATGTAAGGTTTACAGCTCCAGGCCTATGATGGTGTATAAAAAGTCCTATTAAAAAGTACAACTGCTTTCTGATTTGACTAATGAACTCACAGTGGGATTTACAGTGTTTGTAAAACTTCTTTTTTCTTGCACATTTCATCATAAGTTATAGCAAGAAAAAAACAAATACAGCTTCATTAGTCAGTGCCACAATTTACTGTGGTGTCATTTACTCCATTTAACTTTTTCTGTTAAAAATTAACAAATTCACACTGCTTTATCAGTGGCATTGCTCAAGTATGACAAAATTTGAAGATGGGAAGAAGAGTTCTGTGATGCTGATGGCACAGTAAGGAGGTTTTTCCATTAGACTGTATCTGTGGAGAGATCCTTTCCAGCCATACCTTTGTTACAGGACAGACATAGGTCAAAACAATGAACCTGCATCAGAAACCATGCAATTTCCTTATCAGAGTCAAAACTAATTAAGTCACTGTTTTCTGGTCTGGTCTGACAAGACGCAAAGGACATCATAAGAATTTTACCATTAAGATACCAAAAATCTCACAAAAGCAAGTAACAAGTTTTGTACCAAATCTGAATTTTAGGCCTCATTTCACCTTTAATTCAAACCCCCATTTCACATTTACAACCACATACTACTGAACTCCTAAAACATTTGCATTGTTTTTTGATGAAACTACATCCAAAGCAACAAAAAGGCCAGCGGTCTTCCTTCTGAAGCAGCCATGGTAATAACATAAGGCCCCATTCCCTGTGCATTCACACGACTACACCACGGAGGAATCCCCAGTGTGACTCCTTTGGAAGACCTAGGCTTTCATTGACAGACCAACTATCAACAGATACAGCATCCACCTCCCACCCACCCTTTGGCTTAGAGGGACAACTTGCACTCCCAGAAAGGGTCCTCACCGCCATTAACGGCAGTAAGACAAAAACAGGGTGCAACAATCAGTTCTGCATATCATGTGTGAGTCCAGGGCAATGCCAACCAGTTGCACCAGGTGCTATGCCTAGTGACACATGCCTACATTCCCATCACCTTGGCTGTAACCTGCTTTCATACACCAAAGGGTTCTCTGCCTGCTCAGTCCTCTTTGCCCTCTCCCACTAGCTGTAACGATCAGATCCGTCAGTGTCACAACTCTGTTCTCTGCTATGTATGAATGTAGTCACCTGCTTTTAGAGTTGTTGTGGTTTAACCCCAGCCGGCAACCAAGCACCACACAGCCACTCACTCACTCCCCCTCGGTGGGATGGGGGAGAGAATCGGAAGAGTAGAAGTGAGAAAACTCGTGGGTTGAGATAAAGACAGTTTAATAGGGAAAGCAAAAGCTGCGCATGCGAGCAAAACAAAACAAGGAATTCATTCACTGCTTCCCATCGGCAGGCAGGTGTTCAGCCATCTCCAGGAAAGCAGGGCTCCATCAC
>NW_008795017.1:7234010-7235384 GCF_000699145.1 Aptenodytes forsteri
TATCCCTGTGGTCAGTTGGGGTCAGCTGTCCCAGCTGTGTCCCCTCCCAACTCCTTGTGTCCCCCCCAGCCTACTCGGTGGTGGGGTGGTGTGAGAAGCAGAAAAGGCCTTGACCCTGTGTAAGCCCTGCTCAGCAGTAATGAAAACATCTCTATATCATCAACACTGTTTCCAGCACAAATCCAAAGCATAGCACCATACTAGCTACTATGAAAAAAATTAACTGTATCCCAGCCAAAACTAGCACAAGAATAGAGATTGAACACCAACAGGAGTGGTTCTATCCAAGTACAAAATGCTATCTCCCTATCCATTTTCTCCCCTGTCTTTCTCCCCACTTTTATCTACATAATTCTCAGCACCATTCTTCATGCTCACCAAGTGCCTGTCACCTCGGAAGGCTTTGGCTGTTTGCCACAATCAATATAAAGTCCATTCCCAATGAACAATGAGGTAGGGGGATAAAAAGTTGCTATGTGAGAGAGTGACCTCAGGGGTTCAGGACAGGAGAGTCTCCACGGGACTTGGCTGAAGCAGCTAGAGAATAGGCTTAGGACTGGTCTCACATGAGGACATCTGCTTCTGTGCTATATAACCAATGCTACATGCCAAGGTACAGGTGTACACCAAAGTGACAATTTCAGTAACTTCCTTAGCGCTTCTGAGCAGCAGGGTCCTGCTGCAAGAGAGCTTCAGCCCTCCCTGGGTGTCAGTTTAGCAAATGCCAGCATTTACCAGACTAGTCCAATCATACCAGGGACGGACACAATACTCTGGCAACCACCATACCATACCAAACCCTGAGAGAGCTGGAACTGCTCAGAGGTCAACACCTCTTCCCAGAATATGACTGAGATTACTAGGCTTATTGCTAGCTAGGCTGAGTCTCAGATGAGGGAACCTGGGAATTACTAGGCTTTAGACTGCCTCCCCAGGAGACAAGGACTATTGTTACAGAAACAGGGGTTCATGAACCACTAGTCTCCATCATTTAAGGTCTCCTAGTCCTGACTTTTCTTCACCTGCACCTTACGCGCTATCCTTTCCTTCTTCCTCTGCCCACAGAGGCAGACATGCAGTCTCTGGGGATAATGTTCCTAATTTTAATTCCAGTATCCCTTATCCTCTGTCTCTGTAACATACCAATGCATCAGGAGCGATGCATCCCAACAAAGAGAAAGTCAGGCAAAAACTCCAGGGGACCTGCATGGACGAACAAGGAGCTCCTGGACAAACTCAAACACAAAAAGGAAGCCTACAGAGGGTGGAAGCAAGGACAGGTAGCCTGGGAGGAATACAGAGAAATTGTCCGAGCAGCCAGGGACCAGGTTAGGAAAGCTAAAGCCCTGATAGAATTAAATCTGGCCAGGGATG
>NW_008795017.1:7237241-7239567 GCF_000699145.1 Aptenodytes forsteri
GGTGGATGCCCCATCCCTGGAAACCTTCAAGGTCAGGTTGGACGGGGCTCTGAGCAACCTGATCTAGTTGAAGACGTCCCTGCTCATTGCAGGGGGGTTGGACTAGATGACCTTTAGAGGTCCCTTCCAACCCAAACTATTCTATGATTCTATGATTCTACGGTTTTCCCACCAGACTATAGAAAGGTCTGCCATTCCAAGCTTATTTCAAGCTCGTGGAGAAAGAATGATCCTAACATACTGTGGTTAATAAAGTCCAGAAATGGTGTTTTATCTGGCAGAAAAATACAGGAGATATATCCCTCTACTCCTGAGACACTGGAGCTTAGAAATCCTAGCAGTGATTGACATGTGTCTGTGTTGTCTCAAGCACAGCCAACTCCACTTTGGCTTTTCTCCAATTCCATCCCCAAAAAGGGATCAGGCCACAGAGATAATCTAAGTGGTGGAAATACCTGCTGTGGAAAGCAGTAAGCATGGATGGAAGGAGCAGACACAGCGATTCTGAGGTGATGTTTTGGGCATGAACTTTCTAGACTGCTTTCTACAGAGCAAAAGAAGGTGATACAGGCAAATGAGTGCTGGGTAATCAGTGGATCTGAGCTATCCTGAAGGACAGAACAGGTAACATCCTCAGTGAGGTTCTTTCTTGTTCTGAGTCAAAGGTATGGCTTCAAAAACACACTTAAAATCTGGCCTTATTTTGAAACCTAGTGACAGAGTAATATCAAAAGAATCCTGTCTTTCCCCAAAATGTTTGGCCACGCTGGGCCATGTTCTACAATGACTGACTATTTTCAGGGTATTTTAAGTTTGCATCATAAACAGAAGCATCTTGAGGTTTTTACGCATCACACTGGGAAAATGAAGCCGAGCAGTAATTTCTTGCCTGACCTCTTTGTTTGAGAAGAGCACATATGATATCTCAGACATTTTAGTATACTTAGCATGAATAATGTTTCTTGCATCTGACATGCGTCTCATCATCTTCTGTTGGAGAAAGCCCTTGTCTCCAGAATTTCTAGTGGTATCATGTCTGGGCTATGCGTTGAGCACAGAATCTGTGTTCTCCCTTACAGGTAAACATACAATCGGACGACTTTTGAGGAGCACACAAGGATGTATTATGTAAGTAAACTTTGGAGATAGGCAAGATCTCCAAAGGTAGATATCCAAAAATCTTCTTGGCAAATCACGGATGCAAATGTGGTACTCTGTAGGCTCAAAAGAGTCTACGCAGACAGGAGCATGAAGATTGGGACCACTCTTACCATTGCCTTAGTGTTGCACTGTTAATACACAATCTCATTGCCCAGTAGGATTTTAAGGTAAGACCAGGAACCAAACCATTCATGATGTTCTAAGCAACAGTGACAGATCCAAGCTGTGTAGCTTTCTGAATTCATAGTGCATCATTATATGCAATAAAAGCAAATGGATGTATAATTAGTTTAACAATATATGTACCATAAACATACTCCATAACTATAGCCTATATTTCTTTCAAAGTTGCACTGGGATTTTATTTCTAACAATAGCTAATAAGCAGAGGTTTGCAGGTCTGTACCTTGGTCTCTTCTACCACCATAAAACATTGTTTAATTCAGGAGACAAGTGAATGCCTTGTTCAGCTGACAGATATGCTCCACAGTCATTTAAACATGCTTTTGGACATTTATGTAGTACTAGGAGCAACCCAAGCAGTAGCTGCCCATGCAAATGAGCAGACATTTCAGTCTCTGATACCCACCCATCCAAGACAGGCTTGTGGCAATATCTAGCAAGTCTCTTAACAACCCTTCAAGTGCCAGTCCAGGGCTGCAAACAACCACATCATGGTGTCTCCCACGACACAGGGGGCAGCAGTGACCCCAGCTAATTCTTTCCCTAGCACCAGACTTCTTTGAAGCAAGCAAGTAACTGAATCCGATTGCTGGCACAACTTCTGAAGTTGTGCTATCACTTTCTCTGAGCTATTTATATATCATGACATTCTTGAGTACTAATGCCTTGGTGTTCTGCACTTCCCTTTGATCATGTTATAATGAAGCAGTTCCTGGTTTGACATAACTACTTTATCATCGCATCGTCAGAGAGTGTGGAAAAAGCAGAAGTTCCAAAGACTTTATTAGTCAAGCGTATCTCAGTGTGCATATATACACAACAAAAGAGATTAAATCAAAGTTATGTTTGCATTATTTGAAAACAGTAAGCTCTCATTAGGAATTATCACATTGCAACCTATTTCATTTCATCCTTCATTTTGAAGGATATCTTAGAAATAAAATTTTATTTTAAATATATATACAATATATATCTTTATATT
>NW_008795017.1:7239743-7267343 GCF_000699145.1 Aptenodytes forsteri
GCCACTAAACGGTTTTAGAAGATTCAGCGGTTTATAATATTACTACTTATTTCTTATTTTTTTTCCCATGATTTCACAGGATTAAATTTGTTTAAATGCTAGTATTCACTGAAAATGAAAATAGGGGAGAAGAACAATTGTTATGTGATTTATGGTCTCTTATAAAAACAGATATACAAGTAAAAATTCATAAACAAAAGTGTTTTGAATCCTTTTGCGTCTTGGTGAAAAATCAAAAACATGATTTTAAGAAATTGCAATATTAAAGTTCAGTTTTTCTTCCAGGTTGGACAAAAAAAAAGTTAAAATATCAGCATTTGTCATGGAATGAAGATTACTGCAATATTCCACTTCAGACATGACAGAACAGTCTAGGATTCTCTGTGTTTTGACGGAAATAAACCATTTCAACATTCATGGAAGAAGGTACCTTAGAGGACATACAGCCTACATGGAAAGAGGTGGATTTAGGTGGATTGGATATTCTTTGAAGACTTTCCAAGCCATTCAAAGGAGAAAAGGCAGTGCTTCCATGAAGTGTCCTGAATCTCCTTTTGTCAGCCTCACAAGTGCACTGACTGGTTAGGAAATGTAAACAGGGTTTTTTAGGTGGACTGCATAGACCTGTTCTGCCAAAAACAGGCAACTAAATTGAACAGTCTGGTTACACCTCCTATAAAAAGAGAAGGAAGCCCTTCTAATAAAAGGAACAGTCCTAAGGTTGTCTCTTAGTAGCTTATTAATACTCCTTCCAGCTTCAGCCAGAGTAGGAAGGAAAGCATATTGGCTACTTTAATGAGAAAGAGACAGAGATACTAATTACTAACAGGCAAATGATGCTTCAGATCAGATACATGAGTCAGAGGGCGAGACAATAACCTAATGAGCCAACAACCACTGTGCACAAGAAAATGAAGCAAATCTACATAAAATTATATACCTCTGCCAGCCTTTTCATTTCTAATAAAGATCAAATATTACTACAAATAATCGGTAATTTTCTTTCTTAAACTTCTCTCCTATGAGCACTGTGTCAGAGATGTATGTTCAACATGTATGTGCAGACTTCACCAGCACTCAAATTTTCTTCCAATGTTGTTACACTCTGAAGAATAGTGCATATTACATTTTTTTTCTTTGAAAGTAATAACTAAAGGGCATTGCACTGGAAATGAATGATCTGTGTTTAGGAAGCAATCCTAACTGAATATAGAATCACAGAACAGATGATGTTGGAAGGCACCCCTTAAGATGGGGGAGCAGGACTGTGTCCAGTCAAATTCTGAATATCTCCAGGGATGGACACTCCACAATTTCACTGGGCAACCAGTTTCAGTGTTTGACAACCCTCACATTAAGTTAGTGTTTTCTTATATTTAAGTGGAATTTCCTGTATTTCAGTTTATGCCGATTGTCTCTTGTCCTTCCACTGAGCATCACTGAGAAGAGTCTGGCTCCATCTTCTTTGCGCCCTCCCATCAGGTATTTATACACATTGATAAGTTCCCCCTGAGCCTTCTCCTCTCCAGGCCGAACAGTCCCAGCTCTCTCAGCCTCTCCTCATATGTGAGATGCTTCCAGTACCTTCATCACCTTTGTAGCCCTTCTCTGGACTTGATCCAGTATGTCCATGACTCTCTTCTATTGAGGGGGGGCAGTACTGAACACATCACGCAGATGTGTCTCACCAGAGCTGACTAGAGGGGAAGGATCACCTCCCTCGACCTGCTGGCAATCCTCCTAATGCAAACTAGGATGCTGTTTGCCTTCCTTGCTGCAAGGCCAAATTGTTGGCTCATGTGCAACTTGTGGTCCACTAGGACCACCAGGGCCTTTTCTGCAAAGTTGCTTTCCAGTTGGTTGATCTCCAGTTGCCTGGACTGTGCATGGGGTTATTCCTCCACAGGAACGGGACTTGGCATTTCCCTTTGTTGAACCTCATGACGTTCCTCTCTGCCCACTTCTTCAGCCTCTCAGGGTCCCTCTGAATGGCATCTGGTGCATCAACCACTCCTCCCCATTTTGTATTGTCTGCAGATTTACTGAGGGTGTATTCTGTCACATCATCCAGGTCACTAATGAAGATTTCAAACAGTATTGGCCCCAGTATCAGCCCCTGGGGTCTACCTCTAGTGACCAGCATCCAGCTGGTCTTTGTGTCACTGATCACAATCCTTTGAGCCCAGCAGTTCAGACAGTTTTCAGCCTACCTTGCTGTCCTCTTACCTAGTCTACACTTCATCAGTTTGTCTATGAGGATGTAATGGAGGGCAGTGTTCAAAGTCCTGTTGAAGTCAAGATAAATTATATCCTCTGCTTCCCCCTTATCCAGTGAACTGGTGATTGTGTCATGGAAGGCTATCAGGTTGATCAAGCATGACTTCTCCTTCATAAACCCCTGCTGACTATTCCCAGTCATTATCTTGTCTTTCACGTGTTTGGAAAGTTTCCAATATTATTTGCTCCATCACCTTCCCAAGGATCAAGGTAAGGCTGAGAAGCCTGAAGTTCCCCAGATCCTTCTTCTTCAAGCCAGAAATGACATTTACTTCTCCCAGTCCTTAGGAATTTCCCCAGTGGCACTGAGCATTTGTATCAAAATCAACTGCTGCTATGATTTCTAAGTTTTTAACCTTGACCTTAAAAATATCTTGTATTTTAATGCTTTGGTTGAAACACCATGGAGATTAAAAAACACCCAAGAAGATGATTGCAATTAGATACTTAGCAAAATTATTTTTAAGAAAGCAGTAGTGTCGAGGCCAAAATAGGGAAAGAACACATTGTTTAAGAGAGAGATATTCAGATTTACAGGGTATGAGAAAACTCACACTACAGTACTTAAGGAAGTAGCCAAATATCTCAATTCTCAGTAGTTTTACTGAGGATCTTGTGGAGGACACAATTAATCCCACTGGAGCAGAGCAGAAGAAACAAGAAAGAATCAGAGGACCCAGAGAATTACAGAACTCTGGCTTAAAAATTTCTGAATCAAACCAGTTTGCAAACATGTGAGAAATAACATAATGAATGAAAATAGTCAACTATTAAGAACAGACCACAGTTTTTCTTTGATGGTGTGGCTCGGTTGGTGAATAAGGGGAAAGGAGCGGTTGTGACTTTTGTGGAGTTTCTGACACCTCATCTCAGACATTATCACAAGCGAGCTAAAGAAGTACAATCTAGCTTTAATCACCCATGAAAACATGAAAACTAGAAAATTCTTGCAACAGCCCGCAGCCTATATGTGGCTGCTCCTGGAATGTTCCCAATGCCATTTTTCTGTAAGGTCATGGTGCAAGAGGGAAACTAGTACCCTGATGAGGATGGCTTCATGAAGAACTCTGGATGTAGAAGGTGACTTAGAACAGATATTCCAAATTTGGGGGCAATTTTATTCCTAGTCCTTTCAGCATAGCAATTCTTGCTTTGGCTGTTTCTGCAGTTCCTCCTACTGGCTGAAATCTCTGGCTTATTCCATAATATGGCACAAGAGAATTATGAATAAGTATTTTCAGAATTAGGCTTTTGTTCACCTCACCAATGTAGCAGGATTCTGAGATGATTCATACTGATACAGAAATCTTTGAAGTAGAAAGTTAAATTATTTAGATATTGAAAATGAATCACTGTTGTCTTTTTCAAATTTGCATTACAGCATATCACTGTATCACTCAGACTGCTCATCCCTGCTAAATGTCATCTACACTCAGACTTTCAAAATACCAGTATCTTCCCCCATGCTCACCTTCTCAAACTTTCTTCCGTTCTTGGATCAGAGCACGAGGCAATGGCACAGGGCAACAACAGATCATGAGCCATCTCTCTCCTGAACCCAGTTCCACAGTCAAGCATCAGTGAGCTTGCCATTTGGAAGTATTTGTTCAAAGCAGTTGTTAGTAAGTGCACAGCTTGCTGCAGCTCTCAGAATTACCTCCAGGACATCTGGCTTCATGCCCAACCTCTCCATGTGAACTTCCCTGAAAATAAAACACCAGAAAGTATAAAAATATATTGACTTGTCTGCAGAAAAGATTTGCAGGCTGTTTGCTTTCTTGTAAAGTAAAAAATAACAAGGTTGATGTGAGCAAACAGAAAGACATAAAGAAGCTAAGACCTGTCAATAAAAAGACAAAGCATTATTCAGCTGAAAGTCATTCCACTGGGGATTATCTCTAAAAGCAAGCTTTGTTTTTGACATCATGTTTTAAAAAGTCGCTTGAACTTTTCAGGCTTGAACTTTTCTTAAAGAAAATGTGATTATTTACAAGACTTCATGAAAGAGAGGATCAGAGAGCATCTCACAGCAATTATTATTTCATTATTTGAAAAATCATCCAGTAGTTGTGCATGTGTGAAGAACAAAATTTCATGCCTGTGATGCCCAGACTTGAATTGCCCAAGTAACTAGGTATTGGTACTTTTCATGACAAATATCCAAACCAACAAAAAATAAAATGGTCCAACTGACAAGAAAATAACCTTGAAACTTCTCTCCCATTTGCACTGAACATTTTGTGCTTCAGGAAATACCAGTTCTCTGGTGTTTGCTTTCAATTTTCAGTAACTACCTTGTTTTTTTGTTTTGCCTTTATCAAAAACAAAAATACAGAGAAACTGTAATTAAAGACTGTTTTTGCAATCTTTTAAATAGGCTATTACACTAGAAGGCAGCAGAGATCTCATGAGGCAGTAATATCTGTTTAACTTCTAGTCTTACTGGCAATAAAGCATGGTTTGATAAATCAAAACAACCGGAATACAGGAGATTACCTTAACAACTTTTGAGAATAAATATCTTTTAAAAACACCACAGCCCTTATTCCGTAATAATTAAAAGGATAATCAGTATTTTTGTCTTCAAATATTATAAATAAAGTATCTGCTGTTACAATTAGTGAATGAACTAGATCATGATTCTACAAAGAATTAGTTCAGTATTCCATGTTGTTCTATTAAGGTCAACTGACTTACAAGTGAAATGAAGCACACATGTAACAGTATATTCAGTAAATGTATGTTATAGTTTCTTAACAACACATTTAGAAAATATATTAATAAATTGTCTGTTAGAATAGACTATTTCGCATGTTATTAAAAAAGTAATTAAAAGTAATCTGTGATTGGATGTAATTAGTATTATCAAGAAACTATTAACAGCATTAAGAATGCTATTGTTCTACTATAAAGTCAAGATTTCTATTCTTTTCAAAGTAGAAAGTCTAGAAGATATGATACTTTGAATAAAGTAATTACACATATATTACAGCATATCTTCTCATTGTAAGGACAGCTTAAATCGAAGAGACCCCGGATTCACCTGGGAATAGAAAAATTGTGTTCACATGACACTGTACCTGAGCTCAAACATTGCCAAACCACCGCTGCTGTGTGCTGATAGTGGCTGTAGTGTTCCTGCAGCCAGGGCACAACTCATCTGAAACCCAGATGCTGTGCTTGCAGGAAATTCAGCTGGCTGTGTGTGAAGTACAAGAGTGTAAAACTTCACTGTTCCTTGCCCACTTTATGTCTTATATGTGTCCTCTTCCTTCCTACTATAGGTAACCTCCATTCCCAACTTTTTGATGACAAAACACAGAACAGAGCTTCCCAGCTCTTACAAACTGTTGTCACACTCACTTTCATTTTCCTTTTCCTCATTCCTTTACTTCCCCTTCTTTTGTTGACTGTTGCCTGCTTGCTCTCTCCTCTGCTGTTCCTCCTCTGCTTCCCCTTAGAGGGACACTATTACACCAGCAGAAAAGTGTTTGTACAAGGACGCATTATCATCCTGCCTACAGGAATATGTATCAGAATAAAATCTGTTTTATCAGCACCTTTTGCATCTGTACTAAGTAAAAATGTTGGCTAATCAATACTCTTTTCCATCTCCCTTGCTTCTCTTCCCTGTCCTTGCTTTTAAACTCCTCCCTGTCTCTCTCCTTCCCAATACCAATCAAAATACCTGGAAAACTCTGTGTTTGCAGTTTTGTTCTGCATAGCAGCAGTCAGACTAAATTGCTTACTCAGTGTAGAAACCTCATGTTGCCCATCATTAGTCCAGGATGAAAGAGGGGGCAGGACCTATCCAATGGACCTTTATGAAGGGAACAGACTTGTATGCCAATTACGACCTGTGTTATTCCCATTCTTACTCTCTTTCTCAGCTTGTACAGATCATATTAACTCTGGCTGATCCTCCACATTTTTCTAGGTTTAATTTCCTCTGGAAATTTGCAAGAACAGTTAATTGTTGCATCCAGATGCAAGACTGACAAAAGTAACACTGTGGCTATAACGAGGATTTGGAACCAACAGGCTTTAAGTAAAAACCCAAACAGAAGTGAAGCCCAGAAAAAAATACGTGCAGAATTTATGTTTCATTAGCCTCATATTTTTTAATACTAAAGCAACACGGGTGTATATGTTACACAGAGTCTTACCATGCCCCAATCTTATCTGAACCAAGACAGGAATTGTATCCAATAAAAACAAGGATTTATGTATTAATTACACAAAAATATGCGAAGTAGAAGAACTTTATTAAGGTTGCAGGCTGAAGTACTCCAAAAGATACTAAAAGTGAGGACTGGGGTTAACTAACAGTCTTATTTTGGCTTTCTTGAGGCTTTATAGCAGAGCTTTCATTCACTTGACCACTTGCTCTGTTTTCCCCAGGATCCACTCCAGGGAACAACTGTGCACGAAATAGGACTCTACACAAATAACCTTATTCACTGAACAAGAGCCTGGGCATGACTCTAGAGGTTGGGGGTTAAGGCAATCAAAAGACAAATTTAGAATTTGGTTCTTAATCATATTATTATTTCAAGTTCTCTATAGAAAGTGGAAGAGCTTCAATAGCACAGATTGAAATACACTAAGACTTAAATACACTCTCATCTCTTGGGGATGGAAGAGCTGTTTCAAAAGGATTTCAATCCAAACTCTAGCCACTCTAACTAAGCGTTCTACCCGTTGGGGTTTTGGGGAAAAAAAACATGGAAGGATTATCTCCTTCGCGTTCTAAAAAACATCAGCCTTTTCTTATGCATCTTTCCAAAATATGTGGAGATATATATATGCTTCATTTCAGGAAGACTAAAATGTACTGTATACTAAATTTGACTTGAAATTACAGTTTCAATCAATCTCCGCCTGAACTTTTTGCAAATAAATAGCTTGCTGAAAAGTATTTTCCCAGTCCCAGCGGGACTGGGAAGGTACAGGTTTAAAATCTGTATCAGTTAATCAGAGAAGGTAATCTCTGTTTTAATTGACAGTATCTGCTAAAAAGCAGCAGAACCTTGCTATCATATAATCTTAATTTGGATACCTTAATCTGGATTTTATAGAATAGTATACCCCAGACTTCATGCCACCATTTTAACCCATAGTGTACCAAGCAAAAAACAAAAAAAAAAAATCTAACAATTTTTTTTTCACCTAATGCTGTCTTGCCTATTTGTAAGCCCCACTGTGCACTTTGTGCTTGCACGGACTAATACCAAAACGTCCCGTTCAGGAATTTCTAGTCACTATCTTAATTAACATAATTAACCATAATAGTTCCATGAACCCCACAAGAATTAGTCTCTCTCATAATATTTACTTCTCTTAGAATGGTCAGTCTTGCAGGTGGTTTCTAACAATTTTTTTTCACCTAATGTCTGTCTTGCCTATTTGTAAGCCCCACTGTGCACTTTGTGCTTGCACGGACTAATACCAAAGCGTCCCGTTCTCAGGAATTTCTAGTCACTATCTTAATTAACATAATTAACCATAATAGTTCCATGAACCCCAGAAGAATTAGTCTCTCTCACTCTGAAAAATGGTAGTTTGCTCATCTCACTGTAATGGATATATTTTAGCTTCATTTTTAGGCTCAAGCTATGAAGTTTTACTCATTAAGATTTTAAAGAATAAAGAAATATTAAGGTATGCAAAAAACAGGGAGTTCCTGGCTCCTGGTCCTCTAAGAATTGGCTGCCTCTGTAAAAGAATATTACAAATTGGAGAAGATTCCTTCACTCTTCTTTGCATTTTCTTGAAATAAATATTTAGAAATTTTAATTGATTTGTGCCATACTGGAATAATTCAGGAGACTAAGGAATTGAGCATGTAGCTGATTTAATTAAAACACACAAATTGCACAGTATTGCAATCAAATGAATACAAAGTGTGCTATATAATATGTGAGTTACACATGCATATGACAAATCAAATCAAACCAACCTCAGTGGGAGAACACAAAAGCTGAGGACTTTTTCCCATTCAAATGTTAGTTTACGACCATCAGCTATTTTAGTATTAAAGCTACTAAAATATAAAATTTTGGAAAAAAAATCCACTCATTAAAAATGTTTTCATAATATTTCTTAAAGCCTGCAAAGCAAACAATTCTCTCCCTGCCCCCTCCTTTGGTTTCATCTTTCTGGATGAAACCAAATAGAAAATCTAAACTGAAAGTTTAAAAACACAAGGATCTAAAATAAGGGAAATTTATGCAACCCAGTAAGACAAGCTTAAGTACAACAATCAGAACTACACCCCACTACAATGCAGAAAACATTCAATAATGTCACCTATGGCTGGGGTCACAGATCTGATTGTTTTTTTCTTAGTGACAGAAAAATAAACCAAAGGTGGCCAGGAAATCAGACACAAAAATAGAGCAGGGTTGGTTTTGGTTTTTTGTTGCATTTTTTCATTTAGAAGTATTATTTATCTTCATTTAAATAATTCCTTCTGTATACTAAAGAAAAGTCAGGCTGTCCCCTGTTTAGCTTTTGGTATGGAGTACATGATAACTTGCCTTTTCCATCAGAATTGTCGGCCTACATGAAAACATGAGAGTAAGGAAGCCTTTGTGGTGGGGTGCCTCACCAAATCCCCTTTTTTGCAAGCAGGTGTAAGTGAGACTACGCAGCTGCTTCAATCTTAAAACAGATCCCTTCATTCTGCATGGAATTTCCCAGCAGCTTCCACATCCTTATCAGTACTCACCCTTGGAGTCAAGCCCTTCAGCCAGGGGATGACAGATTCTAAAAACAAAGAGATGATATTGTCATACCAGTAATGACCCTGTGAACAAAGTATGAAATGGCTCTGGGTTGCATTTTGAAGGATGGGTGGGAACTGATCAGTGCAATTTTCTTCTGCTTTCCTGGAGGGGGGAGGTGTGGGTTTGGGGGTTTTTTGGCCTCCTCTGTTCTTTCACTTAGCCTAGCCATCATGCAGTTGGCAAGAACACAGGCTCTGCACTAGCACTGCACAGAGCTGCCCTTACTGGTGCAGGTGTTACTGTGTTCTCTGGGCAGTCCATCTCCAACTATTCTAATAGCCAACAGATAATCACCAGGTAAGGTGCTACTCAATTTGCACGCTAGTGGTAGATTGTTACCATGCAGAGGGAGAATAGGATGGAGAAAAGCAGCAGGTGTTGAACAAGAATTGTAATCACAGGAACACCCTAGCTGCAAGTCCTTAAAAAGTGAGAACCAATATTTGATATATTGGTTTGAAGAAAGTCTCACTATAAATTTTTTTTTAAATGTGATGTTACAGTTAGATTGTCAGTTTATCATGGGTCTTTGAGAACTCAGATGGAAACAGAATGCTATCACTGACTAAATAGACAATGCAATTACATATCTTGCTCCTTCTTAATACATATCTGATTCTGTCAAATGCTCATAACCACACACAGAATTTACCAGTGATTTTTTTTAAATTGGTCACATGATCAGACAGAGTAGTTTTTGCAAAACCATGTATTATTTATTGTACATATTTATTGCATAGTATTTTAGATATATTTTATCTATATTTACATTATATTATCCTGTTTCCATTTATAGTTTGGACTGTTTCCTTTCAATCAGAAAGGGTGTCATTGATTAACGAAGACAGGAAATGTTAAACTGTAACAAAAAGACCTGAGGCTTAGTTCAGTAGTAGATGAAAGCCCTCAGGTATCAATAACAGGCTTTTGGGTTGTGTACCTGGAAAGCTTTCAGGTCATTAGAATTTTTACTTATTACCAGGAAAAATGACAGATCAGAAATAACCAAGTACAGTAGTCAAGACTAAAAGTGACTTCACAAATTACAAGGAAATAATACTTGGAAGATTTTTTTAAATAGCTCCTAAAATCCACTGTAGATATTTAACCCTCTAAACGTTCTACAATGTCTTTTGGGTTTTGGTTTTGGTGTGTTTTTTTTTTCTCTGTGAAAAGACATTTGTGTGTTTTATTTGATAAAAAGTTTTATAGTGAAAAAAATAATAGCTGACACTGGTAAAAAGCCATGCTTCTAATTATGTCTCACTAAGATTACTTAACATTTCAAAGCCTGGACAAGGCTTTTAGTTTGTCTTCCTCATTATAATATATTTCAGCTAGAAAATGTTTCTACTATAAGACTGTAATCTCAAGCTTCTATAATTTTAGTGCTTTTGGATTCAAACCAGCAGGAACTGTATTTCAGAAGTCAATATTTATGCTACATAAAAAAAAGTTGTTCATTTAAATGAACTGATTGTTTAAATGTTTCACCAATTTACCATAATCAATCTCTTTGCAAGATATCTATTAAAAATATCACTTCAGTTATTTTTTTCTTGCGAATGGATTTTGTTTACATTATTTTACTATATCATAATTAACATGATGACAAAGTGATTGTGTTTCTTTTTATACATGTGTACTTTATATAACATTAAACTTTAATTTCAAAGACATACAGATTATCTTTTTTAGGGTAAGAAACAACCACTGAGGTACAGATAAAAGTGGTAGAAGAGATGACGTCTCTCTATAGATTGTTTCAAGGAAATGTTACAGTTACTGAGTCAAACCATATCTCTAATAATAACGGCACATGCAAACCAGTAATTAAACATTTTCATATGATTATTTGAAATCAATATAATACAGATATTCAGAGCTAACCACTTAACTGCTGGTGGAGATGCAGAAGATGTACCAGAATCTTACAGTTTCTTACACTCTGACTCTTGTGTGATAAGCAAAGAAAATAACAAATTTCAGCTCTGTATTAGAGATCCACATTTTTTGTCATCAAATTTCAACTATCCAAGTGTCTTTCTTTTCCTTATGTATCAAGAGCAGCAATTTTAAAACTGTATAAATTTCTTTCCCCAGCTGGTCACTTCAAGTGTGGTGTCCAATTTGGAGAATTGAAAGGCATCCAAGGTCAGCAGTCTATCTTATCAGATTGTAGTTTATAACTCCTGCATAAATGCGTGTCAGTTGACAGTATGCAAAAATTACGTTATTTATTATCCACTTCAACGTGGTAAGCCATCTCCTATGAAATGAGTTATTCCTCATAGGTAGTCATAGTTTGTACACAGGTGTTTTGATCAAGGGCAGAGATTAGAGTATTACTGACTCCAAACAGTAGCAGGAGGTAGATCCTGCCCTTCTTGCTGCCCATGCACTACTTAGAGAACGGCTAAAAAGGCATCAACCATTACACTTTCTTGTGATATACAGCATTATCTGCCTACTAGTTTTACGGTGTGTCAGGGTCTGGTGAAATGACTTCAATCTATTTCTGCCATCCATTGAAGAAGAAAAGGATTGTGGGCATTATTACTAGAAGACTGAAAATCTCCATATTTATGAATAAAGGATTGATGCCTAAAATGAAAGCTTCTGTTTATTGATTACAAGCTTCTTTCTGTGACCGGAATAGCTATAGCAGGAAAATGTTGGAATGAACTTCTCAGCAAACAAGAGAATGCACCATAGGGGGTAATGTTAATATTCAAGGCAGTTAAAGGGCGGACAGCTACCAAAACGTATTTCTATATTGAAACTTCAGGCTTTTGTACAGACAGCATTGTTCAAATCCTGTTGTCTCACTTGGGAGAGCTGTCCCACTGACCTGACCAACAGTCCTTACAGAAATTTCTCATATCAGGAACACTCCATATAACTGAGATGGAGCCAGAGCTCACCTGTTTATCCCCTAGAATTGGTATAATCCTAGCAATAAAGCTAAATTGCAATACAACAAGCACTCTAACTCTACTGAAACTCATTATCATATTTTTCTCTTCTGAACAGACATCTAACCGTGGCATGCAAATTATGTGGCTCCAAAGAACAGCTTTACAGAGAACAAAAAATGTTTATAGTATTTCTACATCAACCTGACTTTTGCCTTTTGAGCATTAATATGCTGGTTTAATCTAAACAACATCAACTACAATGTTAAAGATAAGAAAGATAAAAGGCCAATGAAGAAATAATAATAGAGAAGTACCTGACACAGAGGTGTCCTGGCTGGTTAGTGCTAGGGGGAAAATGCTGTAGGAAGTATTACCGTTTACATAAATTGGTGTCTACACAGATTATGTTCACATAAAATTGAAGATTTTTTTTTACTTTTTTTTAAAAAAGAATAGAAGTGATTCCTTTTATTATGCATTATAAAACCAAACTGTAAGGTCACTTAAAATGTATCTTCAGCAGCAGCAAAATTCAAACAAGTTTGGTATGACTCAACAGATAACTGGTTTATATATTAATACTCTGGGGAAAGTATTCAACAGACAATTGTTTATTTACAATATATATCCTGTTCTCCTCAGGACCTCAAAACACCGTATCCTTTGCTTTGAAAATTTCAGTGGAGTCAGACTAATATAAATTGATAAGTAACAAACCAACTTGTTTTAATGATTCATGGTTAGAGATAATGGCCACTTCTGTCAAACTGGAAACACACCACAAATGCAGTCTTTCCGTACAGAAGAAAGAGAGGAATGGAGAAAGGCTAGGGGGATTCAGCCAAGGTGTCCTCTCCATTAGCATGCCAAAGGAAAGGATGTTTTGTGTTGGCTACAGAAGTGGTATAAGAACTGGGAGAGTAGCAATTCATCCTGTAAGTCAACAAGATTCTTCTGTGCTTTCAAGTCAGCAATCTACTTGTCTGTAAAGTCATTCAAATACATTTAATGCTTTATAAATAAGCACAGTAATAATATTAAGGTACAAGTTAAAGGGT
Source organism: Aptenodytes forsteri (assembly GCF_000699145.1). Lineage (NCBI taxonomy): Eukaryota > Metazoa > Chordata > Aves > Sphenisciformes > Spheniscidae > Aptenodytes > Aptenodytes forsteri. The sequence goes on from NW_008795017.1 coordinate 7,252,785, forward strand.
ATTACAGATTGGGTTGAATATCCTGGTTCTCACTCCTTGACACATATCCCTGACTTTGTATCCTGCTTACCAATACATAAAAGAAAATTACTTCAGTCTGGAGTGTTTGTAACTGCTCCTTATTCTGCACATTTAATCTGCTTCATTTCAAGCTAGGCACACTGTTTCAGCCGTATTTACTTACCACATGCAGTTTTTTTATAATGAAAAATGGTGGTATCATGCGTGAAAGTGACTACTTCAACTTGAATAAAAAATTTCAGGCTGTATTCACAAAATTGTGGGTTTGATGGTTCATTTCTCACTTGGTAATCACCATTTTGGCTGACCATCTCCTTTCATGAGCAAGTGTCTAGTTCAAGTCACTCCTCCAGCTAACAAAAAATAAGTTAGAGAGTATTGTAACTACCATCACAATCTATAAACATAGCATCAATGTAGTCCTGAGAAGTACTAAATTTTTGTATTGTAAATTGATATTAATTTTCTTGTAAACTTCAGGGTTCTATTAATTTGTTGCCTCTACAATGGATTACTGAGTAGAACTGAACGGATTAGCAAATTCAGTCAAACTAAAACATGTTGGTTCAAGTTTTATCGTGAATGTATATACACAGACAACATTAAACATCATGACTTAAGCTGATCTAATCCAGACAAAATATAAAAAAGCTGTCTGCTGAAGAGGCATCAATATGTGTCATCTCTGATGGCAAAATAATTATTAAGCCACTTAACTCATCAATATGCCTGACAAGAGATTAGTATAGAACAGGGTCACTGTAGACATGCTTTGACATTTTCTATAATTTTTCTGGTTTAGAAATTCACAGCTATTTTCTACAAAAGGGATAAATACTTGCAAAGCTTATTTAGAAGCCTTCAACCTTCTACTGTTTCCCATAAGCCTTCTCTGACATTTGACCTACCTCTCACAGGTCAGGACATTTTATCTGAGTTGGGCATAATTACAACTGACAGCAGCACATAGCTTTTTTTTTTCCTTAGTCTTAGTTATAGAGAAAGAAGAACACAGACAACAGATTAGAGGATTGCTCAGCAATCCAATTTGTGGCCTATTAGAGCCTTGAGCAATCTTTTACTCTTGCTGGATGGGCTCATTTATAAGTTTATCTCATGGAAACTTTGGTCACAAGGAAAACCACGTGATAAGAAACTCCATAAACAATTCTTAATGAATTACAGTCAGAAATCACTTCCAAGGAATCTGATTCATTATCATGGAATTCAGTATCAAGGAATAATGCTGGTACTTTTCCAAGTAGGCATTTTCTAATGTAATTCTAAAAGCAGACATTGAACACTTTTGAAGACTTCATTACACCTTTTTTCTGCACAACAGTTTCATCTCATCTTCAGATGGTCTACTAGAGATGGGTCCTGTCATTGCTAGTTTGAAAATGATAATAAATACAAGTTCTCTGACTTCATTGTCCAATTATCTCTTATAGCCAGAGCTTAGCTTTAGGATTTAGTATGGCCCAAATCAAAACAAATTCATAAGACCTAGGCATTAAATTAGCAAAATAGGCTCTAACAAAAGTTCCTGGTAGTTCTTTATTCCAGGACAAACTTCCCCGTTTCTGGGGAGAAATTTTTTTTTAGTTGTTTCTTATTTAGATACTTATATTTCTCCTTAGAAATAGTAGTAAGCATCTTAGTAGTTCAGCATCTTCTAATCCTTAGTGGGTTTGTTCTAACAGAATCCCTGCAAGACACAAAAGTATTAGATGAAGGTGTTCAAATAACAGCATGATCTACCTCTCAACAGCTATCCTGCATAAATCCCAAATACTTCATTTTCATGAAGAGGAAACATTCACAAGTCTATTGTAGAAGATTCTGTTTAAACTATACAAATGTGTAATAATAGCATAAGCACCTCTCCAGCAGCGTCCTCCAGCCTCTCGCAGAACCAGTGCAATCGCTATCGGTTAGTCACCTCACTCTCTCCCTCACCACCCCAGTTTTAATAACATTAAGTATCCCACTCAGCCCAGAGAGAAGGCAGGTTCCAGACCTTTCATAAACTTCCCGCATCCAGAGAAGCCCTGTTACCTAGCAAACCTGCCGCTGCTTCTGTCCTATGAATTAAAATTAAAAAAAAAAAAAAATTGCTTTTCTTAAGAAGATCATACTGTATGAAAACCGCCTAAATGGTGCACAGAGGTTGAACATTTATTATTACAGGTATTGTCATGCAAAGGTTTGTGTCTCTTTAAATAGTTCAGAAAAGCTGTGCTTTGTCCCACTAACACCATTACCAGACTCAGTCATCAGGGTACACTGGCAACATTAACTGGGAATAGAGCCTAGAAAGTCACAACAAACTTAATTATGAGCATGTCTTCATCCTGAAGCCTGCACATGGATGCCCACTGCTGTGAAAGCACTACACATGTATCTGTGTCTTCCACCTCATTGCACCCACCCCATGTGTGTACAGGTTTTATGTAGCCTTTCACACTCTGGGATTCAATCACAGTCCAGGATGAGGTAGACAAGGATAGGACAGCATGCGTTTGGCTTTGTCAACATCATCACTGATCACTGAGGAATAGACAGGTTTGAGCCTGTGTGAAAGAGGTAGCTAGTTTTGATTCCCCTTGTCAAGTTAATAATGTAGACTTACAGCCTTAGTTCAGAAAGTGGCAGGGGTAGGTTTTGTTTTGGTTTTCAGTTATTACTCTTTTTGGCTCTAATTTAGATAAAGCCCAGGTTAACTGTGCTTTACAGCACACTTTAACTTTACAGCTCCCATTTAAGCATTAAGATTATTCATTTCATCCACAAATAATGGTTAAAATGACCCCATTTATTAGTGACAGCAGGGTTTTTTAGCTGAAAAATCTCTCTTAAATTACGGACAAATGACAGTGCAACTAGAATAAGAATACTTTGTAATGTTTTTATTAGTAGGAGGAAATGATTTAGCTATGGTGTGAATTAGACAAAAGCAGATCACATTGCATGAGGCAATAGAAATAACATTTTCAATTACTATTGCACTACTATTCTGTACAATCCCATCTTTCACAGGTACACTGTTTTTGTTTAAAGTGTATAGAATAAAATACTATCATACACAATAATAGCATTGTAAGATCTAAATTTAAAAAAAAAGGAATTTTGGTTTGACAATAAAATATTTTCTTGTCATTGTAACAACTCTTACATCATAAAGAAAATGTTTTCAACACTGATTACTGAATGTATTTTACACTGTTTTTAATATTAGAACTATAATTTTAATGGTATGTGCAGTTTTATATTGCTTAATACATTTACTATAACCTCACCAAAGCCTTGACTAAATTTGCTTACCAAGAAATATGGCCAGTTAAGAAAAAGGGAAATGTTCACTAAATAGCAGCAAAATAACTGTGACTGAAGATGTAATGAAAAACCGTAAGGAAAGAAGCATCTCACAAAAACAGAACAGCTCATAAGTCTGTAGTGCATGTTCTATTTATTGAATTCTACTTATTCATACTATTAAGTGAATCTAAAGAACACCACACTCACTTTCCATGTATTCTATTGGGGGAAAGGTTTAATATCACTATTAGCACTGTAGGATATGAATACCTTACTAATTTTAGAAGAAACTCATATTTTCTTTCTGTCTCTGACCAGGTGGGAAATTACTTGGTGGTTTTTTTTTTTGTATCTGTTGCATTACTGAAGTAGATTTTCTTGGGAGTATTGCCTTACTAATTAGAAGAAACTCATATTTTCTTTCTGTCTCTGACCAGGTGGGAAATTACTTGGTGGTTTTTTTTTTGTATCTGTTGCATTACTGAAGTAGATTTTCTTGGGAGTATTGCAGCTTGTTGCTGCTCTGACAAAGCATGGAAGTGAATTCAACACTGAATTCCACCTCTATCTTCTGGGTAGCACCCACTGGGGCTACTAATTCCCTGTCTCCAGGGGATGATAAGTGTTGATGATGATCACAGCCAAGACAGGTGTGCTAGCTTAGGTAGCTGAAGCTGTTTCCATGGAAACGTTTGAAAATCACAGTTAAAGCTTTAAACATGGGCGTATTACGTGCAGAGCAAAACCAAGGGAGCCATCTAAGCTAGGCAGTAGGAACAGCTAAGGTTTCTTGGGCAAGTGCTTAGACTCTGCTCTTCTAGCACACTTAGGCAGCTAACTTTGAGGCAGAAAGAAGCACCTAACTCCTCTGAGGATTCACAGCTATGCATCCTCCTTTGCAGACAGACAACTGAACAAGGCTATTTCAGGCATTTGCTACAGCATTGCTGCTCTTTTCCCTTCCCAGAAGCCAGCAGACGAAGCAATTACAGCACATGTGCAAGGGACAGGTCCCCGCCTTCTCCTCTGCCAGATGCAGAACACAAATTTAAAGCAGAAGTCACTCCTCCATAAATACTGCATTAATACTTTGGGGTATTTGTAGATTCCTCTTGTGAACCTGCTCTTGCTTATAGAAACTGGAGGTCCCCCAGAGGACTACCTACAACACCAAGCTAGATTTACTTTTCCTTCCTCAAACCCACAGAAGTATAGGAGAAAGTTTTTGGAGATCTGAATCCAGTTCCCTGCTAATTCAGTCACCAAATCTTTTAGTAACCTGCTGATTTCTATCTTAACAGTGCTTAAAATTTTACTTCCTCCTACTGGGAGGCAGAACTTTGTCACTCTAATGAGTTATAAACCTTCAGATTTCCAGCCTGTGTTTATTCCTGTCTGTTATTTACGCTCAGTTGTTCATGTGCCAATAGTGTCTCTCACCTTAAGCACTCCTTTTCCCTCTCCAGCGTTCACTGCCCAGCATATTTATACTTAGCAACCCTATGCCTTCTTAGTCTCCATTCTGTTAGGTTAAACAGAGTAGTCTTTTAGGTGAGAACAGGTAGGGTTAAAATTAATTGGAGTTATTCCTCTTCCTCTTTTTTTAAAAGCAAAGTAGCAATTCCCTTTCTTTTTCCTGTTCCCACAGCTCCCCCTCCCGTTTCCATCTATTCAGACCATTGGGAAAAGGCAATAGCACCTGAAGCAAATTCCCTTTCTCTGTTACAGGACGGAAGTCAGTGTGAAATGCAATCTGTCAATACGTGGTGAGTTTAATTATGCTAAAATTCAATTAGGCTCATATACAATTGAGGAGTAAAGATACCAGGCCAAATCCAGCCCTTTTGTTCACCTGTGAAACCACCAGGCCAAATTCTGTTTTCCACGTATGTAAATATTACTCCCAGTGAGTTTGCAGTGGTATGAGAGCAGAAATCACGCTCTGACCCAGTTATGCAGGCTCTCACACCTCTTGCAATTATCTCACATCTGTTCAAAAGAGAACTGACCTATATGTGGGCGAAGGTCTCTGCAAGCTGACGTATTCCCCCAGGAGAATATCATATCATGTCATGCTGGTGTGAGACACAGATGCAGGGATGCTTTTATTGTAAGATCTGGTGAGAACTGCTTTCTTTAAATTTAGCCTTTACAGTAAAACCTAATAATTCCAAGAACTTGCAAAATATTTTCATGGTTTCAATGTTTAATGCCACAATTTTCAAAGCCATGCCTGCTGTTTGGATGTCTGTTTTCAAGTAAAAGTAGCAAGAACTAGAAGGTCAAAACAAATTTGAAAAATCTCAAGCTAATATATATTTTAAATGTTATGTTTTTAATGCTGTAAATGTACAGTTTTGAAATGATTGATATAAAGAGATTCATTTACAATACTTGCCTCAAATGCCTCCAAGTGAATTTTTGTACCTGTAAGTGGATATGGAGTCACATCATAGCCTGTGATTTTTGTGCTTTTTACATGCACCTGTATATCATATAGTTTCCCATCTGATACAAAATGTTCTAGAAATAATCTGTATTAGTACATATAAGAAACTACAGGGATGCAATAGCATTCCCCAGCTATGGTTATTCTGCGAATCAGGTTCTAAGTATCTATCACCTTGAAAATTCAAACCTGATTTATTAATGGATAAATTATTTTAGGACCCTGATGTGCTACAGAAAAAAAGAGAGAGAGAGAGAGAGAGAGAGAGAGAGAGAGAGAGAGAGAGAGAGAGAGAGAGAGAGAGAGAGAGAGAGAGAGAGAGAGAGAGAGAGAGAGAGAGAGAGAGAGAGAGAGAGAGAGAGAGAGAGAGAGAGAGAGAGAGAGAGAGAGAGAGAGAGAGAGAGAGAGAGAGAGAGAGAAAGGAACTGAATACATAAGAGTCTAACTCAGCTGCAGACCTCCTCAGTTTAACACACCTCCACCAGCCTCCATTTCTAAAATTGAGAGCACTTCCCTGTTGCAATATTTCTGGAGCCAGAGTGATTTCTGACAAGCTGTAGAGGATACCAGGAGAACTAGCGTCCAATTCAATAACAAACATATTAGAATATATGACATTCTTCCTTTTGGAAATACCAGCAGTCCAGACTATCAGTTAAGCAACATGCATCCCTACCCATATAACTCTACCATTTTTCTGCTTTCGGCTTAGATGTTAAAAACAAAAAGGCATTGTTATGAGCAAAAGTTGTTTATTCGAATCCGTAAGACATGTATGACAATGAGCCAGTGATCAGGAATACAGCTGCCAGTGTTCTCCACTCCTATAGTTCCACACCCTCATCCTCATCTCACAGATGCATTCTGCAACCTACAAATGCCACACATCCCCAACATTGTCCCACCATCATCCATTGCAATGTCTGCACCAAGCTACCCAGCACAATGACTGCCCACATTTCTCTTTATTATTTACTAGGTCTTCACACATCTCATTAAGTCTCAACAACACATTTCCTCTAGCCCGCCCCACCTACTACAGCAAAAACTATTTTTTCAGGATGCACTGCTGGCCAACACTCTGTTTATCAGCAGATAAATATGCAGTTCGCAAATCTTGTTAAACAGCAGCTTATGTCCCTACAGTACTCTGTGGGATTTCTGTAGCCTTTTCGTACATTAAATGCATTTGCCAGTTCCCCTAATGAAATAGTGGCAGCCTTAGCAGTAAGGAGTGTAAACTAGTAAATCATGACAGGCAGCTTCTTGATGTTGTATAGGTTACTATACAACATGACCTGTGGTCAATGTTTGCCACCGCTGGTTTGGCATCAGAATAATCTGGCAAAAACATAAGTTGAGGCCCAGAAAAAGTACCTCTGATGAGACAGTTCAAAAAGAGGCCGTAGAAGGACAGGTCAGGAAGCCCCTGTGGAGGAATCAGGATAGCAAAAGATGTTGGGCAGACATAAAGTAGGAAAGGTAGGCCCAAAACAGTCCTAAGTTTGGTGGTCTGAAGTAATCATACAGCTTCACATGTATTGCTCTTAGTACCTGGAAGACTCTCAGATTCTTCACATTCACAGCATTCATAGATACTACCTAGTAAGTTAAGCTAAAAGCTTTTAGAAGCCTAAAAAGTGCTTACACACAAGGAGTGGGTTTCATCTCACCTAGAAGGAGAGAGCCTACTAAGAAATTATTCTGTTTTGGTTTTCTAGGTCCTGCGGTAGTCGAGAGGAAGAGACAAGAACATCCACAGCCTGATTCAACCCATCTAGCTAAGACAGATGTCTAATTGCCTTAGACAGACAGGATCTGGGTCCACTGCCTGTAAGAGACAACTACCCTAGGGTAGGTGCACAGCTCTCGGTGACTCATATCAGGACATGAATCCTATGCTATGGCACAAAAGTTTCCTCAAGGCATTGTGAGTCCCAACGTAACTAACTCCTACTGAAATCAGTGGGAACTAGGCACCTCAGTAGCTGAGGACCTCAAACACTAAATGTACATTTAGCTAAAATAAAGCAGAAGTTATAAAATTATAACACCAAATATTGGGAAAGGTAGCTCCAATACTACTATATCGTTTCAATGAAATCCTTGCTTTAGTTGGTAATGCATCCTATTTGGGAATAACTAGGTACAGAAATATAAAAGACCCTAAATGCATTGTGCAGAAATGCAGACTTCAGATTTTTTTTCTTTTTCCATCTGAGCCATTCAATATACATATATCATAAACACAAGGCATTCAAAAATTGCCAACCTTCCAGACGTTCTCGGCTTCCTTTGTGGGCTATGTTATTTACTAAAATAGACTTCTTGTTCAGGAAAAGTCTTTGGCCTACTTAGTTGACAATTCATCACTGTTTGAAGGATATCATCCCTGTATAATGTTTACTAAGTACAAATGAATAAAATAATCTTTTTCATAAATAAATAGAACATGCAAGCAGAGATCATAGATCTAAATGTTAAAATATGGAAAGCTTTTTGCAGTCACAGTGCAGTGCTTCTAGGTTAAGGCCTGACTTACTAAATCACCATCAAAGTTTACTATTTCAGGCACATCATCTGTCAATAAAGAGCAAATAAATAATATTTTATTTCCCAGGTTAAGTAGAATTCATTAAGTTGAAATAATACTAATTGCTTTTTCTCTCAAAAAGAAGCTTTTGCAAAGAAGAGAAAGAAAAGGAACATAAAGTGGATGGAAAAGAACTTGTGATAATTATCCGTCACTAATTACACATCCAATCTCTAAAAAATAGTAGGTTAATGATGGTAACCTACATAATGTGCTGCTGAAGACTTCCTCCTACTCACGTGTACACTCTAAGAAACCTTTTAACTCCAGCTTCCACCTAAACGTGGCAGCACATCTCATTGCCTTGCAGGTGCCTGGGGAACAGTTGTGAGGCAGAGGAAGAAACAGTTCTCAACCTGGTAAAAGCCATTTAACTTGATGTCATTCCAAGCAAAATTTGGACAGCCAGAAGGAAAGATTTGTTTCGGAGAGCCAAGAAAGCAGACAGTCCAATCAGGGGAGCAGCATATAAATGCTGCTGGCATTTATGTGATCTCAGATTACTTGCACTGCCAGACTAAGAAGCTGCTGATTTAAAACTATCATCTCTGTTGTCTCTATCCAACATAGGAAGGGTTCAGCAGCATCTAGGGTTTGGTGGTTGCCAATGGACCGGTGGCATGCATAATGCACACCAATCCAGCAGCTTGGAGGAATGGGAAGTAGTCATCATATCACCAAAAAGAAATAAAAAATTACAGTTAGGGAAAAGTGGGGAAATATTGAAAAGTATTTGTATTTTTCTCCTTGTAGAGTGCCTAAGTGGGGAATAGCAACTGAAAATCATGAGAGAGAAATCACTGGCAACTTTTCTGACAGTGGCATATGTACAGTTCAGCAATCTGTTACTCTCAGAGAAATGGACATGTGATTGACAAGTGACTGGCACGAATGTCTCTGGAATAATTGTGGCAGAGTAGTATAATAGGCATCAGGGGAGGATTTATTGCAGCATGCTACTTAAAAAACCAGGAAGGGTGCAGTATGGAAAAACTGCATTCAGTAACCTTTTCCGCGCAGTGTAGAGAATGGAATCTGAGGCAAGGTCAGCAGTTTTAGCAACTTCCAAAATGGACAATACTTACAGATCCTAGACTCAGAGACTCTGAGACCTAAATGGACTGTTCCGATTGTCTTCCCTGCTTGTCCGCACAACACAAGCTATAGCATTCCACCTAATGACAACTTGTAGAATTAAAACATATGTAACTATTATATCTTATTTCACACTTGACTTGACATGCTGTAGGTGTTTGGAAAGCAACATGCAGTAAGATGAGCAGGAAGTGAAGACACAGTCACTACCAAAGCCTATAGTAACCACAGTGCCAAGACTTCCACAAAACGTGGCTAGTTTAGCTACTGACTTCTTACATGTGATTCTAATGCACGTTGTAAAAATAATGAAAAAGCTACAATGCTCGAGTGCTCACAGTACATGTCACTGAGTCTCATGCAGGGATTTATCTGAAACTCCCTAAAAGGAATGGGACACTTCTCTTGCACTCCAGAGGGATTACTATCACATATACACAATGTTGCACATTGGCACAGATCTTTTATCCATATGCTCTTATAGATGAACTATTTTCATGAAGAAAAATTACTCTAGGAGTAGTACTACTACTCTGTACCAGCTAGAATTTCTTATGTGAACATAAGAGAGACCTCAGAATCTACCAAGTGAAGGAGCATAAAAATTAATTTTCCATAATGATGACTAGATAAAATCCAGGCACTTGGCCTAAAATCAACTGCCTTTCTTATGGCAAATAACTATTTTATGACTTCAGAATAACACCATTCACATGCAAAACTCTGCTTTGAGTTACTATACATCACGTAGTAACAGTCTTCACATCATTCACCCAAGAAATACAACACTTGCAGCCAACAGTAGAAGTGGTATTCTGTCCTCACAACCTCTTCAATGAAAAACATTAGGGGTTTCCATGCTGCGGGTGGTTTTTCTCCCCTTTTATTTTTCATTGTCTGTTGCTACTTTAAATAAAACAATGGATTTGCACATGTTAACGCATCTGAATAGATACATGTTTAAGATCTAAAAGCACAGATGGTATTGGAGGTAAGCCAACTTTGAGGCTTATTTAGTAGCTTGAAGCTTTTTGCACAGCTGAGCTGCATTCAGAAACCACCATTGGTCCCAATGAAGCAAAAGACCCAGAGTATTCGCAGGCATAGGGAAAGATTTTTGTGTCTGTGTAGGCTGACTTAAGATCTATGCTGTAGTTTTGACAGATTTCCAGCATGTGGTTGGTATGCAATGACACATCTGCTCTGACTTGAATGGAAAGGAGGGTAATGCATGAAATGGCTTCTATTTTAGTTGCTGCCTCAAAATTCTTACAACATCATGCTTTTCTGAGGCAGAAGCAGAAACTGGCTGATATGAGAGATATGGAATTTAGAGGAAGGATATCCAAGTTAGTGAAGGTAAAAATAAACATGCAAAATGGCTTTACTATTTGAAATTCATTGAACTTGGATATGTCAAACATGAAATATTTCAGGAGATGAAATGATTTCTCTCTCAGACAGACTCTCCTTTTGTTCTCTTTCATTTAATTTTCTGACACCTTTACAATGACAAGCCCTTAGCCAGCATTCTCAGCACATATCCGCTGTAGGTTCAACTTTGCCTCAGAGGACATGTAGCACAACCATTAAAAAGATGTGCAAAAGAACTAGAAAAGCTCCATTTCTGTTCTGTTACTGTCACGAATTTTCTGAGAAACTAAATCTGTATAAAATAGTCTTTCTGTAAAATGGATACAATTTTCATTTCATTTTTAGTGCCTGTGGGTTCAACTAAGATTCTTCCAGGTAAAGGACAGAAATGCAGAAACAGACAATCTCTGTTCTAAATCGGTCATAATATTAATTGATGGAGTACTAAAAATGGAGGGGAGGAAAAAAAAACATTTCCCAGGGTGCAGGAAGTTATGTAATTTGGCCAAGGTAACATGAAAACCTAGGAACTGAATCCACACTGATTACCTGAAGGCCAGCTGGGTGCCTCTGTCTTATCCACTAATAAAAAACCCTGATTCACTTACAGGGATATTGTGATATTAAATGAATCTATGTAACCAAGAGAGATAAAAGAAGGTATAGAAATGTTGCAAAGTATGTTAAATTCAGCCTTAAGCAAAGACTTGGAATATAAATCTCTGTGTCACAGAATCCCCACAAATCCCACATAAGGGACCTTGGAGTTCCAATACCATTCTCCATATGGAAGAAACTTGACGGTCCAATTGTTCCTTTAGGCAGAACAGCCTTACTAGTGGAAAAAGGACCCCAACACAGAACAGAAACTCTTGTCTTCACTTTGTGCATCAACATATCCTCTCCTTCCAGGTATATAAAGTTCAGCATAGTTACATGGTGTCCTAATTCCAGTTTTCTGAATGTCCTGCATCATATATCTTCATAGCTTTTAAGCACTAATTTATGAACAAAGAAATATACCTCATTGCATAAAGAAAAATGCATTCCTTATTAGTGCTCTAAATACTGAAACTAATGGAAATTTATGTGGGCCTAGAAACCAAACTTCATCTCTGTTGTGGTTTTTTTTCAAATTAATCAGTTTTGCACACCTAAATGCACAGGATATTTGTCAAAAAAAAATCAAGGGGTGACAATTTTTGCTCACAACTCACAGACGTCCAACTTTATAAATTATTATTATGAAGCTACTAAAACAAATCCACTATAATTCACTCTTCACTCCTCTCCACATTGACTGCACTCTTCTCAAAGCATCTTCTTTCTCTGTCATCATGCACTATCATTGTTGCTTTGATCTAAGAAATAGCTGACTAGTATCTCTTTGCGTCTCATGAACTCTCTACTGGTTCTTAAATGTCAATTAAATGCGTTTTCAGCCTTACCTGTATTTTTCAGCTTCCCCATCAGTATCATGTTTTTTTCAGTCTCTAATTATTTAATTTTGGAAGACATTTTCACATGTAATACTTTCATACAAAATGCAATTTATTGCATTTCAGTGATACTTAAAAATAAAATTTTCATACTGAAATATGCTACAAATCATCTGTAGCTAACTTATAGATGCTTAGTTAACCATATGTCAAATCATTCATTTCTATGTCAACTTCATAAATTTGGTATAATAAAGCTGTTGAAATGTATGTTCTTATATCAACTGTACACCAAATAACTTGTAGATCAAAAGACAACAGAATTCAAAGGATGCATTTGTTATGTCACCACAGATCAGTTAATAATGCAGATGTCTAATTATGTAATTAGATTTAGCATTCAGATGCCACACAGGAATGGCTTAATTACAAAATGGATTTAAAAATCAACCCTGCAAAAGGTAAACTTTTATTATGGGACTGTTCAATATATTTTTCAAATATTGTAAATGAAAATATAAAGTATTTAAGATACTACTAAATGCAAATTAATAAAGAAATACTTTGTGTGTGTGTGTTTCTTCTTAACAGAAACATACTCATACATCAAATTTATAGTCCATTACTTTGTCTAGTAGATAGCAGTAATAATGAAGCTAATGCAGAATTCTAATTGTATCTGGAATAGGATATAAAGAAAAGCAAACAATGTTGTACTAAATAAATGTAGCCTAAAGAAAAGCAACAGTCCCAGTTGGACAAGAAAATGCACCACATTTTTGTGATAATGACCTAGAGAATATGCATGGTGATGCTGATTAAAGCATGAAAGAGCTATTTCAAGTCATGTAATTCAGTCATAAACTGAAATCATAATTTGTCTAAACTCCAATAATCAGCAAGAAAAAGAAATAAGATAAGCTGACTGATTGCACACTAGCATTTCAAAATGACCAGGGAAATCTTCAAACTCTGATCAGAATTTGAACCCAACCCATTACAAAAACAGACTGGCAAAATCAAGAGTCTGATTGAGTCTACATTTTATTAACAGATACTGAAGAAGAGGAGTCCAAAACTGTAGAGTAAAAATATGCTTCATTCAGTGAGAAATCAAGTGGCTCTCTACACACATGATGCATCAAATCCAAAACCTGTTAGAAGTTAGAGGGAAAACTCACACTGATCTCAGTGTGCTTCGGATTAAGTACTATCAGGCTCCCTCAACAATCATAAAACAATTATTTAACAATTGTTAGCTTAGAGTAAAAGCACTGGAGTGAATGGTGCACGGCTACTGCTTTAGTATAGGCTGTGCAGAACCAGGACCTTGCTTAAGGCAATTTCAAATGGCTCCATAGACCTAGTTATTAAAACCACAACTGGTTCCTAGATGCAGTTTTGACTAGTCAGAGAAGACCTGCTTTCTGTCCTTGATCCTCCCAGAAAGAGAAATCCAGAAAACACATCACCTGGGACAGGCTCAACAAATGATTCTTCTTTCTTGTCTTTTTCCACTTGCTTAAGTTAGGCCCCTAAGAAGTTCTAATCATTCATAAGGTTCATAGCTTAAGGTACATAGAAGCAGAAACTAGCTTTTTTGATTAATGAATAAACATCACTGACATTCTAAGGCCTGATCAAATGATAGTTAAAGATTCCCTGTGATTTCACTGGGCATTGAAATGGCACTAAAAGAAATACCTGAACTGGAAGAAGGCTAAGGCAGGTGGATGGCAGATTTATGACTTTTCCCACATTCATAATACCACATCTACCCCAAGGAAATTTCAGAATCACAGAAATGACGATTGGAAGTCATATAGCCCAACCTTTTGCCTGAAATGGGACTAATGCCAACTCTAGATCAGGTTGACTACAGCTTTGGCTGAGTTCTCGGAGACAGATATACATTTCCTTACTGGTGATTTTATTTTCCTAATGTTGTGATTTAACCTCAGTTGGCAACTGAGCACCACGCAGCCGCTCGCTCACTCCCCCCCACCCGGTGGGATGGGGGAGAGAATTGGAAGAGCACAAGTGAGAAAAACTCATGGGTTGAGATAAAAACAGTTTAATAATGGAAATAAAATGATAATAATATAATAATAATAATAATACACAAAGCAAGTGATGCACAGTGCAATTGCTCACCACCCACCGACCGATGCCCAGCCAGTCCCCGAGCAGTGGCCCCCCCCGGCCAGCTTTCCCCAGTTTATGTAATGAGCATGACGTCACATGGTATGGAATGTCCCTTGGGCCAGTTT
>NW_008795017.1:7267491-7280374 GCF_000699145.1 Aptenodytes forsteri
TGCAATTGCTCACCACCCGCCGACCGATGCCCAGCCAGTCCCCGAGCAGTGGCCCCCCCGGGCAGCTTTCCCCAGTTTATGTACTGAGCATGACGTCACATGGTATGGAATGTCCCTTTGGCCAGTTTGGCTGTGCCCCCTCCCAGCTTCTTGTGCACCTCCAGCCTTCTCAGGCGGTAGAGCATGGGAAACTAAAAAGTCCTTGGTTAGTGTAAGCATTACCTAGCAACAACTAAAACATCGGTGCGTTATCAACTTTGTTCTCATCCTAAATCCAAAACACAGCACTGTACCAGCTACTAGGAAGGAAATTAACTCTATCCCTGCCGAAACCAGGACACCTAATGACCAGTCTGAACCTTCTAAGAGCAATTTATGCTCATTCCTCTAACCAGCAGTACACTGACCCAAAATAAGTGTGACAGGGTGTTGCCTTAAGAGGGAGTTGTATTTGAGATATGTTTCTGTCCAACATTCAATTTTCCTTCCCAACTATTCTGCGTGTGGCAACAAAGACTGCTACGTGTGGCAGTAACAATTCAGCAGAACCAAATCCCTAAACTGTTTTTACCAATTCACTTTGCTGAACAACACAGTGGGGAGAGGGTTCATCTGCTTCTTCCTAACCCCTCTCCTTGCTGTTAATCACTGCAATCTGGAGTGTGGAGGAAGTAGGCCTGCAATTCATATTTGTTTAGGCTCAGTTCTGGGTGACCTATAGAAGATAGGGGATATTTACTTCTCTGCAAGGGTGCAAAGCATAAGCTCCAAGCGAGTTCACAGCAAATTTCAGTCTATTTCAGTACCCTAGTACAAAGAGCCTGTTTAATAATAACTTGTTCATGTTCTAATTGTGGATGTTTCCTTGTTAGATGAGATTGTCTTCATTCTTTATATACTTTGCATATCTTTTTCTTAAATGGCTTGCATTATTTTTTATACTTTTTTCTTAAAAAAACAGTAAATAAACAAAGGGTATTCAGACAGATAATTGTTGCAGACTGAAAATCCCTCAGCAGTATAATTTCCTACAAAAACATCAGTTCATGAAGTTTTAATTGAATTTTACTTTTTGGAAAAATGCACTGACTTGACAAAATTTTCTCAGAAAAACTTTGAAACAAAACATGACTGTCATTCCTTTTTGAGGCTAAGTGGTTCATTTCAATCTTTGTATTAACCTTATATATACTGTATAGTCATTACTGTAAAAGCCAAAAAAAATCAAAATGATACATTTGAAACATCTTTTAACTGCTTTAATTCAAAAAGGAACACAGTCAAAGAACATTCTGTGAGATCACCAAGCTGAGAGGGGAGTGGAAATTCCTGCTTCCCTTTGATTCATAATGCAATTAATTTTTAGAATGTCAGAATTTCCCTCCAAACAGAAATGCCAGGTCCTGACCAGCTGGGCTGACTAGGGCAACAATATTTATTTCTGTAGTTTACTGTCTGATTTTACTATCTTTTGGGTGTCAGAGTGAAACATCAGAATAAATGATCAGTAAAGGTCATTCAAAATGAATTAAAGTTTTAAAAAAATCTGCACAGTTATAGCTGAGAATCTGCTTCTTCTATAGTCACATCGGTTGTGTGTTTGCCTTGACTTCTGCTCATACACACACACACTCCCACCAATATGGAGCTGGCCACCTGCCAACACAAGAAATACATAAGAGTACAAAAGGACCTGTTACCATTAGGTACACGATAAGTACTGCCAGATGTGCACATGCTGTAAATTTAATTCAGCATATAGCTTTTTGCCAAATTTATGTTTAAAAAAAAAAAAAAAAAAAAACACAGAAAAAAGCTTTTTTCTGTTGAATTTAACAGCTAAAATGCTGATGGCCAGAACTAATGCTGTCTGGCGTGTTAGAAGATTTTAATTTCCCATGCAGACATACTCAGAGTGGCAGAAAATACTGACACAGTTAAGATGCAAAAAGGAAGCCTGTGCGGTTTATGACCAGCAAAACGTGGCCCCTGTGGGACAGGCACCCTGTCCCTGCAGCTGGGTACTGGCACTTTCAGTGTGAGGACACTGATGCATCTTGCCACCACTCTGCAGATATGAGATGGAGCTTAAGACCTGCCCAGCTGCCTCTACACCACTGTTTAAGTAGTGAAATGAAAACCAGCTGTGAGTTGCTTCCTGCTGTTCTTTGTGGAGCACCTCTGTAGACTGGCCAGGCACAACCAGTCCCTGCTGCCACAGGAAATTGGGACCAGGGGACGGTTTCTGACAAAGATTTGTGAGAAGACTAAGCCAATCAGTTGAAGCGATTCTCTTTTCATCAGAAAATTAGATTAACATAGAAAATGAACAAATATTGTGTGGATGGCTGTTTAATGAGGCCATGACAGGGTACCATTCATTTTAGTCTTACGTGCAGACCAGCCCCGCCCTGGTACTTCTCCCTTCTGACTACTAACAATAATCTTTCTCTGATCAGCTCCACTGAGCAAAATTTTATTATTCCTAACACCAAACAGGATCTTTAAATTCCCCAAACTGTAAATCTCCTTCCATATGTCAGCATTGCCATGCCATCTAGCACATCCTATCAGCATGTTAAGCTTAAACTAGTGTGTTGGGAAGCAAGTCACAAATTCCTACCTCCTTTTCCCCTCCCACCATTTTGCTGCTCCTGCTCATTCTCTCACCCAGGTACAAATTGTCGCAGTCCTCCAGTTCTGGCTCACCCACCAGTGCTATCTGGTTCCTGCTTACTGCTGTAGAAATGTTACTCTAGGCAGAGCCCAAGATAGCGGCCGCACATTCAGCTAACCTAAGTGAATTTAGAACCCCTGGCAGAAGCCTGGACAGTTCCTAGTACCTGATACAAAACAGAGCAGCTGCCAAAGTGCACTGTGAACTTTTTATCAGAAATAATTCTAAAACCATAGCACAGGGAGGACCAAACACTCTGCCTGTTTATACAGACTTACTGGATATTTTGTAGTACAGAGATCCACACCATCTAAACTGGCACCCTTGACCTCTGTGCCAAAAAAAGGTCTACCATTCTAAGCAGAGAGATACTTACAATTGTCATAGGAAAACATAGCATTAGTGGTATTTTGAAGCACCTATCTGTCTCTGGAGCTCTCCTAACCCAGTGATGTGAAACCTGGCATTTTCTGAGGATCAGCACTTCACTGAGCCATGGTCACACTTCTTTATGGAGGTGAAAAATTACATGTGCTCACTATAGCAGAGCTTAATGGCAAAAGCATTTCCCTAAGGTGACAAACACAGTCTACCTTAGTTTCAGATGGTTTAAAGCTCATCCTCTCACTCCCATAATCGCGCACTCAAGGAAAGCTCCCTTGAACTCCAGGCTCTAAGTTATCCTTGATAAAAATGCTCTTCACGTCCCATATTGAAACGAGGTCAATTTGCAGCCTGGAATACAAGAAATGTCGGACAGAGAGAGGACACAAGTAGGTGATATCTGTATAGCATGATGGACAGGAAACCTGAGTTCTGGCCCTTAATTTCAGAAGTACTCTAATACTTCGTCCAGCCAGGAGCCAAGCCTAGCTCTCCCTGCTATTACCCAGTAGGAGAACTGCAGCGTTCTTCCCAGAAGTGGTGGTTAGAGCTTTCTAACAGGAAACAGGACGACAGGGTTCAAATCCCTTCAGACTGAGATAGTCTTAAAGACGAAGTTTCCCTTTTCCAGGGTAAATGCTTGATTACGTGACAATTATGTAAATGGTAGGCACCACATGTTCCTCTGGCTGCCTTTCTGAATTAATTCACATCTGTCAGCACTTGTTAGACAAGCTCAGCTAACAGTTACCGGATCAAACTCCTGGGGACACTTGGGCAAAGAAGTCTCTTGCACTAAAGAGGGGTGCCTCACTCCCCCGCCTAGGATTCATCTGAATATAGATGGTAGCTTAATATATGTGCTTAGGGAGTTTTCAGGTTTGCTGGCAAAGCACCTACCATGAGTATTAATAATGAGGAGCCCAGAAGACCCCCATGACCCCTCTTCTCTGCAGGGACTGGGGAACACTACACATGGCAGCCAAGTATTAACAGCTGGCCTGCCCACTGAGCCAGTGGAAGACAATCCAGGTGGGACTCAAATGCAAGACAGTCACTTTCCCATAGCACTGAGCCCTCTCCACCACATCCTGCGCCTCAGCAGAGCTCAACACTGCACTTCCCCAGTTGTATCTCTTCATGTTAGCACTGCCTTGTATCCTAACAACCTAGAGCAGTTTGCTCACACCTGTCTGCAACCTACCTAACATTCAAACTAGCTGTTTAACAGTGTATAATAATTTTCAACCAGCAGTCAAAGAGAATCCATTCTGTGATCCAAAGAGACTATTTCACAGCCATTTTCCTTGCTTTATGTACAAATGACCTGGGTACAGAAATAAAAGCATATTCCCTCTTTTCAAAAAGCCTGGTACTGAGCTTAGATCTGTTCAAGGACAGCATGAACTTTTGCAATGTTATTTACATGAATTTGTAGTCTTTTAATTACTGCTGGGTCACCCACAGAAAAAGCTGTCCTCTTCTTTTTAAGTAATGAGTGGGTACAGGAATTATTCGTGGGTTACTGAACACATCTCTAGTCATTAGTGTACTGTTCATTTCAGAAGAGGTTGATTACATTAACAATCCAATCATCACAAGAGACCTAGAGATGTAGTAGTCATTTTTTTTAAATAAAAAACTCACACCACAAAATAAAGCAAATGTAAAAACATGCATTCTGGTTTTGTACAGCAGTACTATCTTGAAGGATATCTGAAGAAGAAAAATGTTTCCTTAATATCAACTTGTGTGAAGGAAAAACTGCAAACAATTTTATGTACTTCTATATGCAATCTCCGTAAACAAAAAAATGAAAGGAAAATCATAGTGACAGTGCAAAGGAACATGTTAAGTGGAATTTGAGACCAGTTCATTGATTTGTTTCATATACACCTTTCCTCTTTTTTCATTGCTCTTTAGCGTCTTGCATACAAAGATGAAAATGCACGTGTCTGCAACATGTCACAAGTTCCGCTTTACTACATTGACCAACCTATAGCCACATAAAGCACACTTATTGATTTCTTATATTAAAGACATAGATGATATCAATAATTCTGTACTGTGAATCTCTTGAGATAATCTTGTACTTCTGTGCAGCCTTCTATTCAAGAGCTTCACCTCTATCACACTGGGGTTAACACAAGAGGTTTTTTCAACCCTGTATATCACTAACTTCATTCTGCTGTCTTCATGTTGAAATAAATGAAAAACAAGTCTTGTGAAAGCATTAACAAATTGGTAAGATAACTGATAAACTGCAGAAATCTGTCCTTTTCTTACAAGCTTCCCTATTCTCCACAGTTTCTTCTCGGATTGAATTGGGCCACTTGCAGCACGTACAGATTACATTTTCCCAGATGTCCCTGCTTAAGTACTACCTTTTCAATGCATTATGTAAATTTTCATTAGAGCTAATGAACCTATTTGTTGCCAATAACTTACTGGATGGATTTGGCACTGTCTCCATTAATGACTCACCCAGGAACCAAAAGTGACCTTTATGGCTTTACTTATTACATATGATTTTCACTCTAAATAGTATGATTTTTCAAATTTTCTTTTAGTGTTCTTCATTATCTCATCAGTGTTTTTGCAGCATTAGTAACCTTACATAAGATCAGATTTTTTTCTAAAAGTTGAATCATGACCATATGCAAAAGAATCCCTAATTTAAAATACCCATTTAAATTACTTTCTTTAGGGAATATTTGCCATAAGTATTGTATAAACAATGAGTTTCCTTCATGCTTAACTTTTTAGCTCTCTAAAAATTGAGAGCAAAGAACAAGCTCACCACATATGCTACAGGAAGCTGGAGTAGCTGTAATCTAAAATAAACAGTTTAATAAAAAGGGCAGTTTCTTAACTGACCTTTATAATCACAGTCAAAATCTTTTAGAATATTACTCAGGACTTTTACGGATAGAACCACGTATAAATTTGACCCTTTGATAAAGAAACCAAATGCTGTATGCCACAGATATGAAGAACATGTGTTCTCTGTTTTGTGTTACGTTGTGAATGAAAGCCACAGCACAGCTGCCTTCTCAGAAGTTGCAGGACGGTAGGAAAGGGCTGTCCTGGGGCAGGGGGGCACAAAGCAGGCAAAAGGGTTATCATGGACCATTCTCATCTCCTCCAATTTATGTGTGATACACCTCTAAATGGAATAACTATTTGTTAGATTGAATATGTTGTTAGAGTGACCATCAAATAAATATTTAAAAAGGTGATACATGATGACTCACCATAATAATACAGTTAAACCCTTTTCCAACATTTAACCAGTAGCCTCACAGAAGCAAACTCATTTTTCCCCAGAAGCATCTTAAAGAGTCCGCATTGATACAGCAATCAGCTGCTCAGACTATTTTTAAAAGAGCTAAATCATGAGAATTTAACAGTAACACAAGAAATTTTACTCAAACATATTAGTCATTCAAACATTGCAATCAGTAATTAATCAGTAAATTAATTAATCAGTAAAACCCTTCATGTTGACCTGGGGAACTTTAGTTTGCCTCTCTGTGGGCCCTGTCACCAACCCAAAAGCAAAACCGTCCACAGATGTTAGCTCTGTGCGCGTTACAGCACACATGTTGTATATACATTTCACAACCATGTTAACCTTGTTGTGACTGTGAAAGAGAATAGCCTTATGTCATGAATAAGAAATTGAATCAAAACACACAAGCATTTCAATATAGCTTTTTCCTGAGTGCCGCAGTTTGAATTAAATGTTATTTTAGCTGGTACATATCAAGGTGCAGAGCTTTCCCTATCTCTTTTTGTACTGTGCCAGCTAGACTGATCTTTATGCAAGTCTCAATGGCTATCCTCTGATTTGAAGAGAATATTTTAACAGTTTTTACTTCCAGGTTGCTTTAGTATTTGTCTTGCATAATTGCAGCAGCTTTTATTGTTGTTGTTGCTCTGGCCAATGTGAGTTACAGAATCAGAGGCCTCTGAACATGACATTTTTCAAGAGAATGCACTCAGAACAGTCATTAGGAGGAGTTTTATCCACAGCTTCATTGTACCCAAACTGCCTTTGAGACAAATGAACTGTAGGTTTAAATTCTTGGCCCCTAGACAGCAGCAACATCTGACTCTTGACATTACTGAATGAGAAACAAGAGGTCATTCAACTTACAAAGCCTATAAATTCAAAGCTCCAATTAAGAAAACACTTACAATGCAAGAGACTGTTTCAAACCAAGGAGAAATAAATACAATTTAATATTGAGAGCACTATGAAACTTAGCAGGGAAAGTGATCAGGAAGACTTACTTTTCAAAAACCCTAGTATATAATGGAGAACCCTAGTATATAATGGGAACATCTTAAGATACTGGCGTGGAAAAGCAGCATGCTGCAAAGTAGCATTGTATCACCCCATGAAACGAAAAGAAAGGTGAGACTATAAGCAGACAATGGAAGGCAATGTTCATCATATCTGTTAGCATAAGCTGAACCGCCTTAAGAAATAATGCACTGGTAATTAAGGCTGAATAGTTTAGCGTCTCTCTCTCCCATGATGTGTGGATATGAATATACAGGACTTAAAACATTGTTTTAAAAAATTCAGGTTGCTAAGTGACAACATACTTTATCACCTCATTTACTGTTTATGAAGACTCATATTGAAGAAAACAGAGAACATTGGTGCCTCTATTGATTTTTGAGCAGACAAAACTTATTCTTTGCTGGTGCGAAAATTTAATTTTAAAACAAACTAATGTCTGTGTTTATCTGGCAACAGAAGTGCAATTGTTCATTTCCATGCTATAAGGTGTATGAATTTGACAGGTAAATACATTGTTAGAAGAGTCTCTCAGTAATGAGTTTGATTCTCAGGATATTTTAAAAAACAAATTTCACCTTTTCCATTTTTTGTTAATTGTCACTACTGTACCAACAATATAGGCCACTGTGCTCTTAAAATGAAGATACCTGCATAGATTTAAACACTCTTTTTTCTTTAGCTTTGTTGGAAGATTTCTAAGTCATAGCTTCTCGAAACAGTGCAGCTGCCTTAGGTCTGATCAATCCCTATACACTCACCCAAGGTCACTAATAGCTCAAGAGCATTATCTCAGAATTTTCCAACTTGTACAAGAGTTTGCAGTTCACAGTTCAGCAACATATGAGATCTTCATATGTGTTCCTAAACTCAAGCACGATTGCCTCAGCACAAAACCCAATTATTTATCATTTAATTTTATTTGAATTAAAACAACAATTAAAAGCCCCATATGCATTTCCTTGTCCCAGCTTCCTCTTTCTTGTGAGCATACTATAAAACAAAGTTCAGAATCCTCTGAATAAAGTGCAGCATACAGTTTCTGCTCTGAATCTTTGCATTTCTCTCACTCTTCTCAACAGCTAGGATTGTATTTCCTGAACTTCTGAAACATCTATTCTTCCTGATATGAAAGGATGTCCTTCTCTCTGGCTTAAGTCCCAGGTATCTGAGAATTCTTCCTCACTTTCTGCCCCCTTACATTTCCAAAGAGCAATACAAACACTTAGGTTTGTTTGTGCTGTCTCTAGGAAGTTTGCTTCTCTAGATTCCAACACAAACACAAAAGTTGGAGAAAACTTGTTTCCCTAGGCTTTAGCATGACAAGAGGTTTCCAGCTCGATAGGATCTTCTGGATTTAATAATTAACCACTGTTCCTGCCCTGGGGATTTAATCAGTATGCACTCATACATACTTATCTCTATCCCACACTTTCAGGAAATGTCTCTGGAACAATGTTAGCCCCTTAAATTCATATAGCAAGTAGCACAAGATTGAACAAGTATGTTGAGACATTTATAACATTTCATTAAAATAATGTTGAAATCTCCAAAGTTTGTCTCACAGACAAAAGCAGCAGGGCAGACCCTGAAGTCTTATAAATAAGAGTCCTGCTGCTGTAGCCCACAGAGCTTCCTTGATTTATGCCAGCTGAAGATTTTGTCCATAGTTAAACAGTTAAACGAATGAGGTGGAACAGATCACCATATTGTTAAATTAAAGAAATGAGCAGAGCTGACCCAGCTAATGCCAGAAAACTAAAATCCATATTCTCCTTGTAGCTTTGAAACAGAAGCGGGAAAAAAAAAATGTCAGTGGAAGTGTACTGTCTAGTAGCAATACATCACCCCAGTATGTTAGCATAGCCTGCAGAAGGCATTCATCAATGAAAGTCCATTGTCTGTCTCTGATACATCATCTCCGTATCTTTCCAATTGAATGAATATGTTCCTGACAACAACAATTATTTTTGTCTGTTTTTTCTTTCTTCAATCAACTTCCATAATGAAAAATCTCATCCAGTTTTCAAATAGCAATAGTTTCTTAAATATTTACCACTCATGCTTGGAAGACTAACTGGTTTTAGTCACTGCTTCTGCATGTTATCTACCTCATAATACAAGTAACGGTGACTATATATTCTATGAAAAGCTTGAAGAAATAATAAGCAAAGATTTTCCTGAGATGGAGGGAAACATTAAACAAAAATGAAAGGTCAGACCAAGGTATCTGTTCATGATCTGTAGTTCAGACACAGCCAGCTGTCTTTGCAAATTTGCCTTGCATTGCCTGCAGCCTTCAGGACAGGACTGGCAGCTTTCAGGACAACCAAATAGTGTAAGATAAACAGATACAAAAATGGGGTTCGAGGGGCAGCTTATTCCAGGCTAATGATTTTAACTCATTTAATCATTTTAACTCATTTACAGAGACATATCTATGCAAAGGACAGCAACAAAAGTTTTGTGCCACTAAGAGGCAATGTAGAGTTTGTAACAGTGCTGAATTGCACAGTATTGTTATACAACCACTTTGTCCATGTCTTTACAGAAGAAGAGGTTGGTGATGAACCAAATCGGGAATCAATATCCCTCGGGTCATTAGAGCAGAAGTATACTTAGAAAAGAATTGGCTATAGAAGTATTAGATGTACTTAAAGTAGACAAAGCTGCAGGACCACATAATATGCATCAATAAACATTATCAGATGTTTGCTAGGAAACTGGTGAACCTTTAAATTATATTTATACAAGTTCAGTAGCTTCAAGAGAGATTGAAGAGGAACCCAATTCCCTTGTTTTTGAAATATATAGAAAAAACGTAAGAAACTAAATAAGGTGATTTAATATAAGAACTGTTATGGAGAGAGATAATCTTAAGGAATAGCAAGGGGTATTCATGATTAACTCATGAGTGTGGAAGCTGGAGCTGTTTCTTTTTTTTTTTCATGATACACAGAGGGAAAAATATACCTACATTTTCAATAAACATTAAAATGTTTCACCACTAGATTAATTGCTGTGATAAAAGTGATGAAACAGTCAGGGATAGGTAAACAGCCATTATTTGGATAAAGTTTGTAATCAAGGATAGTGAGATGAGGGTTATATGGTTTATATCACTCTGGGGCATCTTAGTCTAAGCATATTGAACAGAAACTGCAAGGGGTCTTGGACTTCAGCAGTCTAGAATTGGTGGGTTCACTTCTGAGATAAAAAGCAAAACAGCAAGCTAGTTCTAATTTTGGGGATGAATTTTGGGGTTCAGAGCAAGGGATTCAGACCACAAGTCCTTCTCTCGCTATCAAATGAGAAGCTAAACAAGGATGCATGATGAATTTCCTTCTTCCTGAATCCATTCAGGCTCTCAGAGGTGAGCCTTATGGTGCTGTGGGAAGAGCTCTGCTTCACCTAGCAGAAAACTACAGAAAGCAGACTTGTTTATTCTCCCATTTTAATAGATGGTGTCAGAACTGATGGGATCTGGCAGACTCAATGTACTACCACCAATAGCCAAATTTGCAGAAAGAAAGAAGTAATGAGTTGAGCACCAGAGTGCTCTTTATTTGGATTGGAGTTACTTTTACTTCCCTGTGCTTCATTTGGAGAGTTAAGCCAGTCATTACAGGATGGCTTAGATGAGGAAAAGCTTAACTAGGTGAAATGAGATTTAGTTTATTTAGAGGACACAGTTTCAGGAAGACTCTGTTGGGAGAAGCAGTAGAAGGAACGATGAAAAATGCTATCATCAAAGCAAAAGGAAAGGACTACAATTTAAACACAGCTTTTCACATGTGATGCAGCAAAGACTGATGACTGATGACTAGTGTTTTGACAAATGAGACAACTAAGTATAGATCAAACTTTAAGCCAAATTTATTTCAGATATTAATACAAAGCACAGCATTAACTCGTAGTAGTAGAATGACTGGTGATTGGGAGAAAAAACAGAAGTAAAAGTTGAGATCAAAAGCATTGCCCATAAGTTCAAAGGCAGACTGTTTATTAATAAGGCCTGTCTCTTTTTATCTTGTCTTCAACATAATATTTCTGAAAAAGAAATTAAGGCAAAATGGAAAATATGTGCATCATAATTGAAACTCCTGGCACTAGATTCAACTTTATGTATAGATACTTGAAAAATTCTATTCCAACCAATTAAAATGTCACTAATATCAACAATAAGCCATGTTTTCTCTCATAGTTTTATTGAGAGATGCTCATTTCCAGATAGCTTTTTTTTCAATGTATTCTTTCCTGCACTATAAAATAGAGGATACTAAAACTTCTGAGTACGGATATTTCAAGCCTATAAATCACTGACTACTATATCTATACAGTGAGATAAGAAGTTAAAGTAAAAATAACATATTTCTCAGTATTTCATGTTATACTAAGCTCAGTATTTTTAGTATATGGTCCCTATGCCTAACTACAAACTTTATCTTATTTCTATACACTATATGGAAAAGTCATCACTTCAGAATGCATGATTGATCCAGCTATTGCACAGTGAAATGGTAACTATGGGTTTCTACATTGTGCATTATTTAAATAATAGTCATATCACCAGCAGTATCAGAGGTTAAATATTAACATCTTTATTGATATTCAACTGTTCCTTGGGCAAACACTAGCGACATCAAGCCACGTCATACTAAAGGGAACATTTAACAAAAATACCATTAATATATGATGTTTTAACACATACACAAGTTTTGTTTATAAAACATGGAGTATGTTCACATTAGCAAGGTTATAAGTGCTATAGCTTCGTTTAAAACTTCTTTCTGCTCTTTGATGTTGCAGAACCACGAACTGCTCCTTTGAAATGCAGCAGCAGCTGAACCAAATCACTCTCAATCGACATTAGTGATAACCCATTCAATCTCCTGTCCCATGGTTGACCTCAGTCTGGTTTTGATCAGAACTAGTTTGGGTAAAAAAGCATTCACCTTCACAGGCTGACAAGGAAAGTCAGGTAAATTGAACGCTATTTATGTCGCATTTCAATATTGTATAGCTATTACAAATATCTATATAATCAGCATTATATAAAGTAGATTGCATGCTATCTGAACTTTCGGTTGATGAGCAGTTGATCAGAGATTAATCGTTTAATATACAGCTAAACAAATTCATCAGCATACGCAGACTTATTTTTTTCCATATCCTGGGTTATAAATTGACAGCAGCAGCAGCTTTCATGCCAATGGTATCAAATATATGATCAATGCCTGTGAGAAATTCAAAGTTACTTTAGATAGCAATGTCCTAAGCTATCTAAGCTATCCTAAGCTATTACTCCGTTGACTGTTACAAGATTGCGGATTTGGATATGCATTTTAACTTGACCTTTTACAGCCACATAACACTTTCACCAGTGGTTTTCATCTTTCCTGTGCTTGCTCCAGATTCTGAAGTAACCCTGTCTAAACCTAAAAATTGACATTGTCTAAATTCACCACTATTTCTTAGGTGCTAAATTTTTCGGGGGGGGGGGGGGGGGAGCG
>NW_008795017.1:7280496-7286770 GCF_000699145.1 Aptenodytes forsteri
TATTATTTCGTATGTTGTTTGTTTTTTGTGGGGGGGGGGGGGGGGGGGAATGTCTAATCAAAATATGTGAATATATGGCAAAAGAAACAGCTATGTTAAAAACAAATTTGTCTGGGAAAGGCTTAAGAACCCCAGTTACAGTAGACTGATGTTGAAGACAGTATTTTTCTGTGCAAAGTTGGGGGCATTCTATCCAGGCTGCAAATACAAACAATTTGTTTCTCTGAAATGTTGATATAAATAGCTTTCAATTTACCTGACTATTTTTGGAAGAATATATTCCAGTTTCAAAGGTCTAGAACTTAGCACATGAAAACAATATGATTTCAGAAGCACACCATGTAGAGCATTTAGTTTTCAATAAATCAATTGTCATATGGGATATGGCATTATACTAGAACTAAATTTTTTTCCTCTGTGCCATCCACCAATAGAAACTAGATTTCAAAGACAAATAGAGCAAATCTCAGCCATCAGTTATGGCCATGTATCCCTGCTGCCTTTAGATGGAGTTGCACAGCTGTAATGAATGGCAGAATTTTGCTAATTTAGGCAGACGGCTACACTGGCTTGGTGATTACAGGAAGTTTTTCTACAATTACAGATTCCAGTTTACATAATATATTTAAAGGCTGTCATAGTCAACTCTGACTGATGAATGTAATATATGTTTTGTTGCATATGAATACTGTAACCAGGAACAACAGGCAGAAAAAAAAGCAAAGCGTTCAGAAATTAAAATATCAGAAATAGCATCTAAAAAACACCTTAACATGACATTTAATGACCTGTCCCAAGTTCAAATCAACTACACTTGTCTCATACCTGGGAGACTTTTGTGTAGCCTTTTCCTAAAGACCTCCAATGGTGAAGACTTCATAGTTTCTTCCAAGCAATGTATTGCAGCACTTAACCTAATCCTGCTGTTAAAAAATTATTCCTGATGTCTAATCTAAATCTTCCTTGCTTCAGCTTAAGCCCTCTATTCCTCATCTTTTCCACCTCTGGTTAACCAATGGACAGCTCTTGACTGACAATGCTGGTGACACAGGTAGGAGAGAACTGGGCCCAGGAGGAGGTGCTGGTTTAGAACTGGACCAATTATGGGAACTGGAGGCAGGAATGGTTCATCTTCAGAGGCAGAAGGCGACCTTTGTTCTGTAAATTCTGTTAAAGATAAAACAGTCTTGTGGTATGTAAATTTGTTGAATGTGTGTTTAGACAGTGGAGTATGTCTTTCACAGTAGAACATTTGTAAGTTTGTGCTCTTCTGTCATGAATAATCTTGAGTGGACAGCTATATACTCACATCTATCACCATGATGTGAAAAATACAGAAATAAGTATAAATAAACAGAGGTTTAACAAAACTAGGAATATATGTAAAAATGTTTTAATTAGATCATTTGGTTTTTAAAATTCATATAGCAGCCATGTCAGTTAGTATCAGAAGCCTTACAGAAGCTGACTCATGAAATCTGCTCCTTGTTCTTTGAGTGTAATGAGTGCTACCTGCTGCGAAAGGAAAAGTTATTGGCTTAATACATAAATTAAGGCTTAATTGGCCTTACACAAATTCTTGCTGCTCCTAATTCTCTCCATTTCTCTTTAGGTGCTTACAAAAACTTTGATTACATGTGGCAGTTGAAAGTAAGGTAGTTGAGCTATTAATTTCCCTGCTTCTCCCTTCCTTCTTTCCTTTTTGATGATAGAGGTCACATTTTCCATTTCCTAGCTTTCCAGTACCTTAGCTGTCTTATACAAATTCAAGATAACTTCTGATTTTTATGATATTTCCTCAGTCAGTCCTACCCTAGGAAGAAGTCATTTAGGCCAAATGATTTGAAAGTATACAACTTATTCAATTTCTTTCTAACAGTTATGGAAGAAACAAAAACAAAAGTAGGCTGGGAAAGCACTAGACTAAAAATAAACTAGAGTACACAGTACAATCTTCCTTGGATTACAAACCATGAAACAGTTGGCCATCAAGCACTTTCTGCTTCTGAAAATATCTTGTCAGTACTCTATCACTCTGGTTTCTTTAGAAGCTTCTCAGAAGAATCTAAATTCATTAGACTTGCAAGTATTTAAGTCTACGTAAATTCACATGTACCATTTATGTTGTGGCATTTCTTACATGTGATGGTGAAGTACCCTTGGCAAAGATATCTTAACTGAGGCTAGAAACAAATATTTATTAGGCAGGCTGGCAGGTCTTATGGGAAAGTGGGGAAGCTGAAATCAAACAGCAGGGGAGCAGGTATTTCTGAAAGTTCTTATATGCAGAGGAGTTTATGATTTTTCCTCCATAAACTGTGCTAAGAAAGATTTACCAAGCATTGTGATGATTACAAGGAACAGAAAGCAGTCTGAAAGATATGAGACAGTTATAACTTCCTTCTCCTTCATTTTTATAAATTCTTATACTGATTAATGTTGTGTGTCAGCAACAAGCCCTAGGAGAAATAGGATAGTCAACAGTCTTTAAAAGAAAGCATTCAGGCCACAATGTATTGGCCTAAAAAAAGCAGATATTCAAAGTTCTTTTACTATGCAAAATGATCAGAAATTTTATTTCAAAAAACTTAGACTCTCCATTTTTCTTTTGAGTTCTTAGCTTAACGTTCAATAAACAGAGGGACTGGGAAAGCCAATTCAAACAGAAGTGACCTTGATAGACACAATGAAATTCAATGCCTCAGAAAGAAGCAGTTTCCCAGACTTCAATGAGAAAAATATTCAGGAAATAGTTTAAAATTCCTCACTCCTCTCCCAGGTATCAATAACCAAATGAGTAAAGCATTTCATTTCTGCTTGGCTAGAAGTCCTGGATATTCTGAGAGGCTGTTAAGCAGATAGCTTTAGCGCATGAAAAATGCATGCTAGTCATTCTGTTCTTATGTCAGTTATTTAACACATTGTATATAAAGCAGCTTGCAAGATACAGAGTTTAATCTTTTCTGGTTTTATTGCTTTACCATTTCACTGTATTTACCTTGCATTCGTGAAGATGGAACTTTGATTCAAAATTTTGCATTTGTAGGCCTGAATGTCAATACTGCACACACAACTCAGACAATCACTCCAATGGGAACCACATTGTTAGGCTTTACAGATATCATCCCCTCTACGGATCAGTATAATTCGTAGTCCCCAATGAATTCACATTGAGTGTGCATAGACAGTAATGTCCTTTGGGCAAGGGCTACTTCTCATTGTGCAATATCAAGCACAGTGTAGCCTCTATCATGTTCAGAGCCTCTAGGTGCTACTATGTAATTTATAATTCATTTTATGTTCATTCAATTTATATTCAAATTTATGTTCATTTGTCTTCTTTACTGATAAGAAATAGTATTTTATTCATCAAGCTATGTTCTACCCGGTTTATATTCAGTTTTCTTTAAACACATCATAGAAACTTACAATGGAAAAGCCTTCTTGGGCATGGGGGCCACTGTCCTCTCATTGCAGGCACTGAGTCCTAGAGCCCCCTTCAGAAAATAAACCAAACAGGAAAACCCCTTACGCTCCACTTTATTAGTAGGCGGTGACATTTACTCTCACCATGCTCATTTCTGTGCTGGTTTTGTTCTGTCTTCATTGTTCACACTTCCCTTTCCTTTTATTACTACATACAAATGTCTCATCTCCAGTTCTTCTTACTTTCTTCCTTATTGTCAGTCTTCATCCTATTTTCTCACTCCTAGGTCTCAGAATTTCTTATCTTTTTCTCTTCTCCAACTCTCCAAGCACCATCACCTCTCTAATACACAATGTTTTGTGTTCAGATGCTACGGATGCAGTCATCAGGGTTGAAAGATCATATCTCATAGGAAAACTTACAATCTTATTTTTAAAATCTGCCACAGAGAATATCCCCCACTGTTAAAGCTTTCAGCCATTCTCTTTTCTGTTTTAGTAACTATCAGTTTCTTTATTACACTACATTTTTATCATACCTTGAAATCATTTATCTCTTCTAACATGAACTTTGCATTTCCTGATTTGTGAATGAATGAACCTTATGGTTTTGTCAGAATATTGGTTTTCCGTATTATCAGTTGTTATGCACAAACATGTTACCTGGCACATAGGAGGCCCACAAAGATGTTGGTCTGAGTGATACCTGGAAAAAAGATGGTCCCCATTTCAAGTATGTATAGTTTCCACAACCTGTCCTATTTTTAAACAAAAGCTGATCTATCTTTATACACCTAAATGCATGACTTCAGTGACTAATTTACAGACTCTGAATCTCATTTGGCAGAGATGCTCAGCAGCCCTGAACTGTAACCTTAGTTTCAGACAGACCTCTCTCTCCTGCATTCTTTCCCAGCTGGCTGAAGCATCCTGCTGCCCAGGGAGTTGGATGCTGTGAATCCTCCCCACTCACAGCACAAGGAATTTACATGCCTAACAGCAACATGAATTCCACCTGACTCTCAGGCATTACATTGTTAAGCATCCTACCTCCCAAGCTTCCTTTACATTTGGCCTTAAGTGTTTTTTCATAGAGATGTATTTAGTACAGATGGCAAGCCATAAAACTGTTAGAGAGATTATTTATTTTAAAACATTTCATCAGGAAAAACTCACCAAGATGACTCAGTTCATTTCCAAGGCTATCCCAAGGCAAAATATGTTGGTAGAAAAGGCAAATAAATAATTGTTGTGGTTTAACCTTAGCCGGCAACTGAGCACCACTCAGCCGCTCGCTCACTCCCCCCTGCCCCCCAGTGGGATGGGGGAGAGAACTGGAAGAGTAAAAGTGAGAAAACTTGTGAGCTGAGATAAAAACAGTTTAATAATTGAAATGAAATAATAATAATAATAATAGACTATACAAAGCAAGTGATGCACAATCAGCCTTCTCAGTTGGTAGAGCACGGGAAACTGCAAAGGCCTCGACGAGTGTAAGCACTGCTTAGCAACAACTAAAACATCGGTGTGTTATCAACATTATTCTCATCCTAAATCCAAAACACAGCACTGTACCAGCTACTAGGAAGGAAATTAACTCTATCCCTGCCGAAACCAGGACAATAATATATACAAAATACAATTACAAACAATTGTGATTTTTGTGGAGAATAGAGTTTTAAAAGCTGTAAAACTAGGAGCTAAAGTCTTTTTGCATTAAGGGTTGTTTACATATTCCCATCCAGGGCAGCTGTCTAACATGCAAAGCCTATTATCTTTCATAATCATTAGCTCTATGCATTGAAACATTTTTTCAATCCAATCAGGTACCAGAATAGCCTTTTTTAATTACATGTTGGAATATTAAAAGTACAGGCCCAAATTCTGCTAAGACATGCATGGGTCTCAGAGCTGTATTCACCCATAGGAAGGCTGCATTGGCTTCATATAGAAAAGATATGTCAAGTAAATGATACGTGATCCTTGTGTATATTATGCTAATAGTTATCAAATGTTCTTCCTCTGTCCCTGCAGTTTACATTTTTTGCCTCTTGTACTATGCCATATGAGAATAGTTTCTTGGTGAAAGGCACCATACAATATATCTGGGAAGAAACAGAAGGTGACCCACAGGAGGTGGATGGGCTTGGATTTACCTGCCCCAGTCTTCAGATATGTCCTATCCTCATCTTCAGTAACTTCTCCTCAGTTAAACCCTCTGCTCTGCCCCTTGAGATTCCCTAAAAATGGTCTTGCCATTATGTATGTAGGCAAGTGAGTATTCCTCCCAGGGACAGAGCACTACCTCCAGGGTAGACAGTACAACTACTCTGAGTTGATCATTTGTACAGAGGGGTACAGAGAAGGCTTAAGATATCACAACTTTGCTTCTTAAAATCTTTTCTACCCCAAGTGAATTTGAGTTTATCACTTCATGATGAGCAATTTGAGACCACAGAACAAGACAGCAGAAGCATCAAGGCTGTAAGTCAAGACAAGCATTCAGAAAAGCTGGAGCAAAGCAAAGAAGGAGAGAAACTAATTTCAGGATAAGGATTGTGGTAACAACTGGATATAGACAAACCTGGAAAGAGTGAGCAGTCTGGCCAAAGTATCAATGCAGCAAAGAGGAGTAATGATGCACATAGCACTCACATGATTATTATCACATAAACAAAAATACCCAGGCTGGTGTGAAGAGCTTCATTCCTCATAGAATCATAGAATCATAGAATCATTGAGGTTGGAAAAGACCTCTAAGATCATCGAGTCCAACCATCAACCCAACACCGCCATGCCCACTAAACCATGTCCCTAAGTGCCTCATCTACACGTCTTTTAAATACCT
>NW_008795017.1:7290027-7297586 GCF_000699145.1 Aptenodytes forsteri
GATTTCGCCCCCGGCATCGGCACGCCACCCCTCGGCTCATCTCTAGCGGGCCTCCTGGCATGTTGTTGGGTATCCACCAGAGCACCCAATAAAGGCAGGCTACTTCTACCAAATTCCTGAGGCTCATTTGGAGACAAGCAACATCCTTGTCTCCCTTGATGGTCATTTGAAAGTAAT
Organism: Aptenodytes forsteri; assembly: GCF_000699145.1. NCBI lineage: Eukaryota > Metazoa > Chordata > Aves > Sphenisciformes > Spheniscidae > Aptenodytes > Aptenodytes forsteri. Next base: position 7,290,205 of record NW_008795017.1, read on the forward strand.
AGGCACCTTTAAAGTATGATTTATCTAGCCTATTTTAGGTGTCTATTTTAGAATAATTTGAATCACATTCTACAAGTGCCTATTTCTGCATTCTCTATAAAGGGAAACTGCAATGACTAGCTCAGAGCTGAATATTTACACCGGAGACATCTGCATTTGGTGAGATGAATTCAAGCCTTACAGTTTAAATAGGCAAGACAAAGAATAAAGTGTTTCAATAGCATGAATAAAAACATGGCTTGCATCAGCATCTTGCCATATATCCTGAGATTTTTATCTTTGCAGAAAGAGGGTTTACCAGAAGGACTTGGCCTTTTTAAAACATTATAGGATATGTGTTTGCTAAGTAGAGGGTAAACAGGAAAAGAAAGGAAAGGAAACAGAGGTGGGGGACTCATGAATACAGGACAAGGAAAACAACAGGAAAGCATGCATGATTGACATGAGGTCACCAGTGTGTGGTGAGTGTGGTGGGGCATGAAAAGTCAAAACCAACAACCAGGAAGCTTAGGGTTGACCATATCTAGCCGGAACTCCAGAGAGCACCTGATCACATAATCACTGCCTGATGAGCCCAGAATTGCTATTCCTGAACTTTCAGAGATCATGAATCCAAGAAGACAATGACATGGACTTGAAAGGCAGTATGTAAATATTCTGACATTTAACAGAATAAAAACCACTATATATCCATATTTTTGTGAATCTGATAGCACATTCTTGATTTTTTTGAGCTTTTCTCCAAAACCAAGAGAAGGAATTAAACTCACTGTTACAAAAAATTAGGATCTCTGGCATTCTTTATACAATAACTGAGCTTCTAACACAAACATTAAAATTTGCCAGATTTGTGTTAAAAATTCTAAGAATTAACAAAAGACCTGTTCTTTCAAACCATCTTCCATGCTTGTCCTTATTTATTCAAATTTGTAGGGCCTCAGGCTAGGACCTCTCTGCAACATCTTTATTACACAAGTCTGCGTGATTTAGGTGATTCAAAGATGTCATACAGGCTCTTCTCCTATGACAACTGGCAGTAAATCTTGACATAAATATCTCCAGTTTAGTTCTTAATTGTGAATCATCTGAACAGAAAGGAAATAAAGTTTCTGGTATTCTCTCATAGTAGGAACAAAAGATCAGCATAGTCTGAACACAGACAAGAAATAGATGATTTGCACAACTACTTCCTTCGGTATTGTTGCTGCCTTTGAATCTTTCCCTTGCTCGAATTGCAGGCTACTTCTACTGCACATCTGGGAATGAGGTCCCATGGGCAACATGAAGACTCAAGTGCCTCATGACCACTTTTCCCTTGCAGGCAACCCATACCTACCCTGAGTCCAGAACCATGACGAATCCTGTCTTCTCTTGTGGTTAGCAAAAAAACACTCCTAGGTTCCTGACCATGCTCTGTGATCGTACTGCAGGGACAAATGGGATAAATAGAGGCTTCTGGGATTGCTGAAAAATGCCTGTGGCAGATAAGAGGATACCCTGAAACACAGGGATTACCTAGGGTTTGCACCAGGAGTACTAAAAAAGCCGCCTGGGGTGCTTCAAAAGGAAAGAAGAAATAGTGAATGAATCAGGCCTCCAGCCAAGTCCTCTGCCCAGAGTGCAAATCTCGTCAATGAGTTCACAGAATTGAACAAGACAAGGTACAGCCACAACTACAGACACAGTTGCTTTGGACTTTGTTGAAAGATGGAAGAGTGTCTTGTTTTGCTATTCAAATCTACAAAGCACATGGCTGCATGTCAATAGTTTTCCCACCTGAGTTAAGGAGAATTCTTTGAACAGCGATAGCGCTCAGCACAAGTAGCCTGAGAACAAAAGGGCACTCTAAATCCTCAGTGCTTAGTTACAAGTACCACAAATATGAAAATGCTTCTTTTTGGCAGATTATTTACATGTTACAAATTTATATTATACAAACATTTTTTTATATTATTATATGTATTTTAAATAAATAAATTGCTTCATTTGGCATTAAAATTTGTTAGTTTCAAAAGGAATAAAACCCTAAGAATGATTAATTCCTTGTGATTTGGAAAATAATTCTAAGGAAATATTTAATTTTAATTTTAAAAATTTATGAAGGATTCTCTCAAATATGATTTACACCCCTCAGTGGGTTGGCTTTTGTTCCTTATTTTTTGTACAAAATACAGATCAAAGCTCTTTATGTTCTCTTGGATAACGACACAGCTTTCATGTAAACACACATCTTATGTATTTAATTTTTTCATACAATACTGGGTTAAGTCCTGAGGGAAATAAATGCCACAAAGTTAAATGGATTTACATTGGCTGATATGGCAACTTACACCATGTAGTGATTTAGCCTGCTTTAATTATTCTAATTGCTTCAATTTATACTGCACATCCATGGAAAAAAAACTTAAAAATACAGGAAATGCCACTTCCACTTACAGCCTCTTTTGACTCTTCTGTACTATCTTGGTTTGCCTGCAGCGAAGAAGATTGTATCAGATAGGCTAAGGATAGATCAATACAGACTGAGAAATACCTAAATGTTTCATTCCCGCATTTGACACAGTTCTGTGTCACATCTCATACTTCTGCTATGTCTCCTGTAAGGAAGCATAAAAGATAGCACTTTGAAACACCAGAAGAAGTGAATACAGCAGGATTTTTTTCCTTAAGAGTTTCAATATTAAAAAGCAGAATGAAATAAGAATATAGTGGCCAGCCACTTGTGTGGTGTGGATCAGTCTACCTCCTTTAGTTTTAGTGTTGCCCTTCCAATCTACATCAGCAAATGATTTAGCATAAGAGAGCCTGTAATGCCCTGAACTCATTACATTTTGGTATGAAAAGTTACATCGTTGATCATGAGCTACATCATTAGACTTTCTGGAAAACAGCTGGAATAAGGAAGATATTGTTGCCAATTTGCTGAGGGGAAAGCCTTAGTTTCCCACTACAGTGATCCAACAGCCTTTGAAAGAGAAGGCAGCCAACATCCATTTTTAGGTATTTCACCTCAGTTGTTTCACAAGCATCAGTACAACATCAACAGCAAGCTCACTTCTGAGACTAGAGGAAATCTTATTGTAAAAGCTCTCCAACTCCAAGTGTCTTGTGTACTACAACATCGTTTTGTAACCTCTCTTCAAATATCTCTCTATCCCTAAGGGTTCAAATCCAAAAAGCTCAGAAATCAGTGGCCACTTAGTATCCATTAGATTGAATGAGTTTTAAATAAGCTTGAGATCACTGTGAAGTAAAAGTCTTTTCCAACAGAAACATTTCACATTAGAGCAAAAAATACTCAGTCAACAGAATCTCAGAAGTGGAGGTTTTGCTTTGCTCAGCTTTCATTTCCCTCTCAGAGGACATAAAAGAAGCAGAACTTTATCTAGGATTCGTATTTGTTTCCTGAACTTTTGAATATTATCTTCCCCTCTTTCCAAATGTCAGTGGGATTATACATGTGGGTATTTCTAGCACAAGTATTTGTATGTACTTCCCTTCTTCTCAGAAGCTGAAAGATCATGTACAATCAATATCCTGCATGTAGCTGTTCCTTTCATATACATTATCTTCACAATTTGGCTATCAAATGGATTTCACCTATTTTGCTCTGATGTGAAATTTCAAACGTGACCTCAAAGCCATTTCCCAAATAATGTTCTCAAAAGTAGCACCTCTGAAAAAAAATTGTTTTCACAAATCAGAATTTTCCAATGAAGAAATATTTTTTCAAAAATTCCTCCAAAAATTTATCAACAACTCACTGAATCTTCCCTTTGCCTTCCTTCTTTGAAGGTAACTGAGCATTTCTGAGGTCTTTATGTAGGGTTTCAAGAAGAGGGTTGCACTGGGAAGGATGGTCTTTGTCAACAACAAAATGACCTTGACCAAACTGAAGGACACTTCCCACTTACTAATTTCCCCATCATGCTTGCAAGCAAACTTGTAATACTCTATGAAAACATTGAATTATTTTCATTGCTCCAATTCTTCTTGTAATCTTGGCCTACGCATTCAGGCAAGATGAAAGTACACAGACAGATGGAGGTGGACATGTTCATTAGGAAAAGAATCCATGTACCTCCCTTACTCTCCAAAGCACTCAATGCAGTGTGCTGACTACCTGCTGATACACCCTTAAAAAGGAAAATTAATTCAGCACAATAGAATGAGTTTGTTTTTTCAATGTCAATGTGAAACTAGTTTACATGATACAATGTTCCTGTGAGAGAATAATTTTTGTTGGGATGGCGTCAATGCCATTTACTTATTCATTTGGAACCTCTAATGAAAACTGTTTAGGAAAGAAATGGCTAATTTTGTTGTACATGCAAAATAATTAAACATTCAGAACATGATACTTAGCAGGGCTGGATATTAGTATTAAATATATTCAATTTTATCTAGAAGGACAGATTTGGCCAATTGGGGGGGGGGGGGGGAAATTGAAGACAAGCTTTGTGGTAACAGGTCTACTGGGGAGGAATTTACTAGCAAAAATATTATGTCTGGAATAGCTCCAGAGATTCATGGTACTCACACTTGTATTTCCTCACGTATACTACCAGATATTTATCAAGCATGGATGATAATGTAACAGATGAAGTTCATTGACTTAATATTCTGAGCTCCTAATCTTCACAGCCATAATGACTATTTGACTCTAGCCCACCTCTCCTGAATGAATCGAAATTACGCCAGAGGGAAAAGACACTCCGTTATCTCCTTTAGGGCACACTTACGCTACATAATGCAGTGCAACACAGAGATATGCCAACCAACTGCAGCGCATACCAAGAGCAGTGTAGTTGCACTGTGACATTACTCCAGCTGAGCTGAACAGCTCTGCTAATACACCAGTACTCTTCTGGGACTGGAACCTGCTCTTTCAGCCTGCACTCAAATTTCCCCAGAGAGTACAGCAGGAACAACCTACCTGTACAGTAGCTAACATCTATTATTAGTAGCATCAGAAGCATTTCTGAATATAAGCTGAATATCGGTCCTAGTATGTAGTCCCTACCTCCTAGTTCCTACAATCCTGAAATTATTCTTAGATAGCTCCTAAACCCTTCACAGGGCTCTCAGAGGTGCAGACTAACCTTGGGATCCACTGGTACTTCATGTATGTTTGAGCTAAACAACTAACAAAGCCAGTAGGCTATGCTGCTGTAAGATTATTGACTCCTACGTGATGTGAACCTTCACAGATGGAGAAAACATGCCACACTGAAAGGATGTAGTTTATGCTTAATTTAAAAGCTCAAAAAAGAGCCTAAGCATTTTGTCCAAATTCCTTATTTCCAAGTGCTTAGAAGAAAATACGTTTGTATACTGTGGGGAGGGAGGTTTGGGTTTTTGGCCTGCACATGTACAAGAGACTAAGTTTTCCTTTGTATTTCGATTCTGCTTAGCTGTCACAATGTGAATAATAAACATATGAGTATAAATGTTCCCAAAGAAGTATAAGCAAAAGGAAACAGTTGTGGGCAATCTTCAGCAGGAAACAATGGCTGCGCCAACAACATGCTCCGAATTCTGCTGCAGCAGAAGGATGCTGTTAATAATCATTTGTTCTCCTCTGCCCCTTCTACCATTTCTTTGTAGAATAAACAGCAAAGGAGATAAGATCAGAATGGTAAATGGTAAATAATTGTTTTATCATTAATAGTGGTTAAATAAATAGCACCTCTGTGATATGCAGTAACAATTATTTTCTCCCCTCTCCTTTTCTTGATTTTTGTTCCAAATATTTTTATAAATTGTGGACTTAGCAGATGGCTTCTTAAATGTGGTTTCTGTTTTCTTCTGTAAACTTCTCAGAAGAACATTTTCTTAACACTTTTGCTTTCCCAGGCTAGCTGAAACAAACAGGGATATTTTGTATTAAGTTAAAAATGAAATACAGTAAAAATACCTATGCTTTATAATCCTAAATGTTATTGCTGAAAGAGGCCTTCATTACATCATCTGTGCCAATGCTCTGCTAATGTAGAACCGAATACTAGTAAGAAGATAGGGCATTTTTTTAAAAATACAATAACAAACCCAAAATATGTCCCAATTAAGCAATGACAAGTCCAGACATTACCTGGTCGTCTTCATATAAAACCCAGATAAAAGGTGTTGCCAAAGAGTTAAGGGAGAAGTGGCTTGAGGAAAGAGCAGCCCCTAAGTGGTATCATGTTAGATGCCATAAAGCAACAGGATCCAGCTGGCAGCCTCCAACAAGCATCTTCCATTTGGTCTTCCACTTTTTTTTAAGAGGCAGCAACACTTTGGGCCAGGAATGTCCAGGCCCAGAGAATCTGAACCAGTGATATTGAACATAGTTAGGAAGGAGAAATTAGGGTTGGCACTTTTCCTGAACAAACAATGTTCCAGCACAGAGTTAAGACCTGTCATTGAACCCCTAATCCAAATCTCCCAGCTCCAGAAGCTGCACTGTCCTGGTGAAGATGACTCTTCCTGATTGCAGTCTACTATATCGCTGTGATCTTCATAGGCATGCCTGAAAGCCACCAGGAGCTTGATTTCAGCACTGGAGCTTGGTACTCAGTGGAAAACCTGAGAAGTCTTTTTGAATGGCTTCTCTGCTCTCAGTGTCACTTGTTGAAAAAAATCTGCATTTCTGTTACATATACTTCCTCTGCAGCTCCATGAAACTGCATATTAGCTATAAAATGTGAGAACTACTGGACTGTTCACCAGTTTTGGTAGGCTACAGAAAAAGACATTCCTAAAAAAGGGATGCCACAGTATTCTGGTCCCTAATTTCATAACTGTAATGTATTTATGTCCTTAATTAAAAGTGTATTTTCTTTCCTTTAAGGCACTTTAAACTTTTAGCATATTTTTTAGGATAAGAGAACAGGGGAATGTGCTGGTTTTGGCTAGGGTAGAGTTAATTTTCTTCTTTCCTCCCCTTCTCCAGCGGGGAGTGAGCTAGTGGCTGTGTGGTGCTTAGTTGACGGCTGGCGTTAAACCATGACAGTCCTTTTTGGCACCCAACACGGCGCTCGAAGGGTTCGAGATAATGACAGGTTTGATTGGAATGTGCTAGATCGAATTTACAGCTGTTATTTCTGTTTAGCTATTAATGGGCAGGCTTCTGTCCTTGCCATGGGGCTTGCTTGCCTTACTGTATATTAGAGTCTAGTGCTTGTTAGTGGCTGCTTTTTGCTTTCGCTGCTTGCTGTACTGCGGTACTGCTTATCACCTTACTCTGCTGTGCCTGGGAACATTTTGATAACAGCAACAGCCATGCGCCTGGACTGGCAGATGGCCAGGGCATCGCTGCTGTTTCTGTGCCGCTGTACCGGACAGGCTGGAACTCCAGTGTGAACTCGAGTCGAAGGGACTGTGACCTGTGGATGAGTCCA
>NW_008795017.1:7299478-7310209 GCF_000699145.1 Aptenodytes forsteri
CAGCATATAAAGCTGGGGGAAGAAGAAGGAAGGGGGGGACGTTCGGAGTGATGGCGTTTGTCTTCCCAAGTAACCGTTACGTGTGATGGAGCCCTGCTTTCCTGGAGATGGCTGAACACCTGCCTGCCGATGGGAAGCAGTGAATGAATTCCTTGTTTTGCTTTGCTTGTGTGGACAGCTTTTGCTTTACCTATTAAACTGTCTTTATCTCAACCCATGAGTCTTCTCATTTTTACCTATCCGATTGTCTCCTCCATCCCACCACGAGGGGAGTGAGCAAGCGGCTGTGTGGTGCTTAGTTGCTGGCCAGGGTTAAAGGGAAAGAAAATCCTGCCCCGTAACCACAAATGAAACTTAGAAACTAGGAAAACAAACAGTTATTTACCTTTCCAGGTTGAGTGAAAAGCACACAGACAGCAAAAAAATGGCAATTCTGGGCCTCCATCTGCTCTCTGGCTGGATATTCTTTTTCCATCATTGTCTATAAAGGGTGGGTATTAATAGAGATAGCAAAGGCGAGGCCTGAACTAGATATTTCAAATAATTCTGTTTTCATTTATGAATCTGACTACTAGCAATCAGGGAATTTTGTTAAAAACTCCAATGCTTTTTATCTTGACAGTGCCTCTTTAATAACTAAATGGAATCCATATTAATTATTTATTTCCTTTAAAGTGCACTGAATAGCTTTGCTTAAAATTACCATGTTTATATTTATAGAACACTAGCACATGGATAGATAGGTTCAAAATACATTATTTATACAGTGCTGGCTTTATTTATAGGAATAAAGTTCAATAATTAGCATCATATACAAGACGCCACCCTTTCAGCTTTAGTGGAGTGGGCACAGGGTGGAAAACAAATGCTAAACAGAAAGCTCTGGTAGGTTCAGAAATCAAACAAACTACTCTCTAGCCCACTGGTTAGCAAGGAAATGTCTCTAGCAGTAATGGCAAAGTTGATGGAAATAACCATTAGGTCTGCTTTGTCATTCCTGGATTTTTAGTGACTGTTTTAGTTCTTTAGTCTTTAATTTAAGTGTTCTATTCAATGTAGTTACTCAGGCTTACCTTGTTCTTTTAAAAGAGGTGCAGAAGAGCTCAAAAAGAAAAAGTGCATAAAATACAGTGGGCCCAATGCTGTAGTCAAAACTCCTTACTTCTAAGGTTGCATAAGGACAGAAGTATGAAAACAACATGTGGAGCAATTTCTTCTAGCCATAGTAAAAATACAACACTTCTCCATGTCAGTGAGATGAATGACCTCTCTGTTACATGGGATTTTCAATGTCATTAAGGTTCTGAAAAACTCGAAACAACCTTCACCCTATATTTACAAGTTATATTGAAATTGGCCTGCAAAATACAAACCTTAAATATTCAGAGGTTTGCAGAGAAAAAGCTTAAGGCTGTAATCCTGTGGCCTTGTACCTAGCAAGACTGAATGCAGTCCACTTTTATCACCATCATGTAACTAATGCACCATCAATATTTCATGCATGTAATTTCAAATGAGTAAATAGCTTTCTGCACATTGCATAATTTGCTCGTAATCTCCGTGCGTCTTGTTCCATTTAAAGCTAAGTGCCACCATTTTAAAAATGCCCCAGCAGGAATGATTCAGTCTAGCCAAGAATGATTATATCTTACAAAGCCCCCAACCTCACTCTTGCTGCCACCCATCTTTACTGCCAGGGTGAACCATTTATCCCAATGCAAACACCGAAACAAAGCCAGGCAACAGACCCTACCAACTATTTAGCATTGTGACTGTTTAGTCACTAAGGGACAGACAAGAGAGCAAGCAAAAAGCTAAGCTGTGACACATGAGGTATGCTACGTTTAGGGAAGCTAATGAAACCAAGGGCTCAGCCATTAACCTTCAAGGAAGAAAAGCCAGGCCTACTGCTTTAAAAATTGCTGGGACCAATCTTTCACCATGACATGCATTAGTAATGAATAATTAAGCATTTAATATAATGTTGCTTTGGTGAAAAATGGTAATTTTACAATTGATGGCCCCTAAACCTATTCAGTGTTATTATGGTGCAGTAAAAGCAGGAAGAGAGCTTTGATGAAATGCATGTTTTTCAGTGGAGGGGTTTTTTTTCCCCTCTGGTTTTTTTTTTCCTGATGGTTGGACTGAAGCAGTTACAGCTATTACGTTCAAAATCTTTCCAGAGATAAACAGTGGCCCGGCTGAGAGAATTTCATGAAAAATTTAAAAAGGAAAATTCAACATGGAACAGTCTCACGTCTCATGCCAGCTCGCCCGAGGTCGAACCGTGTTTTCCCCCGTAATATTCAGCTAATGTCAGGGAAATAAATCATTCAGCAGATGCAAATGCTGAAACCCTCCAAAATGAGACTTTAACAACTCGACTTAAGAACCTATTTTGATTAAGTGATATAGTTATTTAAAACAATTTAACAGATGCTCTGTTAGTTAGTTCCCCATAATCAAATGTTTATTGCAAAATAAATATTTGAGTAGTAAATTATTTGAACTGTACTCTAAGATCTCCCTTTGCAGTTAAGAAAACTGAAGAACTAAGATGCAGCAACTCCTCACAGCCATTTCTCTCTTCCTCAGAGCCTTCTGCTGTTAACAAGAATTTTAACTGTAGACTATCACAAAATAAAAGTTTTGGTGGGTCTCATGAAGAGACAGTGCATTTTGTCGTCAAATATCAGACCAAATGATAATAGTCTGGTTTAAATTGGTTCAAATATAACTGCTTTAGAATCCACTTTCTAATACAGCATAGAGGGGTTAAAAAATAATGACACCTTTTATACCATAGCTAAGAGGTGACAGGAAGTCTTTGCTCTTTACAGTCTTTACATTTAGGCATGGCATTTGCCAGTGATATTCAGTGTACATTTGGTTCGACTCCTCCTAAACAGTCACAGGCACTGAGAGTTTTCAGTATATCATGAATTATCCTTGGGAAATAAAAGGTTAAAAAAAGTATCTAATCCTTCAATAACAGGATGTAGGCTAAATTTTCCTCTCAGTGGAGCTGATTATTCTCCTAACCTCACAAAGATTGAATTATCTCACATCTATGGTAAATCTCTCATTCTGACTTTAAAAACCACTGTGGATTGTGAGGACTGTGCATATGTATGCACACACACATGTGTTTAGAGGTACTAATCAAATACCATAAATATAAATCAAAAAAGAACATACAGTTAAAGTATTCTCCAGATAGATTGCAGTCTATAGCAGTTGTGTAGAAATGGCCACTAGCTGGTTGCAACAGCTTCTTTTCCCAGGGTTTAAAAATGCATCAGCTACAGGAAAATCTACTAAGCAGATTACTGCTGAAAGTCTGACCTTGAATAGTTCATAAATGAATGATTAATCCCAGGGTCCTAGAAAGAGATGAACTACAGTTTTTTCTGAACACCTAGAAAGCTTTCTAGAAGACTATCTGCAGTAACCAGAGATGGAGCATTATGAATCTCTGAATTTCTCCTGATAATACATTTTTCAAATTTAAAAAAAAAAAAAAAATGCTGGAGTGGGTTTTTCCTCTCAAAGTTTGTTCTTGAAAAGCAGACACAGTAACTCCACCATGATTTTAAGTGGATCTTAACTATCACTGTCTTAACTATCACTGTTCCACTTTGCAAACAGAGAAACAGAGATACAGAGTTTGGGGTGAAGTTATCAACAGAGGCACAGCTAGCAGTGCTACCTCATCTCCCCTTAGTCACAGCTCCCCTGCTTCTTTTGTCATCTGACATCATCTGTGTCCTATCCTCAAAGTTTATCACCATCATGACACCCCATTCCACCTACGTGCCTTGAAAAGGAATATCTTAGGACTGACTCTGAGTGCACCAATACAAAGCCTAACAATTTATGTTCTTAATTTAAGAGAATTGATACAGCTTTTAACGTCACATCAGTCAAAAAATTATCTCAGTCAGTCACTGCTGCAAGACAGTAAGTCATGACCAGGTCCATCTCTCCCAAACAACAAAATCAAATTAAATAAAACAGAGTGGAGCTAATAGCTGGAGTTTATTTTCTGCATGCTTCTCTTCAGGTTTGTTTTTCCATAGGTGTTTTTTATCATATATAATATCGTTACTGACAGAATTCCATAACTTCAGATACACTAAAGTGGAAATTCTGCCTTTTTCTCTTAAACTGATTACAGGTAACCAGACTGAAGCCATCCAACCCACATATCATGTATTTTTTGTACTTTCACTAGTTTAAAACCATTTTCTGGTGCTATTTTCCACTTCTTTTTACAAAAGAGGAAGAAACAATATTTTAGGGATATTTACAGGAGCTTATTGCAGGAAAGTACCAGCCAAATCTATTCTTTTTTTAGAAAAAGTTTGTTCATTTATTGTATTTCTACATTCCTTAAAACAATGGATGGAAATATGTGCCCATAGCTAAAGGATAGTGTTGATAACAGTAAAAGATTATTCCCAAAACAATACTTTATTACCTGATCCTGATCCTTTCTTTATATAATTAGGATGAATTCTTGACTCCACAGAAATCAGTCAATATCTCGGAGTCAGATTTCACAGATATGCTTACCTTGTGTGAATGTATTTAAGGTCTCTATACATGAGTGAGAAGTATATTGAAGCTCATTCTTTCTGTTTTCTAGACAGTTCAGATACAAGCCAGGTCTGTAGTCACATTGGCACAGCACTGAATCCAAGCCAATACACGCTCCTAAGAGACATAGTATATCAGCTTAGACAGAATCGTAAGACGGTTCTGACTGGCTCTTCTCATAGGCTGGGCAAGGTGCCCACAAAAGACCAGAGATGTGGTGTTAGTAACTTCCGGGCCCTGCATCTCTCCAGATCCTGATTCCACAACAGTTTCTTTAAAAGGTGATATTCAGGAGTACATGAATACCATATTTTGCCAGTGGGAACAGTATGTTTAATATGAGTCTGTGCTCTGGACCTCAGCTTAAAATGCTCATTGTGCCTTTCATATGAATTAACCAATATCTTAACATGCAGTATTAGAGTACAGCACAATTCAGGACGAGATTAATTGCAGGAAGCTCTCTGTCTTCTATCAGGAGCAAAGCTCTGGCAATAACAAGTACTGGGTTTTCATCTCACTGAATATGCCTCATGGAAAATGACTGAAGTTTGAAAATCCCAGATAAGAAGGGAGCTCAAAACTGAAGACATTAAACAGTAACCACCCCATTAGTAAATAATACTGAAAAGTACAGAAAACTCCAGGGAGGGAAGGAGAAAGTCAACTGTGTATAGAAAGAAAGGTTAACTTGCTCTGATATCAAGAGCACTGTAACACACATTGAATCTACAAACATACCTCCAGTTCACTTCTAACATGAGTTCTCAGGCTTGGGCTGTGTTTGACCAGGAACTTGGAGCCAACATTCAGTTGGGGCCAGCTAGAATTACATATTTTATTATGTACACCAAAATAATACTCAGAGCTTAAGACCTAAATAGGACCATCTGCTGACTGTACTGACACCAGGAATGTAGAAACACAAAGGCTGTTTCCAGAAGTTTTCTCTCCAGAAAAATCTTCTTAAGATCCAACAAAGAAATGAAGCGCAGCACTCATTCTTATTAACCCAACATGTATATCCACAGAGGATAACCAAAGAAAAAGATCTTTTAGAGTGCTTCCTCTACGTATAGAATCAACTCCAATATGTATACACCACCAATGATTTCAAAGAACAAAAACACAGATGGAAAACTAGCATATGTAACAGGGAACAGGAGGGAATATAAGCTCATACAGATGCAATCCAAAATTCTTTGGAACTGCTTAAAGTTTAGGAAACCTGGTAAGTTTCCTATGAAGGCATTTTTCTTGCCTCTCAGCAGAGACAACACCAACTGGGTAAGTTTATTGCTATTAACACCAGAAATCCCTATAGACAGAAATTACAATGGGGCCTCAGTATCTCACCCTGAACACAAACACTTCCCTAAATTTCAGCAGCACAAGCCTTAGTGAGGGAAAGACAAACCTTTGAGAGGGATCCAGCTGGAGGGCAGAGTCAAAAGAGTCCAATAAGACAGCAACAATCCCTCAAAGAAGTTCATCTAGGATCAGAGAGGGAGCGGCAGGCTGAGGCAACCGTTAGCCTTCCTATCCCTGTATTCCTCAGGATTTTTCATTGACTTCTACCCAGTCAGTGGGTAGAATGAATAGACAGATTCAACTGAGAAAGCTACTTCTGCACATGACACGGGCTTCACATGTCATAAAATTTATGGTGCGAATTCAAACAGCATGTCTCCATAGATATGTATACCCTTTCACTGAACACCCTGTCACTCAAACCCAAGCCAACGCTTTCAAAACATGTACCTGCATCCTTACTGGGAGAGAGAAGCCCGGTGTTCTCAATCCACAACGCACTAAGTAGAACACACCTCTTCTATTTATAAGCTGTCCAACATTGTTTCCCATTATGTATCTCCCTGTCTTTTTACAGAAAGATCTACACTGTCTCAGAAGGCAACACTGTTTATTGCCTGAATCCAACACTGGATTATAAATACAAGATGCAGTTTAACTCTCTTCCTTCCACATTTTTAGTAATTTCCACTAAAGATTCACATTTTTCCAATAACATTTTGCTTTTGGAAATGCTAATGTACAAAATATAATTTGTCTAAGACAATAGGAGATTAGATTACTGGATACAGTTTTGGATCTCAAAGACTTGCATTTTGGTCTTAGTCAAACCACACTCTTACTGTGTTATCTTACCAGTTACTTTAATCAGTTCCCTGTCAGTAAAATTGGCTAAGACATTGCTACTACCCAAACTGTTACACATGTTCCAGGGGATCAAAGCCAGTAACAATCATAGATGGATCAGTTACTCTGTGAATACAAGCAAAAAGGTATCTAAACAGAGAGACATGACTACTGGCTAAAATTAGGATATATATAGCAGGGGTAAATTGGGACCTGTTGTTTTATAAATACATTTATGTATATATACATGCATCTATAAAAAAGTAAACTGTATGAATAAACAGTATGAAACAGCAGTTTCTATACACAGCTCTAATGCAAATTACAATCCTTTCCAATCACAATCTTTTCCAATTGATTTCCTTTGTTAAGTTGACCAAAATAGATCCAATACATGAACAAAAGGATCCAAAGAACAGCTACTGAGGATACACCCAGTCTGCATGATTCACTGTGTTCACTGAAGCAAACCAGCAGTATTTTGAGTGTCTCTCATTTCATCCATATAATTTTCACTATACATTTTATCATGTCTGCAATATCTTTGGCAATAGAATCTGCCAGAATTTGCAGGAGGTATTTGAGAAATTGCCTCATCTACCCTCACCCCTAGAAGATAAAAAAAAACCCCACTTTGGTGGTCTAAGTATGTGTGAAACCGGGTGCATTGTAGAATGTGCTTAGATTTCACAGGACAAAAGATTTCTGCCTCAATACAGGGACCATCCAACCCTGAGATCCCTGTGGATGAATCAATACCTTGAACTGTAGCCATGACAACCATAGAGATCAAATAGGCTCAGCACACACGGTATTCACAGTATTGATTTTTCAGCGCAGGACAATACAGTGCTCTCAGTGCCTGAATATGGATGAGGAGTAGCTGGCTGAGGCAGACTTCTCTTTCGAAGTCTGAAGTGATGTCGCTGAGGAGAGAGCAGCACTTCAAGGAATTTCACACCACTATAGCGGGGGTGTCCATTCTCCGATCATTAAGACAGACTGCAACCTTTGTGTCCACAGCTCACAGCCCTAGGTTTCTGAATAGACTGGTTAGCCAAGATCATGAAAAAAACCCTTTACTATTCACTTTTCTTGGAAATAAATTTCACTGACACTCTGCATACGCTTATGACCAGGGCTTTAGATCTACTACTCTCAATATTTTAAGTACAAAACTACTGCCCTTCAAATAAATTTAAAATAATATATATATAAAAAACATAAAATGTCACCAGCAGGTCAGAACAGGAGTCTATCTGCTCAATGGAGGCAACAGCAGTGCATCATTGCAGCGTTCAGCTCTATTCTGCTCACGTTCTGTAGGGGCTAGATTCAGAGATTTGATGTTTGCAACGTTCTCTAAAACCATCAGTATGACTAAGACCTTGAGTGATCTGGAATGCTATGTTAATGCCATTAATGACAACCACACCCAATGATCATGACCTCCGACAGTTACATTTAATTAGAACAACAGAACAGTCAATTCAAATGTGTCAGAAAATGGCACTCAAGAATATGGAACATGTTTCTAGAAAGAGCCATAATGAGAGTTAACATGAAACTTACTCAGAAAATGTCATTTTCCTGAATTATCAATTAAACACCTACAGCTACAAACCAGGATAAAATTTGTTTTTCCACTAAATGTCATGAAAATTATCTGCTTCAATCACAAAAAACCTCAATATGTATTTCAAAATAACAGCCAAAAAAATCAAGTAAGTTTCAACCAGGGTGCAATAATTTCCACCTGTGTGCCTAGAATGCTTCACAAAGCTCTTTCTTGTTCAGCCACCTGCCAGGTACTTGCTCAATGGCCTAAAATTCCTGCCTAAGTCTGTGCCAACACCTACCAGAGAAAGGTTTTTATAATGCCATGCTGAAGGCAAAAGCCACCTAAGGCTGGCAATGAATGTGTGTGTGGGTGTTTCAGAGCACAAAGCTCACAGAAATAGGGCCACAGGACTGCGTAGGGTCCCAAGCCCAGCTTTTCCCTGCTGCCTAGTGGGAGTGGTCCCTGGAACAGACAATCCCCAGAAGCATGCTTGAGTTTCTCAGAGAAAAATTGGTTGATTTAGACCAAGAGATCTCAGGAGTGAACCACCATAGCCACAGTACGGATGATCTCAGGAAAGGAACTTGGGCCAAGAGCCAAGTAGGCAGCTAATGTATTTGACAGCACAAATACCTCTTGTTAAAGAAAGTTTCCATCGGAACATTTCTGACTAAAAATGTTCTAGCTTTGCTTCGTCATTAATTTGACATTTTCTGTCAGAATAAAAATATATTTTTGTTTAGAGTGGAACAGAATATATTTACACATTTACTCCTTAACTTTAGTGCTACACAATCACTATGGCTAGACACCATGTAAAAAAACAAACTAAGATACTGTTAATATCATGTGCCAATTAAAATAGAAAGAACTTCCACCACGCTTACAGTATTGCTCCTCAAGCAATACTGCATTTTGAAATTGCAGTTTTAGAGATCCACAAAACTTGTTATCCTTCAGTTTGATTTTCTTCATCATTTGTTCTTTGTTTCTTTAAAGCAACCTTTTCCTCTTTCTGAGAGTGTATCTTTGAAAAAGAGGCATCTAGAGGAGATGCAGATATCCCAGAGCATGTTCATACTCATTGGCTGCTTATATCAATCATCAATATCTCCTTTCTGTCAAAAGATATGGTAACGATAGTCACTATGAAGTAATTGTGAATACATAAATGAACTTCTAGTGAGCCAGCAATAGTTTAAAAGAATGCAGACTGTCTAATTATGTTATGGATATTTACACCGGGTATTTTCTCTTCAGACTTATCTTGTGTTGTACTTCTGCAAGTCTGCAGCTGATCCTCATTGCTGCTAATGTTAATCTAGCTCTCTGTTGCCTATGGAATTATGATAATTTGAAGCAAGAAGGAATCAGGCCAAGCTATTTTATAGAAAAAGCACTCAAAATACTAACGGCTAGGATTCCTAGAGTCACATTTAAATAAAATTATGAATTGCTTTTTACCAAGTGCTTCTACTGTAGCACCTTATTTCTCTATGGATACTCAAAGAGCAGCAAGAACATGTATGTTTGCTATTACAACTAATAAAACTTCTGCTGTATCTGCTGGTCCTCATTTAGCAGGCCATACAGGAGACATGTCTTGCTCTTTCTTCTCAGTCACTGCCAAACAAGGGGCTGACATTTCCCATCCTACCCTTTGAACCAAACTGAACTGCTGGGAAACCATCCACTAGCATCCAAAAGAGCTGGAAGAATTATGTCTAACAGTAAGTTACCATATAGAAAGCTATGGCTAGGTTCAGAGATACATCTCTAAAGACAAGTAAGATCCGTTGGTTAGATATTAACTGATATCTCATAGTCTCAAGCTACATAGATAGTACCTGTTAATACAGAACACAGTCTGAGTAAAAAATGCTCAGCAAATTGAAATATTAGTGTTATTAAGGAGGAAAATTTGTTCATATCCAGCAGTAAAAGTATTACTTGAGGCAAAGCTATTTTGCAAAAATATTGCCATATTCCATACGATATAATAACAAACTGATTGCAGTCTTTGGTGAATGAACTTGACTTGCTTCTCCACATGCTTCATAATGCACCTGTGATAAGTTTTAATGGTCCATGACATTAATGCACCTGTTCCCTTGCTGTTGATTTGCATTCCTTTATTGGAAATAATGTGGTCTTGTTTCTAATTGCATGCATCTGTCCACAGTTCAAAGACTCTAATTCTTCCTACTTAACAGATAACTGATTATTTAGAGAACCTGTCTGTACGATTAATGAATTCTCTGTAAGTTTATGATCTCTGAATATGCCTATATCAGAATGCAAACAGTTTTATTTGATGACTTGCCTTTGCCTGTATTATTTTTTTCCATAGAATCATAGAATCATTAAGGTTGGAAAAGACCTCTAAGATCATCGAGTCCAACCGTCAACCCAAC